>NC_083741.1:2892500-3235000 GCF_033458585.1 Syngnathus typhle
GTTATTTAAAATATAGTTTATATATCGTTGTATGGGCCTGTGGAATAATTTGAACTGCGGCGCGGCAGACGGCATTGTTGACAAAGGACGATCGATGGATTTAATGAATTGGAGTGACACAGATGGTTTTATAAACGTGTTATTTATGTAATATATTTTTTTAAATAACTGAATGTTACGTCTGTGTTTGTCACGTTAGCATACCGTATCGTTTAGCCTGTTGTTGCTCGTTCATGTCTGTTCTTGGTGTTGTCGAATAAATTGCCCTCCAAAATGCGACTTATGCTCCGTAGCGACTTATATATGTTTTTTTTCACATTTTTGGGCATTTTATGGCTGGTGCGACTTATACTCCGGAGCGACTTATAGTCCGAAAATTTCGGTAGTTATAAACACAGAAAACAAAAAAGCACATTTCCACACAATAACCTGACTGACCAACTGCTTTTCATTCTTTGATAATCAATGTTTTATACTTACATTTAATCTGTGAATAGGAGTACGTAAGGGTGGGAATCTTTTGGCCCCTCACAATTCAGTTACGATTACAATTACGATTCAGAAGCTCCGATTCAATTACAACACGATTATTGATGCAATTTTATGTATATTGATGCACATTTTCACAACACCAGTTTTTATTTTTTTTCACTATTATCACTTGCACTTTATTTGAAAAGTGGTGTCCTCTGTACTCTGAATAACCGAACTGCAAACCGAAAACTCAGAACGTTATCCAAATGCGCCGTTGAGTCGGTCAAGACGTGTTAGCCAAATTGTAAACATTTGTGTTCAGGGCAAGGGAACATGAGTAGGATTAAACGAAACAGTCCTAAAATGGGCCATTGTTGGAGTAATGTGTCATTAAATGTGTAATATGTAAATGATCAACAGCTCATTGTATATTTAGAAAGTAGTAAAAGGTATAACAAAAAATTAGAAATGATATAACAAAGACAATATTATATGTTTTTCGGAGTTTTTTCTGTTTGTTGAGAACATTTTTAAAAATCCTGGTAAAATGTCTGGAATGTTCCTAAAAGGTTATGATAAAGGTTGGCATCTGTACCTGATACTCCCCCACCCCTTTTGTGTTGAATGTTTTTTTTTTCTTATGACCTGCATTAACTGCGTGAACACACTGGTCCACTTTTGTGACTACTATATCTACTACCAAAGAGAATCTTTGTGTCACCGTGATTTCAATATACCGTCGCTTGTTTTTATGGATGAGGTCGTCAGTTAAAAAGGTTTGGCAGGTTCAACATTATACACGAGTTTCTCCATTTGCATCAACCAAAACAAAAAGTTCTCTTTTTCTTCAAACTGATCTTTGAGACGTTTACAGCAAATATTGGCCCCATGAGTGCTATGCTCTCCAAGTCTTAAAACTGGTAATGCGACTTTCCTGTGGTTCTTTCTCAGAATGGACTTTGATGACGAGGACGGAGAGGGACCTAGCAAATTTTCAAGGTCAGAAAAATTAATGCATTAGACATTGTTACAACATTGGTTACGCTTCAAGTTTTAGCTATAGCTTCAGGATAATATCAATGTTGTACTTTAAATGATCAAAAAAACAATTAAAATGTAAATGAGAAGACTTGCTGATTACCTATGCTTACCATTTAATTATTTGTCTAATCATTTCATAAATCATTGTAAGTATTTGCATTCATTAAAAGCACAATGCACATCTTTTAATTTTTTGGTATTTATTTCAGCTATCCTGCTGTGTTTTAATTGTCTCAACTTGTTTTCCTTTCACCGCTTTCTATTTGCCACCTCTAAATCCATAGGTTGTAAGTGTATTATTCATTAGCAGAAATCTCCACAGTGCTTTCTTGTAAGATGAATGATGGCAGTGTATAGAACAAGCTGCTCTCTGGTGATCACAAGAGGAACTGCACTCTTAGTGTTTTCCAATTACATGTGTGAAAACTGGCTGCTTAAAGTGTGAAAGTTTGTCAGACCCGCTTTAAGTATGTCAGTGACATATAGTAACTACAGACTAAAAGAAAGGGAGGAGGAGATGTTTTGTGGTAAGGTTATCTTTGTTATGGTGACACACCAACTTGCAGCAGCTTCTCGTTCACTAACAGTAGATAATTATAGATCACATTTTATTTGCGTGCTTATTTGTGTGTACACTTGTTGTAATTACAGTTCTTTTGACATTTCCCTCTAAATTAACAATTAATTATTTCCTAAAACCAATCGCTAATTTAAAAATGTCATACATAAGTAGAGAATGTCAATATGACATGACTGACAAATGTGACAGGTATACAGTGTTTTGAATAGTTTTTTATTTTAAAATCCAAGCAATTTCAGGGTTCATTCAGAGGAAGCACTCTTGAGTTGTTTTCTAACCAAGAAGTAACTGCTGCCTTAATCTGAAAATTGTTGGTAGATTGTGATCCAAATTACCCACAATGATTTGAGTCAAATACACAAACAAGTTACGACTTTGAAAAAATAGTTGTGCTGTGAGAAACTACCGTTTTTTTCCGTGTATAGTGCGCAAAATTTTACTAATTTATTGTCCTAAAATCTGGGGTGCGCATTATACATGGGTACAAAAAAAAAAAAAAAAAAATTTTTTTCTTTTAATTTTTTTTTTTTTTTTTTTTAAGTCCCAATGATCGTCACACACGCAGGGAGGCAATGGGTCCCATTTTTATAGTCTTTGGTATGGTCTTAACTAGGCTGGATGTAATTTTTTTTGTTGGCGTTGATTTCTCCGACTGCCCGTAAACGCACCACCGCGCTTCGTGCGCGCACGGGACAGCAAACGAGCAGGTGATCGAGCAAGCGTCTGATACGAGAGCATTGCGGTCGCATGGAGCGTGTTTGAAGTGAACAGCAGAGAAGAAAGGCAAAGTGTTGTGAAATAAAATGCACAGAACGGATGCGCAAGACACGTCAGCTATATAAAGAGCGAGAGTTGTTTTCTTCCTATTAGTTTCAATTCACAGTTTAATTAGCAGTTTCAATCAGCAAATAACAAAATGTGTATTACAGGTAATATTTTATTTCACAATACTTTGCCTTGTTCCTTTGGTCTCTGCTGTTCATCCTAAAACACAAAGGCGCTCTTTAAGCAATGCGACAGTGAGCGCCCGGCGCGCTGCGGTTGCGCGACCGCACCAAATTAAGCTCCCTGCGCAGTGCGCACTGAGGTCCACTTAAATTTTAGAAAGTACATCAGGACTTTAAAAATATCTTCTAAATTTCAGCGACGGCTCTGTCACACTAATCGACCAGCCCGGTGCAGTTGGGCGGTCGGCGGCGCGCTACGGTTGAGCGTTCTCTCGCACGCTTTCTCTCTCGCTCTCTCTCGCTCTCGCACACACGCAAACCGGATATCATACGGAGGCCGCCATTACAGATGCGCAGAACGGATGAGCAAGACACGTCAGCTATATAAAGAGCGAGAGTTCAGTTCTCTACCTAAATCCGTATTACAGGTAATATTTTATTTCACAACACTTTGCCTTGTTCCTTTCTTCTCTGCTGTTCACTTCAAACACGCTCCATGCGCACGGAGCGCGGTGGTGCGTTTAAGGGCAGTCGGAGAAATCAACGCCAACAAAAAAAATTACATCCAGCCTAGTTAAGACCATACCAAAGACTATAAAAATGGGACCCATTGCCTCCCTGCGTGTGTGACGATCATTGGGACTTAAAAAAAAAAAAAAAAAAAAAAAAAAATTTTTTTTTTAAAAAAAATTCATAAAAATTGGGTGCGTATTATACATGGGTACAAGCTTTTTTCCAGCATCAGCATGCCATTTTTAGGGGTGCGTACTATACATGGGGGCGCACTATACACGGAAAAAAACGGTAATTATATATTTGTGTTATCACTTAAATTAGCCTATCATTCATTACAAAAAAGATCTTTTTCATTCCACAAGCCATTAGCATTTTTTTTAACATAGCAACTTTGCCTTGCACCATGCTATTTTCATTTGTTTTCTCTCATGCTCTAAAACATCTGTAACACGTAACATGTTATTTGTCAAGACTTTGGTGTTTGTATTTATGTGTTGTCTTTCTATGTATTTACAATTGATTGAATGCATTTTTGTTTCTGTTTTTTTCTTTGTAGGTATGATGATGATCAGATACCTGGTGAGGATAAGGAAAAATATGCCAGGTAGGCCTAGCCATCTGGAGATAAAGTGGATATACTGAAGTTCAAACCTGCCCTGGCCTCAAGTGAAATAACAACAAGTCAGGATGGGATTTATGCCTATTTTGAAAATTTTAAACCTAGTAAAAGATTATCTTCGTACCGACAGTACATCTGAGCTTGGTATTGGTGTACAGCGTTCTTCTTCACGGCCTTTCGGTTTCGCAGATTTTTTTGTGGGTGCCAGTGTATCATGCTTTTATAACTAATTTATATATTTTAAAAAGTCGGAATTAGGGCTCCTCAATTATTCGAATTTTAATCATGATTACGATTTTCTCGATGATCTCAAAATTCGATTAATCGATTATTTGGTGTTTCCATTCTGAGATTTGTATGCGCAACTCAATCGTGACGCCCTCGCGTGTGTGGAGAGTGGAGATCCAAGCCATATTCAACAAGCATTATACCTGAACGCATTCAATGAACCAAAGTTTATTTTGGCTTTTTTGAACGAATGAGCAATGAGTGGTTTTGAATGGAAGTTGACTTTTGTTCAAGTATGCCAGGCAAAATGACAGACGTACCATTCGATGATAACTCAGGTCGTGCGACAAGCATCAATATGTGCGTTGTTTCGTGCTAATTTGTCCATGCACAAGTCAAAGGAAACACGTTGCTACAGAAATAGGACATAGCCAATAATCATGTGAGAAAAAGATGTTTTGAAAGGCGAGCGTCTCATGGATATGCAACCTTTTTATCACAAGTTTCATTATTTCATCTACTGGTACAAATGAAATTTCCAATATGACTATTGTTATAAATAGGCCTGTCATGATAATTACCGTAAATTTCAGACTATAAGTCGCATTTTTTTTCATTGTTTGGGTGGGGGGGCGATTTATACTGAGGAGCGACTTATACGTGAATTTATTTTCAAAAAAAAAAAAAAAAAAGTGAAACCGCCTTAAACGAACCGCGATGTAGCAAGGGATTACTGTAATTTTAATTTTAAGTGACGTCAGCGGCGCGGCGCGGCGGTTGTTTACAAAAAGGACAAAGATGATCACGGGATGACGAAGGGCCCCCCACGTACAACCGGCATCATTAGCGTCTTTGTTTGTAAGTGACACGGAGGACGAAGAGTTTGAAGGATTTAATGATTTGGAGTGACACAGAAGGTTTGAAAAACTATTATGGCTTTTACGCACGCGCGGTCCTACTTTACGGAGCTCTTTTTAACCTCCGTGGATGGAAGTCTGGGGCCGGCGCTCAGCCGGGTGGCTGTCTGGGGAAGGTGGATGGGGCTCGGACATGGCTTTTCCGCACGCCCGGTCCTACTCTACGGAGCTCTCTTTCACCTCCGTGGGTTGAAGTCGGGGGCCGGTGCTCGGCCGGGTGGCTGACCGGGGACGGTGGATGGGGCTCGGACATGGCTTTTACGCACGCCCGGTCCTATTCTATGGAGCTCTTTTCCACCTTCATGGCTGGAAGTGCCACCTCCGGTGATGAAAGTCCACGCCGCCACACACCTGGAAGTCCACACCGGTGCTTGGGTCCTTGTACTTTGTTAACGCTACAATATATTTATATACTAGATCTGTGGAATAACGACGAGGCTGACGTCAGAGCGCACACGCGGCGTTATTGACAAAGGACGAGGAATTTGATCAATGGATTTAATGATTTAGAGTGACACAGATGGTTTTATAATATTGCTTATATAATAGTTATTTGATATCTAATTTATATATCGTTATATTGGCCTGTGGAATATTTTGAAGCGCAACCGCCGTCAGCGGCGCGCACCCGTTGTTGACAAAGGACAATCGATGGATTTAATGAATTGGAGAGACACAGATGGTTTTATAAATGTGTTATTTATGTACCGTATTTTCCGGCCTATAAGGCGCACCGGACTATAAGGCGCACCTTCAATGAATGGCCCATTTTAAAACTTTATCCTTATATAAGGCGCACCGGACTATAAGGCGCACCATTAATGCATCATGTCAGATTTTTAATCCAAATCAGATCATTCTCCATTTTATCTTTTTTATTTCAACTTCAGACGGAACAATTACTTTATAATCATAAAATAATGATCCATAGTCTTTTTGAGTCATGATTCATAGTCTTCAGCGGGCCACTTATGATTGATTTCATGACACAATACTTCGGGCCAGTTTGAATTTAGGAATTTGGTCCATATATAAGGCGCACCGGACTATAAGGCGCACTGTTGGTTTTTGAGAAAATTTTAGGTTTTTAGGTGCGCCTTATCAAAGTCAAAGTCAAAGTCAGCTTTATTGTCAATCTCTCCACATGTCACAACACACAAAGAGACCGAAATTACGTTTTTCTCTATCCCACGGTGACGAGACACATAACACGATAAACATACAAGTACGCGACACAATATAAAAACAAGAAGGCAGAAATTCAAACAATCAATAGTAAGAGTGATGAATAAATAATAAATAAACAGACAACACAATAAATAAGAGGAGCAAAACGGAGCCAGCAAGCATAGCGCAAAAGTAAAAAACATCATAAACAAAAAGGCACAAACAATAAATAATAAGAGTAATAATAAATAATAAATAAACAGATAACACAACAAATAAGAGCCAGTGTGCATACAGACAGTACAGACAGTAAAAGTACAAGACGCTACGCAGAACGGGGGAGCGAGTTCAGGATCCTAACAGCCTGGAGTATGAAGCTGTTTGAGAGTCTGGTGGTGCGGGAGCGCAGGCGTCTGTACCTCTACCCAGAGGGCAGAAGCTCGAACAAAGAGTGAGCGGGGTGACTCGCATCACTCACAATCGTGGTCGCCTTGCGGGTGAGATGGGAGGTGTAAATGTCCTTCAAGGAGGGGAGCGAAGCACCAACAATCTTACCAGCCGTGTTCACTATGCGCTGCAGGGCCTTCAAGTTGTAGTCAGTGCAGCCGCCACCCCAAACAGCAATACAGCTGGAGAGGACGCTCTCAATGGTGCCGCGGTAAAATGCAGTCATGACGGCCGGAGGAGCGCTCGCTCGCCTGAGTTTCCGCAGGAAGTACAGGCGGCGCTGGGCTTTCTTTGCCAGTGATGCGGTGTTGGTGGACCAGGAGAGATCCTCACTGATGTGCACCCCCAGGAACTTGGCGCTGCTCACTCTCTCCACCACAGCACCGTCAAAGGTCAGCGGCAGGTGTTGGGTGTGACCCTTCCGGAAGTCCACAACAATCTCCTTGGTCTTGTCGACGTTCAGCAGGAGGTTGTTGTCCCTGCACCACGTGGTCAGAAGGTCAACCTCCAGCCTGTATTGAGTCTCGTCTCCCTTGGTGATGAGACCCACCAGAGTCGTGTCGTCAGCAAACTTCACGATACGGTTGTCGCTGTAGGTTGCAGTGCAGTCATGCGTCAGGAGGGTAAAGAGCAGCGGACTGAGCACGCAGCCTCGGGGGGCCCCCGTGCTCAGCGTGATGCTGGCGGAGATTTTGTCGCCAACACGTACTACCTGTGGCCTCTGACAGAGGAAGTCCAGTAGCCAGTTGCAGAGGTAGGTACTGAGGCCCAGCGCGTCAAGTTTGCTGATGAGGCGTTGTGGCACAATGGTGTTGAAGGCAGAACTGAAGTCCACAAATAGCAATCTCACATACGAGTCCCTCCTCTCCAGGTGGGCGAGGGCCGAGTGGAGGGCAGAGCAGATGGCATCCTCAGAAGACCGTTTGGCTCGGTACGCAAACTGGAAGGGGTCAATGGTGGGGGGGAGAACGGATCGGATGTGCTCCATGACAAGCCGCTCAAAGCACTTCATGATGATGGGCGTGAGTGCCACGGGGCGGTAGTCATTGAAGCAGGACGGAGCGGGTTTCTTCGGCACAGGTACGATGGTGGCAGCTTCGAAACACGACGGGACGATGGCCTGCTGCAGGGAAGTGTGAAGACATCCGTCAGCTCACCAGCGCAGTCCTTCAGCGCCCGACCCGGGATGTTGTCAGGGCCCGCCGCCTTACGGATGTTGATAGCGGCAAGCGCCCTCCTCACGCTGTCGGCGGAGAGGCACAGGGGCAGCTCGTGTGAAGGGGGAGTGGCCTTTAGCGGGCAAGTGCTGTTCTGAGCGTCGAAGCGAGCAAAGAAGCGGTTGAGGTCATTGAGCAGACGGACGTCGCCTTCACAGCTCTGCGGCGCGGGCTTGTAATCCGTGATGGTCTGAATGCCTTGCCAAAGGCTCCGTGCGTCCCTGCTGTCCTTGAAGTGGGCGGTAATTTTGCACGAGAACGCCCTCTTTGCTTCTTTGATGCCCCGGGACAGGTCGGCCCTCGCAGTCCTCAAGCCAGCCTCATCCCCTGCTTTGTCCCTGGCCCTCAGCAGCCTGAAGACAGCCCCTGTCAGCCATGGCTTCCGGTTAGCCCGAGCGACGATGGAGTTTGAGAGAGTCACATCATCAATGCACTTCCTGATGTAGGAGGAAACAGAGTCAGTATACTCCTCGATGTCTGTCCGATCGTCGCAAGTGGCAGCCCTCCTAAACATGTCCCAGTCAGTAGAGCCAAAGCAGTCACGCAGTGCATCAGAGGCACCCTCAGGCCACACCCGTACCTGCTTGCGAACCGGCCTGGACGCTCTCACCATTTGTCTGTATGCGGGCAAAAGCATAACAGTGATATGGTCAGAAAGTCCAAGATGGGGGAGGGGGGCGGCTTTGAAAGCTCCTTTATGCGAAGAGTAGACCCGGTCCAGGAAGCCGTCGCCACGCGTAGGAAAATTAACATGCTGGTGAAGCCTCGGAAAAACAGACTTCAGGTTAGCATGATTAAAATCCCCAGCGAAGATGGTGAAACCGTCTCTTGTTCACTGACAGCCTGGTACAGTTCACTAAGAGCCGTGATCCTGTCGCCTTCGATGTTGGAAGGCGGGATGTAAACCGCGACTAGCAGAATCGCGGTAAATTCCCTTGGCAGGTAAAAAGGACGGCACTTAATGATCACGAACTCCGCCAGTGGCGAGCAGTGCTTGCATACCACCACAGAGTCCCGGCACCATTCGTCACGGATGTAGACGCATATTCCACCTCCACGAGATTTCCCCCCTTGTACAATGGCCCGGTCCGCCCGATAGCACGCTAGCCGCTCCAGGTGTACGGCAGAGTCCGGAATGTTGACAGTCAACCAAGTCTCAGTGAACACGAGCACACAGCAGTCCCGCACTGTCCGGTTTGTAGATTGCAGCAGGCGAATGTAATCCATTTTGTTGTCCAGCGATCGAACATTCGCCAGAAGAATGGAAGGCACGGCCGGGCGAGCAGGGCTGGCCGCCAGCCTGGCCCGGACGCCCCCGCGTTTGCCCCTCTCCAGCCTCCTCGCACACCGCTTTCGACGCTTCCCAACCGGGGGAGGAATAGCAGACGAGCCCGGCGACGCTTCAGGACGTAGCAGTCCGAGCTCCTTTGATGTTCCCGCATCAAAGTCCAGAACTCGACAAAACTCGCTTTTGCCGATGTCAAGCAGAACCTGCCTGCCGTACTTGTAGCACGACTCAGTACGACGAGACGAACAAAAAAAAGGGCGGAAAATACGGTAATAGTTTTTTGAATGACTCTGAATGTTACGTCAGGCCCGTTCTCAGCTCTGTGTTTGTGTTTATCTCACGTTAGCATACCTATTGTTTAGCCTGTTGTTGCTCGTTCATGTCTGTTCTTGGTGTTGGATTTTGTCGAATACATTTCCCCCAAATTTGCGATTTAAACTCCGGAGCGACTTTATTTTTCACTTTAGTGTGCATTTTATGGCTAATGTGATGTATATTCCGAGAAACTTTTAGTCCGAAAATAATCGAATAAATTTCCCCCAAAATGCGATTTATACTCCGGAGCGATTTATATACTGTATTTTCCGCCCTAAAAGGCGCACCTAATAACCTAAATTTGTATCAAAAGTCAACAGTGCGCCTTATAGTCCGGTGCGCCTTATATATGGATCAAGTGATGAATTTGTTGATCCATACTGGTTGTAGACAGTGCTCTGCCAAAATGTTTTAGTACGTTTTAGTACGACTAGTAAATTACAAGGTCGCATCGCTTCCCAGCATTACGGTAACTGCAGTCAGGGGGCTGTCACCGAATAGCTGTTGTACCCGCGAGGCTATTTCATTTCAAAATAGGCTTTAGTCAGTTCTGATCATTTTATAGGAGCTCGTTTGAGAGACGCGATTGTTTACACTTTGCTGAGGCTCATGGGAGATTGCGAGCTGAGGGTCATTGGTTTTTGCGGATGGCTAATGCTATAACGATAGCTGCTATACCCGCGAGGCTATTTCATGTCAAAAGAGGCTGCTCTGTTCATGTTTCGAGTAAATCTACGGCTCGATATGGAAGGCAAACATAGGTAAGTAGTACCAATGCGTTAGATCGAACTTTAGTCAGTTCCGATCATTTTATAGGAGCTCGTTTGAGAGACGCGATTGTTTACAGCTCGTTGGTTATTGGCTAGTGCAGTGCTTCTCAAATAGGGCGCGGTGCTATTCCTGGGGGGGCGCGTGTGACCCTGGGGAACAGGCTTTTTTTTGGGCAGTACTAGAATAAAGTGTAATTGCGCGTTTACTACAGCAGGGGGCAGTGGCGCTCTCATTGTTACTTCTGTCACGTTTGCGACAGTGCAACATTTTACGACTTACAAGACAAGTTAGGAAAGTCACGGTGGGGAGGGGGGGCGCGAATAGTTTTCTTCTTGCTAGGGGGGGGCGTAACAGAAAATAATTGAGAAGCACTGGGCTAGTGGGTGCATACCGCAACCCTAGTCAACCTCAGTTTGTTGCAGTAAAGCTTCTATTTTATGCGCCTTATAGTCCGGTGTGCCTTATATATGGACAAAGTTTTAAAATGGGCCGTTCATTGAACGTGCGCCTTATACCCCGGTGCGCCTAATAGGGCGGAAAATACGGTATGTTTTTTTTTCACGTTATTGTGCATTTTATGGCTAATGCGACCTATATTCCGGAGCGACTTTTAGTCCGAAAATTACGGTACTTTTGACTTTTTTTGACTCGATAAATGGTCCTTTCCATGCATGTGATTACATACACGTATATAGCTATTCACTTCCTGACCATTTAAACGTAAAATATTTACCTTTTTACCTATTACATTTAAATAACCCAATCAGCAATGCTCCTTTTATGACTTTACACTTTTACACTCACTATAGCTGTCAGGAACAAATGATTTAATTAATACCATGATATGTGTAACGGATCATGCTGGGTGACCACGTGCAGCACGAACTTTATTTGAATGAGAGGAAAGGGGAAGTGGAAGGCTGGAATGCTGGCAGAGCAGGTGCAGCAAAGAAGTAGCGTCGCAGCAGCAGATGACAGACGACAGATGGCGACAGGGTCGCGGCTCTTAGTGAACTGTACCAGGCTGTCAGTGAACAAGAGACAGCGCACCCTGACGGTTTCACCATCTTCGCTGGGGATTTTAATCATGCTAACCTGAAGTCTGTTTTTCCGAGGCTTCACCAGCATGTTAATTTTCCTACGCGTGGCGACAGCTTCCTGGACCGGGTCTACTCTTCGCATAAAGGAGCTTTCAAAGCCGCCCCCCTCCCCCATCTTGGACTTTCTGACCATATCACTGTTATGCTTTTGCCCGCATACAGACAAATGGTGAGAGCGTCCAGGCCGGTTCGCAAGCAGGTAAGGGTGTGGCCTGAGGGTGCCTCTGATGCACTGCGTGACTGCTTTGGCTGTACTGACTGGAACATGTTTAGGAGGGCTGCCACTTGCGACGATCGGACAGACATTGAGGAGTATACTGACTCTGTTTCCTCCTACATCAGGAAGTGTATTGATGATGTGACTCTCTCAAAATCCATCGTCACTCGGGCTAATCGGAAGCCATGGCTGACAGGGGCTGTCTTCAGGCTGCTGAGGGCCAGGGACAAAGCCTTTAGAGCAGGGGATGAGGCTGGCTTGAGGACTGCGAGGGCCGACCTGTCCCGGGGCATCAAAGAAGCAAAGAGGGCGTTCTCGTGCAAAATTACCGCCCACTTCAAGGACAGCAGGGACGCACGGAGCCTTTGGCAGGGCATTCAGACCATCACGGATTACAAGCCCGCGCCGCAGAGCTGTGAAGGCGACGTCCGTCTGCTCAATGACCTCAACCGCTTCTTTGCTCGCTTCGACGCTCAGAACGGCACTTGCCCGCTGAAGGCCACTCCCCCTTCACACGAGCTGCCCCTGTGCCTCTCCGCCGACAGCGTGAGGAGGGCGCTTGCCGCCATCAACATCCGTAAGGCGGCGGGCCCTGACAACATCCCGGGTCGGGCGCTGAAGGACTGCGCTGGTGAGCTGACGGATGTCTTCACGGACATCTTTAACACTTCCCTGCAGCAGGCCATCGTCCCGTCGTGTTTCAAAGCTGCCACCATCGTACCTGTGCCGAAGAAACCCGCTCCGTCCTGCTTCAATGACTACCGCCCCGTGGCACTTACGCCCATCATCATGAAGTGCTTTGAGCGGCTTGTCATGGAGCACATCCGATCCGTTCTCCCGCCCACCATTGACCCCTTCCAGTTTGCGTACCGAGCCAAGCGGTCTTCGGAGGATGCCATCTGCTCTGCCCTCCACTCGGCCCTCACCCACCTGGAGAGGAGGGACTCGTATGTGAGATTGCTGTTTGTGGACTTCAGTTCTGCTTTCAACACCATTGTGCCACAACGCCTCATCAGCAAACTTGACGCGCTGGGCCTCAGTACCTACCTCTGCAACTGGCTACTGGACTTCCTCTGTCAGAGGCCACAGGTAGTACGTGTTGGCGACAAAATCTCCGCCAGCATCGCGCTGAGCACGGGGGCCCCCCAAGGCTGCGTGCTCAGTCCGCTGCTCTTCACCCTCCTGACGCATGACTGCACTGCAACCTACAGCGACAACCGTATCGTGAAGTTTGCTGACGACACGACTCTGGTGGGTCTCATCACCAAGGGAGACGAGACTCAATACAGGCTGGAGGTTGACCTTCTGACCACGTGGTGCAGGGACAACAACCTCCTGCTGAACGTCGACAAGACCAAGGAGATTGTTGTGGACTTCCGGAAGGGTCACACCCAACACCTGCCGCTGACCATCGACGGTGCTGTGGTGGAGCGAGTGAGCAGCGCCAAGTTCCTGGGGGTGCACATCAGTGAGGATCTCTCCTGGTCCACCAACACCGCATCACTGGCAAAGAAAGCCCAGCGCCGCCTGTACTTCCTGCGGAAACTTAGGCGAGCGAGCGCTCCTCCGGCCGTCGTGACTGCATTTTACCGCGGCACCATTGAGAGCGTCCTCTCCAGCTGTATTGCTGTTTGGGGTGGCGGCTGCACTGACTACAACTTGAAGGCCCTGCAGCGCATAGTGAACACGGCTGGTAAGATTGCTGGTGCTTCGCTCCCCTCCTTGAAGGACATTTACACCTCCCATCTCACCCGCAAGGCGACCACGATTGTGAGTGATGCGAGTCACCCCGCTCACTCTTTGTTCGAGCTTCTGCCCTCTGGGAAGAGGTACAGAAGTCTGCGCTCCCGCACCTCCAGACTCTCAAACAGCTTCATACTCCAGGCTGTTAGGATCCTGAACTTGCTCCCCCGTTCTGCGTAGCGTCCTGTACTTTCACTGTCTGAACTGTCTGAATGCACACTGGCTCTTATTATTTATTATTTGTTATTACTCTTATTTATTGTTTGTGCCTTTTTGTTTATGATGTTTTTTACTTTTGCGCTATGCTTGCTGGCTCCGTTATTTATTGTGTTATCTGTTTATTTATTATTTATTCATCACTCTTACTATTGATTGTTAGAATTTTTGCCTTCTTGTTTTTATATTGTGTCGCGTACATGTATGTCTATCGTGTTATGTGTCTCGTCACCGTGGGATAGAGAAAAACGTAATTTCGGTCTCTTTGTGTGTTGTGACATGTGGAGAGATTGACAATAAAGCTGACTTTGACTTTGACTTTGACTTTGACTTTGACTTTGAGATGCCGGTGCACGACTGGAAGCTCGCGGGAGAAGAGCAGACAGGCAGGCAGACCGGCAGGTAGGAAACCAGGCGTTGCGTCGGTGTGCGTCCCCGAGGCAGACAGGGCAAGCAAGGGCAGGCAAGCTCGTGGTCGAGAGGAAGAAGATCAGGCCAGACAGAGTTCGGAGCAGAACGATCAAACAGGCAGTCAAGGTGTAAGGCAGAGACGTTTTCAGGATCAGGCAATAGGTCAGGCCTGGCAGTGTCCATGAATGGGTCAGTCAAGCAGGAAGACAAGGTCGGCAGGAGTCAGTTTGGTGAGCAGGAATGAGTCACAACATAGACAAGTAGCAAGCCAGACGAACTACCTAGGAGTGACGGGAGAATGGTGTTTAAATACACGCCCAGATGAGCAGGTAACGAGAGACAGGTGGCGATGGGCGTTGATTATCGCGGGGCGTGGCTAAGAGCAATGTGCGTTATTGCAGACCTGGCTGTGGACACACGTGGGAGGCGCAGCAGCTAGCTGTGCGCGAGTTGGAAGAGTACTCGACTCGTGGATGAAGAGCAGAATCATGACGGGGAGCGTAGCCCCATGCAGCGGAAAACAGCTCCCTCGCTGAACGTAGAGTGACATTACAAGCGGGGATCGTGGCAGCTACTAATGTGTGGGCACATGTCAACCGGCAGGGTTAAAGTTAAAAAGTTAATGTCCCAATGATCGTCACACACACATCTGGGTGTGGTGAAATTTGTCCTCTGCATTTAACCCATCCCCGTGTGATTTTGATCCATCCCCTGTGGGAGAGGGGAGCAGTAAGCGGCAGCGGTGCCGCGCTCGGGAATCATTTGGTGATCAAACCCCCCAATTCCAACCCTTAATGCTGAGTGCCAAGCAGGGAGGCAATGGGTTCCATTTTTATTCTTTGGTATGACCCGGCCAGGGTTTGAACCCACAACCTTCCAGTCTCAGGGCGGACACTCTACCACTAGGCCACTGAGCTGGGTGACGGCGGGCTGGAGACGGGATGGATATGAATTTAAGGCTATTGATTATTATTTATTAATTTGAGCTTTCACACACATGAAAACATTGCAGGATTCCCTCTTCAAAACAGCAATAAACGTTCTATGTATTGATATCTATGTCGACAGCATAGATTTTAGGTTAAAATGACATTAATCTCTTTGATCCTTCCGCATACACTGGCCAATGGTAGATGTGGTCTTTCAATCATCAATCATTTCTGAACTGGTTATGGTTTTGGTCCAATTTTAAATCCATCCGCTCGTTGTCCTATCTGCTAGTGTGAAGCTAACCTGAGCATTTGTGTCTCCGCTCGCCAACAGGTGATCGAATTCCCTTTGATGGCAATTGTAAATGCGTGACAGTGAAGTAATTAAAAGAGTCATTGCCACAGAGCAGGGGTCACCAACACGGTGACCGTGTGCACCAGGCCGCCCGTGAGGACCGCATGAGTCGCCCGCAGGACTGTTCTAAAATTAGCTCAAATAGCGGCACTTGTCAGTGAGCTGCATCTATTTATTTTATAGTCAAACCTCGGTTTCCGAACGTCGCGGTTCTCGAACAAATTGGAATTTGAACAAAAAACTATTTTTTTTGCTTCGGTTGTTGAACAAAATTTGGAGGTCGAACCTAGCGAGATGAGCCGGGAGGACCCGAGAAAACCAGACCGCGCGGCCCGGATGCCGACTGACTCCGGAGTTATTGTATTTTCGTTACTTTGAGGATTGTATCGTGGTGAATTCTCTTCGATGTTCTGCTGGTCTCCAACATCAAACGGTGGATTGGTGGCTGGCTCAGGCAAGGAAAACTTCAGTGACACGCGGCTGATTGGGGAAAGATTTTATTCAACCAATGTCAGAATTGAAGTGTCTCTCTCTAGCCAAAAAAAGAAGTCCCCCTGTCTTCTCCCGCCTTGGATCTTATACCCCGCACGCACACGAGGGCAGCTGGTCAACTTCGCCCCTGCCAGCCTGCTTTGTTGATTCTAACCAAATGGCTGATTGCTGTATCCTGGTGCCAGGAAGTCTGCCTTCCTGGCCCAGGCCCCATAAAATCCCATGCGCGCGTGCCCTGGTCACCTCTAAACTTAGAAGTTAAATATACAATGCATGAGACCTAAATAAAAATACACTACAGTATTAACCCCGAATCATGCTTCCAAAGAAAGCAAGTGGGAGCAGTAAAGCCATCCTAAAACACAAAGACGCTCTTAAAGCAATGCGACAGTGAGCGCCCGGCGCGCTGCGGTTGTGCGATCGGACCAAATTAAGCTCCCTGCGCACTAGGGTCCACTTAAATTTTGGAAAGTAGATCAGGACTTTAAAAATATTTTCTAAATTTCAGCAACGGCTCTGTCACAATAATGTGACCAGCGCGGTGCAGTTGCGTGGTGGGCGACGCGCTACGGTTGCGCGCTCGGCGGTGCGCTGCAGTTGCGCAATAGGACAAAAATGTGCAAATGAAAAAATGCTTATTAAAAAATGCTTTTTTTTAAGTCTTGGAACGGACTAAAAATTGTTCTATTATTTGTAATGGGAAAAATAGATTCTGAATTCGACCGATTCGCTTCTCGAACGGACTGTGGTCAAAAAACGAGGTTTGACTGTATTTTTGCTATTCTTGTTAAAATCACACTTACATGTGAACTGGAAATGACAATAATAACACATAGTGAAAGCTAAATTGAGCAAATTGGTTATTTCAGAAGTGTGTGTCAAACTGGTAGCCCTTTGGCTTAATCAGTACCCAGAAATTAGCTCTCGGTTTGAGAAAGGTTGGTGACCCCTGCCACAGAGTGTGATAAAACTCAACATAATGAAATTGTGCGCTGTCACTTGCCACTTTAATGTCATCCTCCTTCTCGTTGCATTAGTAGGAAGCGGGATTACTGAGTTGGAAAAAGGTTTTCGCCTCAGATCCATTTCCTCGACAAGTTGGTCTGTAACTGTCAGAGGACTAGCTCTAACAACAGATTCAAAGTTCTAGTGACGGCACCATCGTATCCGAGTCAGCAATTTTTAAATGATTACTTAATATGTTCTACCCAATCAGATAAATGAATGAATTATGACTCATTAGTGCACAGCCGTAATATATATACTTGATGTACTACTATATCGTATTTTCTGCACCATAAGGCATTTCGGGTTAAAAGGCGCAGACTCAATTGTGTGTGTGTGTGTGTGTGTGGGGGGGGGCTGTACTTAATTCACACACAGGGCACACCGCGTTATAGAGCGCATGCACACCATGACTTAAGGTTAAAAAAACTTTACTGAGACAGTGAGTTCGGTTGTACTATTTAACCATGTCTGTACTGTAACTCATGTTATTGTTAATCAATATTCATACGCATATCCTTCAAAGTCCTCATCTTCTGTATCCAAATTAAATAGTTGGGCAAGTTTGCCATTAAACATGACCAGTTCCCTCTTGTTCTCCCCTCGGAGTCAAACTCGTTGTCGCTTTGCTCTTCGGCATTGTTTCCAGCTTTCCAGAAAGTTTGAATTGTGCCTTGTAAGCATGTCTCTTTGTCGATGCCATTTTAAAGTGTCCTAACGCTGTTTGCTTTGTACCTCCCGATCATATTCATCAATGGCGGTGGAGAGATGTACTCCACGTATTACGTACAGTCCTCTGATTGGTTCACTGCCCCAATCTACGGAAAACGTAATGTCCTCTGATTGTTTCATCGACAAATTTTACGGCCCTGTGTGGGGGCAGCCAGACAACATTTATAGATTTTGGAATTCGGTCCACACAAAAGGCGCACCTTATGCGTGCTTTCGATTTTTGAGAAAATCAAAGGCGTTTAAGTGCACCCTATGGTGCGGAAAGTATGATATCTGAAATGTCAGAACGATGAATGCCATTTTTGTATTGGTTTGATTGTTATCTGTCAGGTCTAAATACCATCAGACATTAAACCACACGCTGGAAAGAAGAGGAGAAACGAACCAGAACAGGTTTACTCGCGAGGAGAACGATAGAGAGAGGAAACTCAGTTACAATCTCCATCAATTCTGAGTCCTTACTTCACGTGCTCCTCTATTTAATGTTTTGGTTGCCCTGGTTACAGAGACGTTGTCACACTAAAGGGAGATAGTGTCTGTTGCAACGCTGATTAGCTAAGGAATGTAGTGTGGTGTGAATTAGCACTTCATTGTCGACCCGTGACCCCCGCAGAATTTGTCCTTTCTTCAACCAGCTGTTCTTCTCCCAGGGTTGGCTGAGTGTGATCAGATAACTTGAATTGCCGCTTTCCTGTGGAACAATGCAACTAAACCTTTGCTAACTTTATCTACTTGGTAAATTAACACACAATAATAATAAGTAACTTGTCCTAAACACTTCAACACACATTAAGTAAATGTAAGGTAACTGGTATGCATTTCCTTAAACAAACATTGAGTAAATATAGGATAACTTGTACGCAACTACTTCAAACTGTATATAACACTTAACAAAGAAAAACAGTTCTGACCAACAACAATCTAGGAACCAAACCTACAGTTAGATAAAAGGAATGAAGTTTCTTTGGACCAAATAAGAACATTTCGCCTATGCAAATAAGCTCTGCTCATTGTTAGTGAAGGCCTCTTACGGGAACAAAAACACAGATAACAAAAGGACAGGAAGGATACATATGGCTGACAGGGATCAAAAGACATCCCTGCCCTTAAAGAGGAAGAACCTAAACAAAAGAAAAGTCATAAAATTTAAAGACAAGGCCTTCAGGTCTGGCAGGCCAAGGCTTCACTTAAATTATTCCAACATTATCTGTTGTACTACTGTGAATTTGTAGTACGTATTTCTGGAAAAAAATATTTTTTCTAGACAAAGGATTAACTATGTGTGAATATTGGGAGATGTTAATACCGTAATTTTTGGGCTATAAATCGCGTTTTATTTCATAGTTTGGGTGGGGGCGGGGCAACTTATACTCAGGAGTGACTTATATATGGTTTTTTTCCACAAACCTTTACTTGATCATTCACACATCACTTACAAGTATAGTTGACCACTTCACATGTTATTTTTAGTATAGTTGATCACTTCACATGTTTTGATATCTTTATCTTGAACATATTCGAAACATGAAAAATAGAGAGAAAAAATCAAATAAAGTAATTAACACTTTAAAGCGCCATATCCTCTGGACATGTCCTCTGTCACCAGGATGACATAAAGGACGAGAAATTCGATCGATTCTGTCAGGTTTATTTCGCTGACTGAATAACTATTAAGAAGAGCAACAGCAAACAAACCACAAGTGAGACAGAATATTAAGTCTTTTCTCGCGAGGAGTGCAGTACAGATAGCTTACAATAATCTCTACACACACTAAATATCTGTAGGCACTCCCGCTCTTTTTATTTGGATTTGCCCTGCCCACAGTGAGAGACATAAGCCACTAAAGGGGAGGAGGAAAGCATGTGGGCTTTGTCTTGTAAGGAAAAAAATCACTAGGTGTTTACAAACTGATAAGAACATCTGGGAAGAGGAGTTTTAGTGGACTGGATACAGAAGAAAAAACCTTTGACCTCTAGTTAAAACATAGCAAGGGAAGTTTTACGACATTGTGTAGGATGCAACAAGCTAAGTTATTTATTACTGGTTATATACATTCCAACCTAATCCTACGATCAAGATAGTTAGGAAACCCTGACTTTAATGGTCACTTGGAGGTTCATCTGGGGTGCAGGACAGCAATGAGGCACGTTGTCTAACAAAGTGGTCTTCGTTAGAAAGGAACTGTCCTTCTGTGGTACATCATAAAAACAGCAAGGCCAAACAGCAAGCATATATTGCAGTAATATTGCGGTAAAGCATTGATTAGAGAACGCATGATAACATATATATACATTTTTCTAACAATCGATGGATTTAATGATTTGGAGTGACACAAATGGTTTGATAATATTGTTGTTGTGATAGTTAGTTAAAATATAGTTTATATATCGTTGTATGGGCCTGCGGAATAGTTTGAACTGCGGCGCGGCACACGGCAATATTGACAAAGGACGATCGATAAAATACGAGAAATCTGATCGATGTATTTAATGATTTGGAGTGACACAAATGGTTTGATAATATTGTTGTTTATGTGATAGTTATTTAAAATATACCGTTTTTTCCGTGTATAGTGCGCCCCCATGTATAGTACGCACCCCTAACAATGGCATGCTGATGCTGGAAAAAAGCTTGTACCCATGTATAATACGCACCCAATTTTTATGAATTTTTTTTAATTTTGTTTTTTAATTTTTTTTTTTTTTTTTTTTTTTTTTAAGTCCCAAAGATCGTCACACACGCAGGGAGGCAATGGGTCCCATTTTTAAAGTCTTTGGTATGGTCTTAACTAGGCTGGATGTCATTTTTTTTGTTGGCGTTGATTTCTCCGACTGCCCCTAAACGCACCACCGCGCTCCGTGCGCGCATGGGCTGCGGACGTGAAAAAGGCGGCTCTGTATGGGAGAGACGTTGAAGAGGAATAAAAACAACCTTGGAAACCAAAACTTGCCCCTCGTCGTGACTCGGAGCCGCAACAAATGTTTCGGATTTGTGTAGGGTACATTGTGACAGACGGCAAACTAGCAGGTGATCGAGCGAGCGTCTGATACAAGAGCATTGCGGTCGTATGGAGCGTGTTTGAAATGAACAGCAGAGACGAAAGGAACAAGGCAAAGTGTTGTGAAATAAAATATTACCTGTAATACGCATTTTGTTATTTGCTGATTGAAACTGCTAATTAAACTGTGAATTGAAACTAATAGGTGGAGAACTGAACTCTCGCTCTTTATATAGCTGACGTGTCTTGCGCAACCGTTCTGCGCATCTGTAATGGCGGCCTCCGTATGACGTCCGGTCCGCGATGGAGATTAAAAAACAAACAATATTTGACAATAACACACCATCGAGGATTGCACCATCGCATCAAACGATGTGTCGTCAATTATGAATTTTACTAAGTGTGTTGGGCAGGATGGCTGAATGCGATGCGCGATTGACAACAAACAAGAAGAAAGGTGCGTTTTATTTCGGGGGAGATTTGTCATGTCTCGTCCCCAGTTTTGCTATGTGTCTAGGTTGCCATAGTTTCTGTTCGTGTCACCCCGCTCTTCCTGTGTCACCTCAATCGATGTAACGTGTTTTGTATTTAAGTCCTGTCTGCCCCTCGCTCACCGTTGGATCATTGCATGTGTTACTGTCATTCTGTTCCTGTCTTTGGTAATGTCACCCTGTCTTTTTGTTCCACGACTTTGTCGGTCAGTCCTGTTGTTGGTTTTGTTGTACCATGACTTTATTTAAAAAAAAAAAAAAAAAAATTAAAATTTTTTTTCTTTGTACCCATGTATAATACGCACCCCAGATTTTAGGACAATAAATTAGTAAAATATTGCGCACTATACACGGAAAAAAACGGTAGTTTATATATTGTTGTATGGGCCTGTGGAATAATTTGAACTGCGGCGCGGCACACGGCATTGTTGACAAAGGACGATCGATGGATTTTAATGAATTGGAGTGACACAGATGGTTTTGTAAACGTGTTATTTTGTAATAGTTTTTTTAAAATAACTGAATGTTACGTCTGTGTTTGTCACGTAAGCATACCATATCGTTTAGCCTAGGGGTGTAGTTGGCCCGCGGTCCAGTTTTTATTGGCCCGCAGCAAATTCTGAAAACATAATTGTATATGGCCTGCACAAGAAGCTTGAGCTCAACTTTGTTGCATTTCTCAGTTTCCACACTAGATGGAGCCCGCCACACAAAGCATTTGACGTCCGATTAGCACCCCCCCATCAACACCCCCCCCCCGGAAGAGAAGCGAAAGCGCAGCGTTTGACGT
Source organism: Syngnathus typhle (assembly GCF_033458585.1). Classification (NCBI taxonomy): domain Eukaryota; kingdom Metazoa; phylum Chordata; class Actinopteri; order Syngnathiformes; family Syngnathidae; genus Syngnathus; species Syngnathus typhle. Next base: position 2,914,508 of record NC_083741.1, read on the forward strand.
CCGATTAGCAACACCCCCCCACCCCGGAAGAGAAGCGAATGCGCAGCGTTTGACGTCCGATTAGCAGGAAGACAAGCGAACGCGCATCGTTTGACGTCCGATTAGCCCCCCCCCGGGAAGAGAAGAGAACGCGCAGCGTTTGACGTCCGATTAGCAGGAAGACAAGCGAACGCGCATCGTTTGATGTCCGATTAGCCCCCCCCAGGGAAGAGAAGAGAACGCGCAGCGTTTGACGTCCGATTAGCACCCCCTAGGAAGAGAAGCGAACGAGCAGCGTTTGACGTCCCATTAGCACCCCCCCTCCCCGTAAGAGAAGTGAAAAAAAATATTGGCCCCCGGGCCCCTTCATGTTACTAAATCTGGCCCTCCTTGCAAAAAGTTTGGACACCCCTAGTTTAGCCTGTTGATTGATTGATTGATTGATTGAATATTTATTGATCCCCAGGGGTGGGGAAATTCAGGCCCCAGCAGTATTCATACCACAGAGTGGGTATACAAAAGACGCACAAATGGCATGAGCGCAACTCAACAGGCTCTCATAAGGCTGCCACACAACGGCGCCACAAAGAAAGCCAGAAAGTGCTCAAGATAAAAGCCATCAAAGCAAAACAAAGATAAAAGACAAAGGAAAAAAAGTAACTGTGGCCAACCAGCACCCCTCAACACAAGAGAACACCCCAAAACACACTAAATAGCCTCCACGGGGTCCATAGACAGGTGTAGGGGCAGTCCAGTTCAACGGCGCCCAATGGACCGTGGTCGTGAATCGGTGAAAAACATCACAAAGCAGGCAAACGTGTGAGCAGCGTCCTGGGCACCCAGTCGGGTGCACGTGCAGATGGTCACCACGGGGCTAGCATGGCGAAAGTCGTTGGTTCCGACGAGCATGAGGGAGCGGACTCCCCACAGGGGTTGCGGCTGCAAGGCCAAGGCGAGGGACCCGGTCATCACTGCCCGGATAAGCAGGAAGCCGCCGTAGAGTTACGCCGGTCTCGACCGATGATCCCGGTCCCAGGAAGAAAAAAAAATAATACAAAATATCCGATCCGAAGAGATACCGAGGTGCGGTAGAAGGCACCAGCATCGCCGAATGGACAAAAAGACAGAAAGAAAAAGGAGAAAAGAAAGAAATAAAGAGGAAAAGAGAGAACACTGCTGGGAGGCAGCCACTTACGGCGCCATACCGAAAGAAAAAAAAAAAAAAAAAAAAAAAAGAAAAAAAAAATCATCATCATCATTCATATCTGTTCTTGGTGTTGGATTTTGTCGAATAAATTGCCCCCCAAAAAATTTATACTCCGGAGCGACTTATATATGTTTTTTTTCACTTTTTTGGGCATTTTATGGCTTGTGCGACTTGTACTCCGGAGCGACTTATAGTCCGAAAATTACGGTAATGTCACGTGTCCGTGCCATCTGTCATCCAACCAGTGAATTTCCTTCTGTCAGTCGTTGACAGCCACGCTCACATAATTACGTCAATTATTTGCACTTGTCCCCGCTTGTTAATGGCACGATTTAAACTCTGGACTTCCAGTCACACGCTGTCAGTTCGTTCAGTTGCCCTACCTGTTGTCTTGCCTGTATGCTACCCGTTCTGCTGTCCGTTTGTTTCCCTGTGCCTGCTCTCTATTTCAGCCAGCGCTCTATCGTTGATCCCGTTAGCCCAGCTAACTGGCCGGTGGCGTTCGGGCGCCAAATGCCCCAGACGGTCGCCCGTCTCCAACCACAATTTTGCACGACCTGCCTGCTGGTGGTCCGACCCCCACATTCCAGCGATCCACTTCTCTTTCCCCTTCTCCTCAATAAAAGTCCGTGCCGCACATGGTCGCTCTGCCTCGTCCCTCACAAATAATCTACTAGGAGACATACATTTGTTTTTTTGGCTGTGTCACTTAAAAAAGAGGACTTATAGATAGTTCTGTGATTGATCGGCGACTAGTTCATTTGCCTGCAACCCTAGTGAGAGTAAGAAAGTGATAAATTAAGTGAGGGCAGAAAATGGAAGCCTGGCTCACTGGACATTGATTGTCCTTCTGAAAATTCAGTTTTTTTTATTTTTTTATTTCTAGGGTCATGAACCATTTTGCATTACCCCAGTTTCACCTGCAAAAAAACAGAGCCTCTGGCAAACGTATTCTGGTGTATGAAATGTATAATTATGGGAAATCCATTTACATCCTTCATCCTCTTGTACAATACAAATGGTCAAAATGTTTTTTGCTGTCTTTATTCATTATGGAAGATACAGTTAACATATTAATCAAAGAGGATGTATGATTCACTGTGCTTTATTTCAAATTGTACAGTATATTAGCTGAACCCCGTTTTATGTTTTGTCACTGCTTTGTCTGTATTTTAGAGAGAACCACAGTGAAATTGAGCGGCGCAGACGCAATAAAATGACACAGTACATCACCGAGCTGTCAGACATGGTCCCTACCTGCAGTGCTCTGGCCCGTAAACCTGACAAACTGACCATTTTGCGCATGGCAGTCTCTCATATGAAATCAATGCGAGGCACTGGGAACACATCCACTGATGGAGCCTATAAGCCCTCGTTTCTTACTGAACAGGTACTTTCAAGGAGCGACTATGTAACTAATTCATTTACATATAAACGTGTGAAACAACTATAAAAAAATTCTAAAAATTAAATATAGTACATTATTTTTTGTCATCTCTTTCTACAACCTGTTTTGTGTAAATTGCATATATTATATACGTGAAATTACAATCCTAACTAAACTATCTGACACCCCTGTTTGATTTTGTGATTCATTAGTTAAATCAGTCTTTAAAATTTGAGTTGTCTTGAAATTCATTGTTGCGGTAATAACTTGTCACTGTGTTTGACTATATTCGGCCATTTATATTTGTGAATTATTTCTTGGGTTACAGGAACTGAAGCATCTGATTTTGGAAGCAGCGGATGGCTTTCTGTTTGTGGTGGCGGCGGAGACGGGACGCGTGATCTATGTCTCTGATTCTGTAACACCAGTGTTGAACCACCCCCAGTCTGAGTGGTTTGGCAGCACTCTTTATGAACAGGTCCACCCAGATGATGTTGACAAGCTGAGAGAACAGCTCAGTACCTCAGAAAACTCCATGACAGGTAGTTCTGCTGGTATTTATTCATTTGTTAGATTCTGTAGTCAGTTGCCATAATAAGCTATGTATTTATATAAAGGACCTTGCCACTTTGAAACGGCATTACTATCCATATATAATCTCTTATACCGTTTTTTTCCGTGTATAGTGCGCCCCATGTATAGTACGCACCCTAAGAATGGCATGCTGATGCTGGAAAAAAGCTTGTACCCATGTATAATACACACCCAATTTTTATGAATTTTTAAAAAAATTTTTTTTTTTTTTTTTTTTAAGTCCCAATGATCGTCACACACGCAGGGAGGCAATGGGTCCCATTTTTATAGTCTTTGGTATGGTCTTAACTAGGCTGGATGTAATTTTTTTTGTTGGCGTTGATTTCTCCGACTGCCCGTAAACGCACCACCGCGCTTCGTGCGCGCACGGGAAAGAGGCGGCTCTGTATGGGAGAGACGTTGAAGAGGAATAAAAACACCCTTGGAAACCAAAACTTGCCCCTCGTCGTGACGCGGAGCCGCAACAAATATTTCGGATTTGTGTAGGGTACATTGTGACAGACAGCAAACGAGCAGGTGATCGAGCAAGCGTCTGACACGAGAGCATTGCGGTCGCATGGAGCGTGTTTGAAGTGAACAGCAGAGAAGAAAGGAACAAGGCAAAGTGTTGTGAAATAAAATATTACCTGTAATACGCATTTTGTTATTTGCTGATTGAAACTGCTAATTAAACTGTGAATTGAAACTAATAGGAAGAAAACATATCTCGCTCTTAATATAGCTGACGTGTCTTGCTCATACGTTCTGCGCATCTGTAATGGCGGCCTCCGTATGACGTCCGGTCCGCGATGGAGATTAAAAACAAACAATATTTGACAATAACACACCATCAAGGATTGCACCATCGCATCAAACGATGTGTCGTCAATTATGGATTTTTTTTAAGTGTGTTGGGCACGATGGCTGAATGCGATGCGCGATTGACAACAAACAAGAAGAAAGGTGAGTTTTATTTCGGGGGAGATTTGTCATGTCTCGTGCCCAGTTTTGCTATGTGTCTAGGTTGCCATAGTTTCTGTTCGCGTCGCCCCTCTCTTCCTGTGTCACCTCAATCGATGTAACGTGTTTTGTATTTAAGTCCTGTCTGCCCCTCGCTCACTGTCGGATCATTGCATGTGTTACTGTCATGATGTCTGTTTGGTTTCTGTTCCTGTCTTTGGTACTGTCACCCTGTCTTTTTGTTCCACGACTTTGTCGGTCAGTCCTGTTGTTGGTTTTGTTGTACCATGACTTTCTTTAAAAAAAAATAAAATAAATAAATTAAAAAAAAAAAAATTAAAAATTTTTTTTTGTACCCATGTATAATACGCACCCCAGATTTTAGGACAATAAATTAGTTAAATTTTGCGCACTATACACGGAAAAGAACGGTAACTAAATCTATGCATTAAAATACTTTACTATGTGGTTTGGCACTGACTTGATTTATATAAACTTATATACTATTTTTCCTTAACCGTCTAATTAAATCACTCAAGTGATTAATGGTAATAATTATTTTTTTATGCCAGTGCATAGTGTTGCCTGTGCTCTAATCACATTTTGTTAAAAGACTCAAGAGAGACTGAAAATATCATCAAGCCCATGTGCACACTAGAGGGCATCACTGTGTTATCCATTTTCTTCTGGAGGAAGGCGATAAAAAAATACCTTCTCTGGGGGCTTTACAGCATCTCAATGTCTATTTGTGTCTGTCAGTCTGTTGATCTGACTGCAAACTGAATACCCAGCAGGGACATCTAATCCACGTAACACAATAATGACCGTGAAGAACTGTGAAGGATGAAAAGTACACACACAAAACCAAACACATTATACCCACACATATGCCAATCTCATACATAGCCTTTTAAGTCCCGACTCTACTCAATAAATTCAGTGGAACTGAAATAGTGAATTTTGGACGTTTATTTGGAAACTTCTTTGAAGCTAAAGCCTTAAATTAGGGCATGTTTACCAGTTTACTCACTCATAAAGAGTGAATACCAACAAGTTAAATACAGAGCAAGTGTGCTTTTGAATGTACAGATGCGTATTTGTGATGACTGGCTTATTCATGCAATTCTGTGAATTAAAATATAGAAAAACATTTGTTTTAACACATTTCAGGAGTGTTTTCTTTAAAGGATCAAGAGATATTTAATGATGTAATATGCTGTTACATGTTTGCCATGGTCAAGAAAGTATGCCACCACACTCACGTGCAAAGCTCCAAGCAAATATTTATTTGCAAGATGGTGCAAATTCCTTTTCTATCTGGAAGGGATCAGTCTTCTTCCAATGATAATGAATCCTGTTTGTGCCGCTCATGTCTTTTATCTTTCACTTTTCCCATATGATACATCCCTGCTTCAATATATGTCACTCCAAATCATTAAATCTATCGAAGTCTTCGTCCTCTGTGTCACTGTATCACTCCGCTGACTCCGGAAGTCAGTGGATGGATTCAGACTCATCGTCAGTTGCAGTTCCAATTATTCCACAGGCCTAGAGCGCTCTCATGCAGTTTAAAGTGAAAATTACATGTGAAGTGATAAACTACTAATAAATAAGAATCTACTAAGTAATCTGTTAATGGTCAAGCAATATTGTGTTAATAATTTTACATATAAGTCACCTGATTATAAGTCGCACCAAACTATGAAGAAAATGGCAACTTTTTGTCCGGAAAATATGGTACTTGTTTTGACTTAACTAAAAGAAGCTTCTCTCTCTCTTTCTCTCTCTCTCTCTCTCTCTCTCTCTCTCTCTCTCTCTCTCTCTCTCTCTCTCTCTCTCTCTCTCTCTCTCTCTCTCTCTCTCTCTCTGTCTCTGTCTCTGTCTCTGTCTCTGTCTCTGTCTCTGTCTCTGTCTCTCTCTCTCTCTCTCTCTCTCTCTCTCTCTCTCTCTCTCTCTCTCTCTCTCTCTCTCTCCCTCTCTCTCTCTCTTAGGACGGATTCTTGACCTGAAGACAGGAACAGTTAAAAAGGAAGGGCAACAGTCTTCCATGAGAATGTGTATGGGCTCCAGGCGCTCCTTCATCTGCCGTATGAGGTTTGTATTAAATATCCACTGTATAGTCATCCCCTGCATACTTGTGGTTCAGCACCTGCAGATTAGCATTATCTGTACCGCTTGTCCCCACGGGGGTCGCGTGCGTGTGAAGCCTATCCCAGCAGTCATTGGGCAGTAGGCGGGGAATACCCTGAACTGGTTGCCAGCCAATCGCAGGGCACACAGAGACCAGCACCCATCCCTACTCACACCTATGGGCAATTTGAAGTGCTCATTCGGCCTACTAAGCTTGTTTTTGGGATGTAGGCGGAAACCGGAGTGCCCGGAGAAAACCAATGCGGATCCGGGGAGAACATGCAAACTCCTCACAGGGAGGGCCGGAGGTGAAATCAAACCCGCACCCTCCTGACTGTGGTCGTGCTAACCAGCGTTCCACCGAGCCCCCCGCAGATTAGCATATTTGTTGATTTTGTGGTGTTTTATGGTTCAGGTCACTACTCAACTAATCTAAAAGTTCATTGTAACAGTTGTTCTGTGTCACTTCACTGGTTTATCTCAAACAAAATATTTTAGGTTGCATTACCTGACATGTTTCGGCTTGTAGCGGAAGTACAAGCCGAAACATGTCAGGTAATGCAAAATATTTTGTTTGAGATAAAAGAACCAGTGAAGTGATTAACAAGTAAAACCAAAATGAACTTAGTACAACTGTTGTTCTGTGTCTCTTTAGTTTTTAGTGCTTCATAAAGGGTACAATAAAGGTTGGGAAAAATTGCGGCATTCATTGAGCGGTTTGCTTCTTTTTTTAATGTACTGAAGGCGTTTTTCAGTGTTAGGGTGGTGCTCACTCTAACTTATTTTGCAGGAACCACACAGGAGTCAAGCAAGTCATTTTAGACACCTGCAGGCGGAGAGTTCACTCGTCGCTGTGCTTACGGCGATGGTCGAATGAAGTCTGACTCAGGCCTCGTCAGGTGCTTATTTATTGAGAGAAACAGAGTGGGGTTGAAAGTGGGGGTGTGGGAACACACAGGTTAGGGTGGAGACGCTCCCCTGCTGATCAAAGCATAGCAGGGGGCCTTTTACGACTTTCTGTAAACAAAGCAGCTTTGATTGCTTCCTCTGCGTCTAGTCAATCAGTTGAAAAGATCTTAGCACTTTGGTCAACTAATTTTGTCTAGACAGGACAAACTAGTTAAATTATTACAGGTTGCATTCCAACATAATCATACGATGAAGATATTCTGCAAACCCTAACATTCAGTTTTGTCAGACGCCTTACATTTGGATTCTAGTGCCTTGATTCAAAGGGTCTCTGACAACAAATGACGCAAACTTGTAAAATATATCGACCATAAACTGTTTTACACTGTATTTCAAAGACCCACTTTAATCCCGCCGTGACAGTGAATTGTCATTTGTTGAGGTTTCCATACAAAAATTATAATTTGACAAAGTACATTTTTATTTTTGTTTTCAAACTGAAAAAGGACCTCTGATAAAGTTCTCTACCTGTATATGTATCATTGAGTGCTGCAGCCTAACCCAGTTGACAGAGTGCAATGAACCCTGGAAAGATTTGTGTCAGTTACAAAGCTGACACTCCCACAGAGAATTTAGAGCAGGGGTGTCAAAATGTTTTTGTCACACGCTGCACCGTAGTCACACTTTCCTTCGGAGTGCCACTATGACAATGAAGAAATGACAACAAAATGATAAATAACTACTGTATTTTTCTGACTAAAAGTCGCTCGGAATATACATCGCATTAGCCATAAAATGCACACTAAAGTGAAAAATAAAGTCGCTCCGGAGTATAAATCGCATTTTGGGGGAAATTTATTCGACAAAATCCAACACCAAGAACAGACATAAACGAGCAACAACAGGCTAAACGATAGGTATGCTAACGTGACATAAACACAAACGAAGAGCTGAGAACGGGCCTGACAGTTAGTCAAATAGTCATTGACAGTTATCCAAATACCGTTTTTTTCTGTGTATAATGCGCGAAATTTAACAAATTTATTGTCCTAAAATCTGGGGTGCGCATTATACATGGGTACAATTTTTTTTTAAATTTTTTTTTAAATTTCTTTTTTTTTTTTTTTCTTTAAGAAAATCATGGTACAACAAAACCAACAACAGGACTGACCGACAAAGACGTGGAACAAAAAGACAGGGTGACATTACCAAAGACAGGAACAGAAACCAAACTGGACAGGACTTAAATACAAAACACGTTACATTGATTGAGGTGACACAGGAAGAGAGGGGCGACGCGAACAGAAACTATGGCAACCTAGACACATAGCAAAACTGGGGACGAGACATGACAAATCTCCCTCGAAATAAAACTTGAAATCACCTTTCTTCTTGTTTGTTGTCAATTGCGCATCGCATTCAGCCATCCTGCCCAACACACTTAGTCAGTAAAATTCATAATTGACGACACGTCGTTTGATGCGATGGTGCAATCCTTGATGGTGTGTTGTTTTTATTCTTTGATTTTTAATCTCCATCGCGGAAAGCCCAATTCGCTTTTCACATAAAATGATGTGGCAGGCCGTAACTGGCACACCAGCCTTGAGTTTGATTTATAGCCTTAAAGCAGGGGTATCAAACTCGTTTTTTTCACGGGCTGGATTGTAGTCATAGCTTCTTTCGGAGGGCCATTATGACTGTCAACCCAAATAAATGTATGAGCACCTCCTTATATACAGTAAAAGCTACAAAACAAACTGACAAATAACTCGTTTACAAATCAGACGAGTAAAAACTGGTCAAATATTTAAAAAAAAGACATTATTAAAAGTGAAGACAATTTGCAATTCTAGTAATGACACATGAATTTGATGCACAATTTGTCTTCGTGGGACACATAAAATGATGTGGCGGGCCGTATCTGGCCCCCGGGCCTTGAGTTTGACACCTGTGCCTTAAAGGAACAGTAAAGCGAACGCAACATTGGCACTTATGTGATTGACTCTTAAAAAATGATGTCAATATTACCATTACCCCCTGAAAACAAAATCCAGAAGTGAATTAGCAGTATTTTGGAACAGAGTGGTGGCGGCCTTACTAACGCCCACTTTTTGGGCGGAGTCTGCTTGATTTGACACATCAGCCTGACTGTGTCACTGAAGGAAGCGATCACAATTATCCCATTGGAACTAATTCTAAGGACTATCGCTTAAAATGTCCAAAAACAACTATTAATTGACACCAAAATGTACATGGATATCTCTACTTATGACTACTTCAACTTATCACAAGAATTAGCCTCTTCGTGGCCTATTTAAGAGGAAGAAATGAGCAGCCTCTCTGTAGTTTAAGTGCCTTGTCACGTCTGTATTTCCTTTCACCAGTCACCAACATACGCAAACATGATGCATCCCGAAAGGCTTTATGAAAGGTGAATTGTTCATACGTCGTTATATATTCAAATGAAATTGTTAAGGGTTCATTTGACTTAGATTACACCTGAAGTCCACGTATAGGGTGTATATCTGCCGCCTATCCGAAAAAGAGGTGCTTTAAGCGGCCACACTCAGTTGAAGGGCGGGACCCTTGCTGGAAGTCAGGTGCTCCCAATCTTTCCAATAATCTTTCCAACAAGCTGACCTCGCTTCCTTCCGTGACGTCATCAACCAAGACATGGAGGGGAGGGATGTGTGGCCCTATTCCTCATTGTAAGTGGCTGTTTTTAAAGGCATTTATTGTTTCATTTTTTTTCTACAAAATATAATGATAAAATAGAAAATGGTAACTTTTTTCATTATTCTGAATACGGGGCTGTAAAAAATGAAACACCTTCACATTTGTTTCCTTTTAAATATGCATATTTTGACAATGGGAATAGAGGCTTTGCAGTCACGTGGTTTTATCACGTGATTTTGTGTTATGCCGCCATCTTGGCGGTCAACTCGTCAGCTCGTTCCTACGTGTTTGTATAGATTGTTTGATTTCTGCGCTACATTTTCACCGATTTCACCCGAATTATGGCTGATTTGCTATCCAACGAAGTTGGGCATTTGGATGAAGAATCCAAGAAACGTTACAGAGAGAAGTTGAACCTTGTTGGCACAACGGATCCGTACCTTTTACCGAGAAGCATGCTAAAATTTTGCAACAGCCGACCTGCCTGAACTCTCAAACCACTTAAGCTCAGGAAAGATATGCAAATTCTGTACTTTACTGCTCGGCTGTAGAGCTTTGCTAACCTTTATGCGACTGTCTGACTCTATTGATAAACTATGGTCTGTGTTTGTTGCTACCATTTAGACAACATATCTTTACTCCAAAGCCTCTCTAAGACTCAAGCATGAGCTCTTAAACATGTCAAATCAGTTATATACGTGCACAAGGTTAGGTTAACAAAATGTTATAAACAGAATATTGCTGATATTTTATGGTTTGGACAGTATACAGAAACATCAGAGGCCTCTTTGTTTTGTCTATATCTGTCATAATGTCCTGTGAGTTTCATGACATCTGCTGTGTGCTAAGTTGCTCGGAATTTGTTGGACTGGCATTTTCCTTTCTTGTTGCTATTCCTGGCTCTTTATAATTCAAACAACATGCTTCTGAGACAGTCTGCGAGAGACTGCAACAATCAGGGAAACACTTCTCTGACACATACATAAACATGGCTGGGAAGAGCACAGATTGATCTGCTAGCCAACAATTCAGGGAAACTATTATTGAATCCAGACAGGCATTTGTAATGTTCAGCCATGAGTCTGTTGTTTTCACTGTTGCATCAACTAATTTTGACAATGGCCACCAGGAAACTCTGATGGATAGTCGCCATCTTTCGCCACTGTTTTAACTTTAGCTTGAAGGAAAAGCAGTACTGCAGAGAACTTGCAGCTTGGCACAGCTTGGTTTATGCAACCGGTATCATGAAAATTCCAGCTGCAGAGTTACAAATTTCTTCTTTTGTGTACTGTCTATAGGTGTGGCAGTGCTCCCCTGGATCACATTTCACTAAATCGTCTGTCTAATATGAGGAAGCGATACAGGTAATAGGTCTTAACTAAACAAGTTTGTCATCCATCATCTTTGTCATCATCTTGTCTTTCCATCAAAAAATTTCTCTTGCTTACCACATATTAGGATGCAGAGTTAGAAATGTTGATGAATGAATATCATTTACTTAAAACATGGCACTGTACAGAAGGTGCTATTCATGATTTTGGAGAGTGATAAGTTCATGCAATACTCTGACCTCTTTTGAATAAATAGTAGACATTCAGTTGAAACCTGGATGTGATATTTCATTGGTGTTCTACAAATTGAATACAGCCAATGCTATGTAGATTTTGAACTAAAATAAAAGCACTTTAATGGTGATTTTCAAAAATGACAAACTGTCATAGCTCCACAGACTTGTGTCAGTGGTTAACATGCTGCGGTGTGTTTGTTTTTGACTGACAGGAATGGCCTCGGACCTTCAAAAGAAGGAGAAGCTCAGTACTCTGTGGTTCATTGCACTGGCTATATCAAAGCTTGGCCCCCTGCAGGTAAACAAATACTTTAGTATACACCCTCCACTCTGTGTCCCCTCTTGCCCCATGCTTCACCCCGCTGCATGAATGAAACCCAGAAAGAAACTATGACCCCATCCAATTGAAAGCAGTTGTGGGATTCGAGGTGCTCATTGATCAGAACTTGGATTAAAAGAGCAATCTGCCATCACATGCACGGTTTCCATATTTGACAAATGTCAACGTGGAGAATGTCACTTCACTTTTTAATATACTTTTGAAAGTATTTCCTGCTAAATTTAATTCTCTAAAAATACAATGCAAATATCTATATAGTATGAGCTTATTTTTGTTTTTTTTTCTTGCCTGTATAGTATTTCCCCACATGACATATTGGACATTAGCTCCACCAAGAGTACTGCTTTTACGTGTTTCACAAACTTGGAGTGCACAGGTGTCAAACCCCAGGCCCGTGGGCCAGATCCGTCGCACAAAGATTACATGCTGAAATATATTGTATTAATTTTCACACAGAATAATGATGTTATTCCCCAAATGCAAAAATATGTATCTTAGTACGTATTTCCCAACTGCAATTTCCCAATACACTTATATGCATGGCTCTGAATTTTTTTCCCCTTCCAAGACTTTCTAAATAACGCGCTTTTAGGGTTAATGCAATTCCCAAATTCTTGAGCCCAAAGTCTGTGTAAAATCGAGACTTAGCTGTATATACATTTGTTGCCTCACTCAATCACGACATTGCTGTTCTGCAGATTGTTTGGGAGGTGTCAGCGCATCATGCTTTAGTACAGTTATTTATTTTACAGCGTGTCATGGTAAACGCCGAGTAGAGTGCACTAGATTCTACACTATGGTGCTCACAGCGCTTTACAGAGTCTCACATTCACCCATTCACACACCCATTCATATCCGCTCTATGTTTTAATCTGTCTGTCTGTCTGTCTGTCTGTCTATCTCTCTCTCCCTATCTCTCTCCCTCCCCCTCCCTCCGTCCGTCAGTACATCTAATTGCCTCAAAAGGTTGCGCAACTAAATATCAAATTAAGGGAACCATCATTTTTTTCAGGCCTCTTCCATTTTACCTGACTTAATTTACATTTTCTTGTGTGAATTATTGTGCTTCTTCTCATAGTTATGTATTTTTCCTTCATTAAGAAGGAACGCTGATGCTGCTCATATTGGCTGTGAGCTAAGTGTTGGAGCGTACACACTCACTAGGTGGACAGGTCCCATAGATGTATTGAGGCAGAGAACCAGGATTCTCTCAGAGCCACCTGTGGGTGGTACCACTGCTCCCAGGAGTGTGTTCCTGACAGCGAACCCTACTCCGTGTTCCCTGGTTTCCTCAGGGGGCTTCCCCCGCCAAAAGAAGGGATAGTCCTTTTCCTTGAGTGAGCCAGATCCATGGAGCCGTGTTTCCTGGAGGGTCGAGATGTCAATTCTGAGCTTCAGGAGTTCGTTGTTGATAACTGCAGTTTTACGGACATCACTAATTTGTTGTAGGTTGTCGCTGAGCCCGGGTGTCATAGTCCTGACATTCCAGCACCCCAGGCGTAGTGCTGGAATCTTCGGTAATTTCCTTTTGTTGCTTGGTGCGTGAATTTACAGCCCACTTGTTAGGATAAATCCCTGAGCTCCAAGCACCCAATGAAGCAGGCAGGCTGTGGCGGGAAAGCACCTTATTGGCTGGGGGCTGCCCAGCTTGAGGCGGGCGGTAGCTGTCCAATGAGACCGAACATCTCTCCCACCGTCGGAGATAGCCCCTGGCACCCACACTCTACGCCAATATGAAAGGGCTTATAACCGGTAACTGGTTAGTGGAGCTGAAGTTTCCTCTCCAGTGCGCAAGAAGCCTGGGCAAGTTTTATGGAAGCCTTGAGTTTCCCAGGCATCAGGGCTTCCCTCTCGGCCTTCCTGTTGTCACCCAAAGGAACGGTGAACCGATACGTTTGGCATCAGGTTGGCTGCAGGAGTTGCCAGAACAATGCCTTTTTTCTTTTAAAGCATGAGTCTGCCTAACGGAGTCCAAGCCGGGTTTTCTGTCGGGGTTTGCTCCCTTAGCCTTTTCGTTTCAGACGATACCCACAAGGCAGCGGGGGTGCTATTTCCCCATAGCTGGGACAGTGGTTAGCGGGCACCAGGACATCCACGCGCCGGTGGGCCTGTACGTCACGCCTAGGGGCCCACTGTTGCTCCCCCGATCGATCCCCTGCAATTTAGCCTGGAGCCGTGAGGCACCCAGTTACCATGTGTGACCACGAGGAGGCATGCAGAAGTCTTGACGGTGGAGAGGCTATGTACCGGCTGAGGAGACTTACGCACTCGGCTCCTCTTTTCGCCCCCGGAAACAGGGGGCTAGCCGGCGGCAGTGGCTGAAAGCAGAAGGTAGCAAGCAGGAAGAAGCATGCAACATGCACTAACTACGAGCACTACTACTCCAACACCACTGCACTTCGCATCACAACGCCCTGTGTGCGAGCACACACACACACTGCCTGTGATTTAGGGCTATATAAATCAACTTGATCTGACTTGACTTGACTTCAGCACCTATCTGAAACTCACTAGAAATGCTGATAAAAACGAAAATAGGTATCTTTATTAATTAATGATGAATACAGGTTTTATTTACAAAAAATATTTGATTAACTAACTGTCACAGTATCCAAGGGTAACTCTCACAAAAAACTATTTGCTCTATGCTTCACATTTATCAGTTTTTTTTATTACAAAACATTTTTGTTCACAAAGAGAGTCACAAAACAAATTAGCAAAACTGTGGTTCCACTTTAGTATTTTCTTATTTAAGTCTGCAGGAGATTCTAATGGCATTCTGGCAGAAGTCAAAGAGCTCTAAATTACCGATGTGAAGCCGCAGACATTTCCAAGACCAAGAAACTTATTTTGGTTACATCCAAGTCCCAGACATGTGTGTCACACATAAACTAGTTTACTTAAACTATTACACACAAGATTTTTTTTTATCATTGGCTATTTTCATTGTAGAATAGAATAGAATAGATCTTTATTGTCATTGTCACACATGTACAACGAATTTTTAAAAAGTGTCAACCGATCAGCGCATGAGCTAAAAAAAATAAATAGAATAAAAAGATTAAAAAAAATACAAGCTCAAAACCCACAGAAGAACATACACAGACATAATCATTTACGTTTAGCGACATTCAATGTGACTACCGCCGTAAGGTAAAAACTGTTGGCGAGTCTTGTTTATAATAAGAAAATAAGAGTGCCATCTGAAAATTTGAAATATGTCGGTTATAGAAGTGTGAGGGAAATAAACATCACGCACCAAACTGAACTAAATCCTTTGAACTTTTGAGTGTATCTGGAATAACTCAGTCTGAACTCATGTACCACATGTGTTTAAAATACCAACACATTTAGATTCTTTACACGAACAATATTCCTTTGGAATGTTGTGTGCACAGTCCTGCAAGAAAACAATTTTCCTCTGCACATGCAGTAATAAACTGCAGAAGACACAGGATGCTGACAAATAATATTTTACATTGTGCACCTGCGCTGATGCTGCTCATATTGGCTGTGATTTGAACAGTGTAAGTGGAAGACATTGCAGTTGATGAAGGTTTATTTTATATTTTATTTGAGATATCCTTTGTTATCTGGTCAAATGTGTTTAATCAATTTACACAACCAATTCCTATGCTAATCCTGACCTGATTGCAGACATTCAATGAGGTTGACTCTCATACTGAATCACTGTGATATTGTCAATGTTCATAGAGCCTTTGGAATCTTTGCTGATTGGCTGAGAGAAGTTCCAGTTCTGTTGTTTTGGAGTAAAGCAAGTAGCAGCTACTTTGACTTACTCAGATGCCATGGTTTGGCTGTGTTTTATCACGGGCAGTTCCCATGTGTTCTGCTGGTCCGGAGAAGACGAGGCGGCATGTGCGGTAGATTACTGGCCAGTAAATCTATAAGTACCACGGTTAAGTCAAGTCAAATTTATTTATGGAACCCTAAATAACGGACAAGTCTCAAAGGGCTTCTCCTGTGCTAAGATTGATAATTATTCTCAACATCCCCTGATCTTAACTCCCAGGAGGGCAAGGAAAAACTAAATATCAAATTAAGGGAACCATCATTTTTTTTCAGGCCTCTTCCATTTTACCTGACTTAATTTTCATTTTCTTGTGTGAATTATCATGCTTCTTCTCATAGTTATGTATTTTTCCTTCATTAAGAGGGTACCACAATTGTATATTTCCCCACATTGATATGGCAGGGTGTGTACTTGCTGAAGAAATTGTTTTTGAAATTGCTTCCCAGATCCTCCCATCTGTGGTCCCTTCTCAAGGTTTCTCATTTTTCCCCCAGTAGTTTTTTTTTTAGTTTTTCCTTGCCCTCCTGGGAGTTTAAGATCAGGGGATGTTTGAGAATAATTGTCAATTTTTTGTATATGTGAAGCCCTTTGAGACTTGCCTGTGATTTACGGCTATATAAATAAACTTGATCTGACTTGACTTGACTTCAGCACCTATCTGAAACTCACTAGAAATGCTGATAAAAATGAAAATAGGTATCTTTGTTAATTAATGATGAATACAGGTTTTATTTACAAAAAATATTTGATTAACTAACTGTCACAGTATCCAAGGGTAACTCTCACAAAAAAACTATTTGCTCTATGCTTCACATTTATCAGTTTTTTTTATTACAAAACATTTTTGTTCACAAAGAGAGTCACGAAACAAATTAGCAAAACTGTGGTTCCACTTTAGTATTTTCTTATTTAAGTCTGCAGGAGATTCTAATGGCATTCTGGCAGAAGTCAAAGAGCTCTAAATTACCGATGTGAAGCCGCAGACATTTCCAAGACCAAGAAACTTATTTTGGTTACATCCAAGTCCCAGACATGTGTGTCACACACTATGTACTTAAACTATTACACACAAGATTTTTTTTTATCATTGACTATTTTCATTGTAGAATAGAATAGAATAGAATAAATCTTTATTGTCATTGTCACACATGTACAACGAAATTTTAAAAAGTGCCAACCGATCAGCGCATGAGCTAAAAAAAATAAATAGAATAAAAAGATAAAAAAAAATACAAGCTCAAAACCCACAGAAGAACATACACAGACATAATCATTTACGTTTAGCGGCATTCAATGTGACTACCGCCGTAAGGTAAAAACTGTTGGCGAGTCTTGTTTATAATAAGAAAATAAGAGTGCCATCTGAAAATTTGAAATATGTCGGTTATAGAAGTGTGAGGGAAATAAACATCACGCACCAAACTGAACTAAATCCTTTGAACTTTTGAGTGTATCTGGAATAACTCAGTCTGAACTCATGTACCACATGTGTTTAAAATACCAACACATTTAGATTCTTTACATGAACAATATTCCTTTGGAATGTTGTGTGCACAGTCCTGCAAGCAAACAATTTTCCTCTGCACATGCAGTAATAAACTGCAGAAGACACAGGATGCTGACAAATAATATTTTACATTGTGCACCTACGCTGATGCTGCTCATATTGGCTGTGATTTGAACAGTGTAAGTGGAAGACATTGCAGTTGATGAAGGTTTATTTTATATTTTATTTGAGATATCCTTTGTTATCTGGTCAAATGTGAGTAAAGCAAGTAGCAGCTACTTTGACTTACTCAGATGCCATGGTTTGGCTGTGTTTTATCACGGGCAGTTCCCATGTGTTCTGCTGGTCCGGAGAAGACGAGGCGGCATGTGCGGTAGGTTACTGGCCAGTAAATCTGTAAGTACCACGGTTAAGTCAAGTCAAGTTTATTTATGGATCCCTAAATAACGGACAAGTCTCAAAGGGCTTCTCCTGTGCTAAGATTGATAATTACCGTTTTTTTCCGTGTATAGTGCGCAAAATTTAACTAATGTATTGTCCTAAAATCTGGGGTGCGCATTATACATGGGTACAAAAAAAATTTTTAATTTTTTTTTTTTAAATTTTTTTTTTTTTTTTTTTTTAAGTCCCAATGATCGTCACACACGCATGGAGGCAATGGGTTCCATTTTTATAGTCTTTGGTATGGTCTTAACTAGGCTGGATGTAATTTTTTTGTTGGCGTTGATTTCTCCGACTGCCCTTAAACGCACCACCGCGCTCCGTGCGCGCACGGGAAAAAGGCGGCTCTGTATGGGAGAGACGTTGAAGAGGAATAAAAACACC
Organism: Syngnathus typhle; assembly: GCF_033458585.1. NCBI lineage: Eukaryota > Metazoa > Chordata > Actinopteri > Syngnathiformes > Syngnathidae > Syngnathus > Syngnathus typhle. Next base: position 2,932,382 of record NC_083741.1, read on the forward strand.
CTTGGAAACCAAAACTTGCCCCTCGTCGTGACTCGGAGCCGCAACAAATGTTTCGGATTTGTGTAGGGTACATTGTGACAGACAGCAAACGAGCAGGTGATCGAGCAAGCGTCTGATACGAGAGCATTGCGGTCGCATGGAGCGTGTTTGAAGTGAACAGCAGAGAAGAAAGGAACAAGGCAAAGTGTTGTGAAATAAAATGCACAGAACGGCTGCGCAAGACACGTCAGCTATATAAAGAGCGAGAGTTGTTTTCTTCCTATTAGTTTCAATTCACAGTTTAATTAGCAGTTTCAATCAGCAAATAACAAAATGCGTATTACAGGTAATATTTTATTTCACAACACTGCCTTGTTCCTTTGGTCTCTGCTGTTCATCCTAAAACACAAAGGCGCTCTTTAAGCAATGCGACAGTGAGCGCCCGGCGCGCTGCGGTTGCGCGACCGCACCAAATTAAGCTCCCTGCGCAGTGCGCACTGAGGTCCACTTAAATTTTAGAAAGTACATCAGGACTTTAAAAATATCTTCTAAATTTCAGCGACGGCTCTGTCACAATAATGCGACCAGCGCGGTGCAGTTGGGCGGTCGGCGGCGCGCTACGGTTGAGCGTTCTCTCTCGCACTCTCGCTCTCGCTCTCTCTCGCTCTCGCACAGACGCGCACACACGCACACGCGCACACACGCAAACCGGATATTATACGGAGGCCGCCATTACAGATGCGCAAGACACGTCAGCTATATAAAGAGCGAGAGTTCAGTTCTCTACCTAAATCCGTATTACAGGTAATATTTTATTTCACAACACTTTGCCTTGTTCCTTTCTTCTCTGCTGTTCACTTCAAACACGCTCCATGCGACCGCAATGCTCTCGTATCAGACGCTTGCTCGATCACCTGCTCGTTTGCTGTCTGTCACAATGTACCCTACACAAATCCGAAACATTTGTTGCGGCTCCGAGTCACGACGAGGGGCAAGTTTTGGTTTCCAAGGGTGTTTTTATTCCTCTTCAACGTCTCTCCCATACAGAGCCGCCTTTTTCACGTCCGCACGCGTCTTTCCCGTGCGCGCACGGAGCGCGGTGGTGCGTTTATGGGCAGTCGGAGAAATCAACGCCAACAAAAAAAATTACATCCAGCCAAGTTAAGACCATACCAAAGACTATAAAAATGGGACCCATTGCCTCCCTGCGTGTGTGACGATCATTGGGACTTAAAAAAAAAAAAAAAAAATCATAAAAATTGGGTGCGTATTATACATGGGTACAGGCTTTTTTCCAGCATCAGCATGCCATTTTTAGGGTGCGTATTATACATGGGGGCGCACTATACACGGAAAAAAACGGTATTCTCAACATCTCCTGATCTTAACTCCCAGGAGGGCAAGGAAAAACTTAAAAACCCCTACTGGGGAAAAATGAGAAACCTTGAGAAAAGAGACCACAAATGGGAGGATCCCCCTTTCAGGATGACCAAGCTGCAATGGATGCAGAGAGGGCACATCGAACACATGTAAAACAATCCAAAGAAAAAGTGAATGTCCGAATTCAAAGTGAAGAGCAGCAGGAAGGTGCCCTCAATTATCATAGCAGTGTTTCCAAGGGTGGTAATCCGCCTCAGATCCCTCATCCCGATTGGTAGACAAGAAATACAGACAGCCATTTTCACTTTGGGTGTCACATAACCCCCTCCCCAGCCAGAGTGCCTCTGTGCTGTCCTTCAGTCCAGCTTTTTCCAGCCATTGGTAGGATTTCTTGATGTCAGCCACTTCACTTATCTGCCGATGGTACATCCCATGTAGGAACGCCTAGATGAGAAGTGGGCTACTGGAACAAGGCGGAAATGGGCGAGATGTGAGAACCTAACACTGTTGGAGTGCTACTACTCCAGTAAACCAAGTCAGAGGGGATATCTCTCATCTCGCCCATTTCCGCCTTGTTCCAGTAGCCCACTTCTCATCTAGGCGTATATATATATATACATACACAGTGGAGCCTTGGTTTTCGAACACAATTCGTTCCAGAAGGCTGTTCGAGAAGTGAATCGTTCGAATTCCAAATCATATTTTCCCATTACAAATAATGGACAAAACATTAATCCGTTCCAAGCCAAAAAAAGACCCCGCCTTTTTTCATTTGCGCATTTTTGTCCAATCACGCAACTGCAGCGCACCGCCGAACGTGCAACCGTAGCGCGTTGCCGACCGCGCAACTGCACCACGCTGGTCGCATTATTGTGACAGAGCCGTCGCTGAAATTTAGAAAATATTTTTAAAGTCCTGCTGTACTTTCCAAAATCAAAGGTGACATCAGTGCGCAGGAAGCTTAATTTAGTCCGATCGCGCAACGGGAGCACACCGCCGAACGCGCAACCGTTGCGCGCTGCCGACCGCGCAACTGCACCGCGCTGGTCGCATTATTGTGATATTAGAAAATATTTTTAAAATCCTAATGTACTTTCCTAAATGCAAGTGGACCTCAGTGCGCAGGGAGGTTAATTTGGTCCAATCGCGCAACCGCAGCGCGCCGGGCGCCCACTGTCGCATTGCTTTAGGAATGTCTTTGTGTTTTAGGATGGCTTTACTGCTCCCACTTGATTCCTTTGGAGGCATGATTAGAGTTAATGAAATCCTCAGAGTAACGAGAACCCAATAACGAACGGAGTCAGTTGGCATGCGGGTCTTCTCAGCTCATCTTGCGAGGTTCGACAACCGAATTTCGTCCAACATCCGAAGCAAAAAAATCTCGAATTTTTTGTTAGAATACCGATTTGTTCGAGAACCGGGACGTTTAAAAAACCGAGGCTCCACTGTATGTTTATATATACCGTATTGGCCCGAATATAAGATGACCCCGATTATAAGACGACCTCCTCTTTTTCAAGACTCAGGTTTGAAAAAATACTTTTTGACACACACGCATACACACGCAGACGCACGCACACGCACTGACGCACGCTCATACACACACACAAGTACAGGATGCTACTCAGAATGGGGGAGAGAGTTCAGGATCCTAACAGCCTGGAGTATGAAGCTATTGGTGAGCCTGGTGGTGCGGGAGCGCAAGCTCCTGTACCTCTTCCCAGAGGGCACAAAATCAAACAAAGAGTGAGCGGGGTGACTCACATCACTCACAATCGTGGTCGCTTTGCGGGTGAGATGGGAGGTGTAAATGTCCTTCAGGGAGGGGAATGAAGCACCAATAATCTTACCAGCCGTGTTCACTGTGCGCTGCAGGGTCTTCCTGTTGTATTCAGTGCAGCTACCACCACAAACAGCGATACAATTGGAGAGGACGTAGAATGTAGTCATGACGGCTGGAGGAGCACTAGCTCGCCCGAGAATGTAAATGAATGGCTTCTGGTTTTTGAAATGTAAATAAACCAATCTACTGTGATAAAACAACAAAAATGCAACAACTTGCATCAAAGTGAAGTCTAACTAACTGTAGTCTTGAAACAAATCTGACTAAGGAAAAACTTTGCAATAAAATAATGCAAACTGCTACCGCTATTGTTGGGGAGCCTGAGGACTGTATAGGGCAGGGGTGGGCAAACTTTTTGACTCGCGGGCCGAACTGGGTTCTAAATTTAGACCGGAGGGCTGAACTAGGAGCAGATGGACGTAGTGTTTGTGTGAAGTAATATAAGCGACCTGTAAAGGTCATTGCATAAAAGATTTTGGCCTTTAGTAGGTAGTAAAGCATGGATATTCCAAACAAGTTTTTTGAAAACAAATGCATTTTTAACAGCATTAAAAAAATATATATAATAATTCACTAAAAGACTGCTATCAGTGATTCTCATAAAATACGACACTGTTATTATGAATAACATTCTCCATCACTTCAATGCCTGCAGGTCAGATTAATGAAAGATGTTTATTTTATGAGATCACATCAAACGGCAAACATTCTGACCAAATATATCATCTTGAAGATTCGGTGAAAGCATACATCCAAATAAAGTAATCAAAACGGCAACACGGTGAGGGGTATCTGAAAATCAGAGCAGAGTTTTAACTCACAAACACCTGGTAACAGAGGTGAGGAAACGGGAAACACTTAAGAACTTTACAGGTTAAGATTAGTCGCAAACAGGTGGTTCATCAATGTCCTTGAGCATCCTGCATTGTTTGAAAATGAGAATGGTCGCTAGTTTCGATCCCTGCTATGTGTACAAATCATATTCAAAATGCATTTTTTTAAGACAAACTTCAGAGCCTCTCCCTCATTTTCAGTGGGAACAGTGTTGTTGGTCTCCCTTTTTGTGTGAAGGCGAAGGCCTTCACACATATGTTATTCTACACCATTCTCTATTATTAGTGTGAAGGTGAAGACCTTCACACTATTGTTATTCCTGTCCTTTATTATTATTATTAGTGTGAAGGTGAAGACCTTCACACTATTGTTATTCCTGTCCTTTATTATTATTGTGTGAAGGCGAAGGCCTTCACACATTGATATTTGTGTGAAGGCGAAGGCCTTCACACATTGTTATTGTGTGAAGGCGAAGGCCTTCACACATTGTTATTCTACTTTATTATTATTATTGTGTGAAGGCGAAGGCCTTCACACATTGATATTGTACTTTATTATTAAACAACTTATTCCTCCCACTTTTTTGACATCTAACTACTCCCACATGCTTCAACCGATTCACCTCGTTCAACCTTTCACACGTTCCAAAAATTCATGGCACGCTTGCCAGTATTTTTCGCGTTCATAACATTTACCGTTTTTAAGTAATTAGCAAATTTGTGCCTTTTATTTCCCCATTCATTCTTAATGGCAATGTCAACCCGAGCCAGTTTCCTGTAGTGGGTTCGATTCCCACATTGGGCGTCATTAATTATTTTACTCTTTATTCTTCCCGCTTATCATTTTCAACGCTTATCATTTGTAACTAACATTCGCATTCAACATTCATTACATTAAGCAATTTCCACCACTTTGATTACGTATTCGCATTCAACAAACACATTCATTACATTAACCAATTGCAACCACGACATAGTAAGGGACTCAATTAGCTCGTGGGAAACACAAGTGATTCCAGTACATGAGCATCATTCCCGAGTGGTATCAAAACCCGCGTCAGTTCGATTCCCACATTGGGCGTCATTATTTATTTTACTCTTTATCCTTCCCGGTTATCATTTTCAACGGTTATCATTTGTAACTTTTGTCATTCGCATCCAACATTCATTACATTAAGCAATTTCCACCACTTTGATTACGCATTCGCATTCAACAAACACATTCATTACATTAACCAAATTCAACCAGCAAGAAGGAAGGATCCTCATTAGCTCAGTCGGAAACACAATGGAAATGTCAACCCGAGCCAGTTTCCTGTAGTGGGTTCGATTCCCACATTGGGAGTCATAAATTATTTTACTCTTTATTCTTCCCCCTTATCATTTTCAACGCTTATCATTTATACCTTTTTTGTAACATTTGTAACGTTTCATTTTTAACGCTTATCATTTGTACCTTTTTGTAACATGTATTTGTAACATCTTCCCATTTATTTCACAATTATCTATTTTCCCTTTGTATTCTTCCCGCTCATCATTTTTAACGCTTAACGTTTGTAACTTAACATCTGCCTTCGCCTTCACACGCAATTTCTTCCGAAATTGCAATTCTAGTTAAACAACTTATTCCTCCCACTTTTTTGACATCTAACTACTCCCACATGCTTCAACCGATTCACCTCGTTCAAACTTTCACACGTTCCGAAAATTCATGGCAAGCTTGCCACCTTTTTTCCCCTACATAACATTTACCGTTTTTAAGTAATTAGCAAATTTGTGCCTTTTATTTCCCCATTCATTCTTAATGGCAATGTCAACCCGAGCCAGTTTCCTGTAGTGGGTTCGATTGGGCGTCATTAATTATTTTACTCTTTATTCTTCCCGCTTATCATTTTCAACGCTTATCATTTGTAACTAACATTCGCATTCAACATTCATTACATTAAGCAATTTCCACCACTTTGATTACGTATTCGCATTCAACAAACACATTCATTACATTAACCAATTGCAACCGCGACATAGTAAGGGACTCAATTAGCTCGTGGGAAACACAAGTGATTCCAGTACACGAGCATCATTCCCGAGTGGTATCAAAACCCGCGTCAGTTCGATTCCCACATTGGGCGTCATTATTTATTTTACTCTTTATCCTTCCCGGTTATCATTTTCAACGGTTATCATTTGTAACTTTTGTCATTCGCATTCAACATTCATTACATTAAGCAATTTCCACCAGTTTGATTACGCATTCGCATTCAACAAACACATTCATTACATTAACCAAATTCAACCAGCAAGAAGGAAGGATCCTCATTAGCTCAGTCGGAAACACAATGGAAATGTCAACCCGAACCAGTTTCCTGTAGTGGGTTCGATTCCCACATTGGGAGTCATAAATTATTTTACTCTTTATTCTTCCCCCTTATCATTTTCAACGCTTATCATTTGTACCTTTTTTGTAACATTTGTAACGTTTCATTTTTAACGCTTATCATTTGTACCTTTTTGTAACATGTATTTGTAACATTTTCCCATTTATTTCACAATTATCTATTTTCCCTTTGTATTCTTCCCGCTCATCATTTTTAACGCTTAACGTTTGTAACTTAACATCTGCCTTCGCCTTCACACGCAATTTCTTCCGAAATTGCAATTCTAGTTGTGTGAAGGCGAAGGCCTTCACACATTGATATTGTACTTTATTATTAAACAACTTATTCCTCCCACTTTTTTGACATCTAACTACTCCCACATGCTTCAACCGATTCACCTCGTTCAAACTTTCACACGTTCCAAAAATTCATGGCAAGCTTGCCACCTTTTTTCCCCTTCATAACATTTACCGTTTTTAAGTAATTAGCAAATTTGTGCCTTTTATTTCCCCATTCATTCTTAATGGAAATGTCAACCCGAGCCAGTTTCCTGTAGTGGGTTCGATTCCCACATTGGGCGTCATTAATTATTTTACTCTTTATTCTTCCCGCTTATCATTTTCAACGCTTATCATTTGTAACTAACATTCGCATTCAACATTCATTACATTAAGCAATTTCCACCACTTTGATTACGTATTCGCATTCAACAAACACATTCATTACATTAACCAAATTCAACCAGTATGTAGACAGGGACACAATTAGCTCGTGGGAAACACAAGTGATTCCAGTACACGAGCATCTTTCCCGAGTGGTATCACAACCCGCGTCAGTTCGATTCCCACATTGGGCGTCATTATTTATTTTACTCTTTATCCTTCCCCTTATCATTTTCAACGCTTATCATTTGTACCTTTTTTGTAACATTTGTAACGTTTCATTTTTAACGCTTATCATTTGTACCTTTTTGTAACATGTATTTGTAACATTTTCCCATTTATTTCACAATTATCTATTTTCCCTTTGTATTCTTCCCGCTCATCATTTTTAACGCTTAACGTTTGTAACTTAACATCTGCCTTCGCCTTCACACGCAATTTCTTCCGAAATTGCAATTCTAGTTGTGTGAAGGCGAAGGCCTTCACACATTGATATTTGTGTGAAGGCGAAGGCCTTCACACATTGATATTGTACTTTATTGTGTGAAGGCGAAGGCCTTCACACATTGATATTGTACTTTATTGTGTGAAGGCGAAGGCCTTCACACATTGATATTGTACTTTATTATTAAACAACTTATTCCTCCCACTTTTTTGACATCTAACTACTCCCACATGCTTCAACTGATTCACCTCGTTCAACCTTTCACACGTTCCAAAAATTCATGGCACGCTTGCCAGTATTTTTCGCGTTCATAACATTTACCGTTTTTAAGTAATTAGCAAATTTGTGCCTTTTATTTCCCCATTCATTCTTAATGGCAATGTCAACCCGAGCCAGTTTCCTGTAGTGGGTTCGATTCCCACATTGGGCGTCATTAATTATTTTACTCTTTATTCTTCCCGCTTATCATTTTCAACGCTTATCATTTGTAACTAACATTCGCATTCAACATTCATTACATTAAGCAATTTCCACCACTTTGATTACGTATTCGCATTCAACAAACACATTCATTACATTAACCAATTGCAACCACGACATAGTAAGGGACTCAATTAGCTCGTGGGAAACACAAGTGATTCCAGTACACGAGCATCATTCCCGAGTGGTATCAAAACCCGCGTCAGTTCGATTCCCACATTGGGCGTCATTATTTATTTTACTCTTTATCCTTCCCGGTTATCATTTTCAACGGTTATCATTTGTAACTTTTGTCATTCGCATCCAACATTCATTACATTAAGCAATTTCCACCACTTTGATTACGCATTCGCATTCAACAAACGCATTCATTACATTAACCAAATTCAACCAGCAAGAAGGAAGGATCCTCATTAGCTCAGTCGGAAACACAATGGAAATGTCAACCCGAGCCAGTTTCCTGTAGTGGGTTCGATTCCCACATTGGGAGTCATAAATTATTTTACTCTTTATTCTTCCCCCTTATCATTTTCAACGCTTATCATTTGTACCTTTTTTGTAACATTTGTAACGTTTCATTTTTAACGCTTATCATTTGTACCTTTTTGTAACATGTATTTGTAACATTTTCCCATTTATTTCACAATTATCTATTTTCCCTTTGTATTCTTCCCGCTCATCATTTTTAACGCTTAACGTTTGTAACTTAACATCTGCCTTCGCCTTCACACGCAATTTCTTCCGAAATTGCAATTCTAGTTATTAAACAACTTATTCCTCCCACTTTTTTGACATCTAACTACTCCCACATGCTTCAACCGATTCACCTCGTTCAACCTTTCACACGTTCCAAAAATTCATGGCACGCTTGCCAGTATTTTTCGCGTTCATAACATTTACCGTTTTTAAGTAATTAGCAAATTTGTGCCTTTTATTTCCCCATTCATTCTTAATGGCAATGTCAACCCGAGCCAGTTTCCTGTAGTGGGTTCGATTCCCACATTGGGCGTCATTAATTATTTTACTCTTTATTCTTCCCGCTTATCATTTTCAACGCTTATCATTTGTAACTAACATTCGCATTCAACATTCATTACATTAAGCAATTTCCACCACTTTGATTACGTATTCGCATTCAACAAACACATTCATTACATTAACCAATTGCAACCACGACATAGTAAGGGACTCAATTAGCTCGTGGGAAACACAAGTGATTCCAGTACATGAGCATCATTCCCGAGTGGTATCAAAACCCGCGTCAGTTCGATTCCCACATTGGGCGTCATTATTTATTTTACTCTTTATCCTTCCCGGTTATCATTTTCAACGGTTATCATTTGTAACTTTTGTCATTCGCATCCAACATTCATTACATTAAGCAATTTCCACCACTTTGATTACGCATTCGCATTCAACAAACACATTCATTACATTAACCAAATTCAACCAGCAAGAAGGAAGGATCCTCATTAGCTCAGTCGGAAACACAATGGAAATGTCAACCCGAGCCAGTTTCCTGTAGTGGGTTCGATTCCCACATTGGGAGTCATAAATTATTTTACTCTTTATTCTTCCCCCTTATCATTTTCAACGCTTATCATTTGTACCTTTTTTGTAACATTTGTAACGTTTCATTTTTAACGCTTATCATTTGTACCTTTTTGTAACATGTATTTGTAACATCTTCCCATTTATTTCACAATTATCTATTTTCCCTTTGTATTCTTCCCGCTCATCATTTTTAACGCTTAACGTTTGTAACTTAACATCTGCCTTCGCCTTCACACGCAATTTCTTCCGAAATTGCAATTCTAGTTATTAAACAACTTATTCCTCCCACTTTTTTGACATCTAACTACTCCCACATGCTTCAACCGATTCACCTCGTTCAAACTTTCACACGTTCCAAAAATTCATGGCACGCTTGCCAGTATTTTTCGCGTTCATAACATTTACCGTTTTTAAGTAATTAGCAAATTTGTGCCTTTTATTTCCCCATTCATTCTTAATGGCAATGTCAACCCGAGCCAGTTTCCTGTAGTGGGTTCGATTCCCACATTGGGCGTCATTAATTATTTTACTCTTTATTCTTCCCGCTTATCATTTTCAACGCTTATCATTTGTAACTAACATTCGCATTCAACATTCATTACATTAAGCAATTTCCACCACTTTGATTACGTATTCGCATTCAACAAACACATTCATTACATTAACCAAATTCAACCAGTATGTAGACAGGGACACAATTAGCTCGTGGGAAACACAAGTGATTCCAGTACACGAGCATCTTTCCCGAGTGGTATCAAAACCCGCGTCAGTTCGATTCCCACATTGGGCGTCATTATTTATTTTACTCTTTATCCTTCCCCTTATCATTTTCAACGCTTATCATTTGTACCTTTTTTGTAACATTTGTAACATTTCATTTTTAACGCTTATCATTTGTACCTTTTTGTAACATGTATTTGTAACATTTTCCCATTTATTTCACAATAATTTATTTTCCCTTTCCATTCTTCCCGCTCATCATTTTTAACGCTTAACGTTTGTAAATCAACATCTGCCTTCGCCTTCACACGCAATTTCTTCCGAAATTGCAATTCTAGTGTACTTTATTATTAAACAACTTATTCCTCCCACTTTTTTGACATCTAACTACTCCCACATGCTTCAACCGATTCACCTCGTTCAACCTTTCACACGTTCCAAAAATTCATGGCACGCTTGCCAGTATTTTTCGCGTTCATAACATTTACAGTTTTTAAGTAATTAGCAAATTTGTGCCTTTTATTTCCCCATTCATTCTTAATGGCAATGTCAACCCGAGCCAGTTTCCTGTAGTGGGTTCGATTCCCACATTGGGCGTCATTAATTATTTTACTCTTTATTCTTCCCGCTTATCATTTTCAACGCTTATCATTTGTAACTAACATTCGCATTCAACATTCATTACATTAAGCAATTTCCACCACTTTGATTACGTATTCGCATTCAACAAACACATTCATTAAATTAACCAATTGCAACCACGACATAGTAAGGGACTCAATTAGCTCGTGGGAAACACAAGTGATTCCAGTACACGAGCATCATTCCCGAGTGGTATCAAAACCCGCGTCAGTTCGATTCCCACATTGGGCGTCATTATTTATTTTACTCTTTATCCTTCCCGGTTATCATTTTCAACGGTTATCATTTGTAACTTTTGTCATTCGCATTCAACATTCATTACATTAAGCAATTTCCACCACTTTGATTACGCATTCGCATTCAACAAACACATTCATTACATTAACCAATTTCAACAATGACTTAGGTAGGACCCTGATTAGCTCAGTTGGAAACACAATGGCAATGTCAATCTGCGCCAGTTTCCTGTAGTGGGTTCGATTCCCACTTTGGGCGTCATAAATTATTTTACTCTTTATTCTTCCCCCTTATCATTTGTACCTTTTTTGTAACATTTGTAACATTTCATTTTTAACCCTTATCATTTGTACCTTTTTTTAACATGTATTTGTAACATTTTACCATTCATTTCACAATAATTTATTTTCCATTTCTATTCTTCCCGCTCATCATTTTTAACGCTTAACGTTTGTAAATTAACATCTGCCTTCGCCTTCACACGCAATTTCTTCCGAAATTGCAATTCTAGTTCTACTTTATTGTGTGAAGGCGAAGGCCTTCACACATTGATATTGTACTTTATTATTAAACAACTTATTCCTCCCACTTTTTTGACATCTAACTACTCCCACATGCTTCAACCGATTCACCTCGTTCAACCTTTCACACGTTCCAAAAATTCATGGCACGCTTGCCAGTATTTTTCGCGTTCATAACATTTACCGTTTTTAAGTAATTAGCAAATTTGTGCCTTTTATTTCCCCATTCATTCTTAATGGCAATGTCAACCCGAGCCAGTTTCCTGTAGTGGGTTCGATTCCCACATTGGGCGTCATTAATTATTTTACTCTTTATTCTTCCCGCTTATCATTTTCAACGCTTATCATTTGTAACTAACATTCGCATTCAACATTCATTACATTAAGCAATTTCCACCACTTTGATTACGTATTCGCATTCAACAAACACATTCATCACATTAACCAAATTCAACCACTAAAAGAAAGGGACTCAATTAGCTCGTGGGAAACACAAGTGATTCCAGTACACGAGCATCTTTCCCGAGTGCTATCAAAACCCGCGTCAGTTCGATTGCCACATTGGGCGTAATTATTTATTTTACTCTTTATCCTTCCCGGTTATCATTTTCAACGGTTATCATTTGTAACTTTTGTCATTCGCATTCAACATTCATTACATTAAGCAATTTCCACCACTTTGATTATGCATTCGCATTCAACAAACACATTCATTACATTAACCAAATTCAACCATCACTGAGGTAGGAACCTGATTAGCTCAGTTGGAAACACAATGGCAATGTCAACCTGCGCCAGTTTCCCGTAGTGGCTTCGATTCCCACTTTGGGCGTCATAAATTATTTTACTCTTTATTCTTCCCCCTTATCATTTGTACCTTTTTTGTAACATTTGTAACATTTCATTTTTAACGTTTATCATTTGTACCTTTTTGTAACATGTATTTGTAACATTTTCCCATTTATTTCACAATAATTTATTTTCCCTTTGCATTCTTCCCGCTTATCATTTTTAACGCTTAACGTTTGTAAATTAACATCTGCCTTCGCCTTCACACGCAATTTCTTCCGAAATTGCAATTCTAGTTATTGTGTGAAGGCGAAGGCCTTCACACATTGATATTGTACTTTATTATTAAACAACTTATTCCTCCCACTTTTTTGACATCTAACTACTCCCACATGCTTCAACCGATTCACCTCGTTCAAACTTTCACACGTTCCAAAAATTCATGGCACGCTTGCCAGTATTTTTCGCGTTCATAACATTTACCGTTTTTAAGTAATTAGCAAATTTGTGCCTTTTATTTCCCCATTCATTCTTAATGGCAATGTCAACCCGAGCCAGTTTCCTGTAGTGGGTTCGATTCCCACATTGGGCGTCATTAATTATTCTACTCTTTATTCTTCCCGCTTATCATTTTCAACGCTTATCATTTGTAACTAACATTCGCATTCAACATTCATTACATTAAGCAATTTCCACCACTGTGATTACGTATTCGCATTCAACAAACACATTCATTACATTAACCAATTTCAACCACGACATAGTAAGGGACTCAATTAGCTCGTGGGAAACACAAGTGATTCCAGTACACGAGCATCATTCCCGAGTGGTATCAAAACCCGCGTCAGTTCGATTCCCACATTGGGCGTCATTATTTATTTTACTCTTTATCCTTCACGGTTATCATTTTCAACGGTTATCATTTGTAACTTTTGTCATTCGCATTCAACATTCATTACATTAAGCAATTTCCACCACTTTGATTACGCATTCGCATTCAACAAACACATTCATTACATTAACCAAATTCAGCCAGCAAGAAGGAAGGATCCTCATTAGCTCAGTCGGAAACACAATGGAAATGTCAACCCGAGCCAGTTTCCTGTAGTGGGTTCGATTCTCACATTGGGAGTCATAAATTATTTTACTCTTTATTCTTCCCCTTTATCATTTTCAACGCTTATCATTTGTACCTTTTTTGTAACATTTGTAACGTTTCATTTTTAACGTTTATCATTTGTACCTTTTTGTAACATGTATTTGTAACATTTTCCCATTTATTTCACAATTATCTATTTTCCCTTTGTATTCTTCCCGCTCATCATTTTTAACGCTTAACGTTTGTAAATTAACATCTGCCTTCGCCTTCACACGCAATTTCTTCCGAAATTGCAATTCTAGTTATTAAACAACTTATTCCTCCCACTTTTTTGACATCCAACTACTCCCACATGCTTCAACCGATTCACCTCGTTCAAACTTTCACACGTTCCAAAAATTCATGGCACGCTTGCAAGTATTTTTCGCGTTCATAACATTTACCGTTTTTAAGTAATTAGCAAATTTGTGCCTTTTATTTCCCCATTCATTCTTAATGGCAATGTCAACCCGAGCCAGTTTCCTGTAGTGGGTTCGATTCCCACATTGGGCGTCATTAATTATTTTACTCTTTATTCTTCCCGCTTATCATTTTTAACGCTTATCATTTGTAACTAACATTCGCATTCAACATTCATTACATTAAGCAATTTCCACCACTTTGATTACGTATTCGCATTCAACAAACACATTCAATACATTAACCAAATTCAACCAGTTTGTAGACAGGGACACAATTAGCTCGTGGGAAACACAAGTGATTCCAGTACACGAGCATCTTTCCCGAGTGGTATCAAATCCCGCGTCAGTTCGATTCCCACATTGGGCGTCATTATATATTTTACTCTTTATCCTTCCCCTTATCATTTTCAACGCTTATCATTTGTACCTTTTTTGTAACATTTGTAACATTTCATTTTTAACGCTTATCATTTGTACCTTTTTGTAACATGTATTTGTAACATTTTCCCATTTATTTCACAATTATTTCTTTCCCTTTTCATTCTTCCCGCTCATCATTTTTAACGCTTAACGTTTCTAAATTAACATCTGCCTTCGCCTTCACACGCAATTTCTTCCGAAATTGCAATTCTAGTTGTGTGAAGGCGAAGGCCTTCACACATTGTTATTGTGTGAAGGCGAAGGCCTTCACACATTGTTATTCTACTTTATTGTGTGAAGGCGAAGGCCTTCACACATTGATATTGTACTTTATTGTGTGAAGGCGAAGGCCTTCACACATTGATATTGTACTTTATTATTAAACAACTTATTCCTCCCATTTTTTTGACATCTAACTACTCCCACATGCTTCAACCGATTCACCTCGTTCAACCTTTCACACGTTCCAAAAATTCATGGCACGCTTGCCAGTATTTTTCGCGTTCATAACATTTACCGTTTTTAAGTAATTAGCAAATTTGTGCCTTTTATTTCCCCATTCATTCTTAATGGCAATGTCAACCCGAGCCAGTTTCCTGTAGTGGGTTCGATTCCCACATTGGGCGTCATTAATTATTTTACTCTTTATTCTTCCCGCTTATCATTTTCAACGCTTATCATTTGTAACTAACATTCGCATTCAACATTCATTACATTAAGCAATTTCCACCACTTTGATTACGTATTCGCATTCAACAAACACATTCATTACATTAACCAATTGCAACCACGACATAGTAAGGGACTCAATTAGCTCGTGGGAAACACAAGTGATTCCAGTACACGAGCATCATTCCCGAGTGGTATCAAAACCCGCGTCAGTTCGATTCCCACATTGGGCGTCATTATTTATTTTACTCTTTATCCTTCCCGGTTATCATTTTCAACGGTTATCATTTGTAACTTTTGTCATTCGCATTCAACATTCATTACATTAAGCAATTTCCACCACTTTGATTACGCATTCGCATTCAACAAACACATTCATTACATTAACCAAATTCAACCAGCAAGAAGGAAGGATCCTCATTAGCTCAGTCGGAAACACAATGGAAATGTCAACCCGAGCCAGTTTCCTGTAGTGGGTTCGATTCCCACATTGGGAGTCATAAATTATTTTACTCTTTATTCTTCCCCCTTATCATTTTCAACGCTTATCATTTGTACCTTTTTTGTAACATTTGTAACGTTTCATTTTTAACGCTTATCATTTGTACCTTTTTGTAACATGTATTTGTAACATTTTCCCATTTATTTCACAATTATCTATTTTCCCTTTGTATTCTTCCCGCTCATCATTTTTAACGCTTAACGTTTGTAACTTAACATCTGCCTTCGCCTTCACACGCAATTTCTTCCGAAATTGCAATTCTAGTTGTGTGAAGGCGAAGGCCTTCACACATTGTTATTCTACTTTATTATTGTGTGAAGGCGAAGGCCTTCACACATTGATATTGTACTTTATTATTAAACAACTTATTCCTCCCACTTTTTTGACATCTAACTACTCCCACATGCTTCAACCCATTCACCTCGTTCAAACTTTCACACGTTCCAAAAATTCATGGCACGCTTGCCAGTATTTTTCGCGTTCATAACATTTACCGTTTTTAAGTAATTAGCAAATTTGTGCCTTTTATTTCCCCATTCATTCTTAATGGCAATGTCAACCCGAGCCAGTTTCCTGTAGTGGGTTCGATTCCCACATTGGGCGTCATTAATTATTCTACTCTTTATTCTTCCCGCTTATCATTTTCAACGCTTATCATTTGTAACTAACATTCGCATTCAACATTCATTACATTAAGCAATTTCCACCACTTTGATTACGTATTCGCATTCAACAAACACATTCATTACATTAACCAAATTCAACCAATAAAAGAAAGGGACTCAATTAGCTCGTGGGAAACACAAGTGATTCCAGTACACGAGCATCTTTCCCGAGTGGTATCAAAACCCGCGTCAGTTCGATTCCCACATTGGGCGTCATTATTTATTTTACTCTTTATCCTTCCCGGTTATCATTTTCAACGGTTATCATTTGTAACTTTTGTCATTCGCATTCAACATTCATTACATTAAGCAATTTCCACCACTTTGATTACGCATTCGCATTCAACAAACACATTCATTACATTAACCAAATTCAACAGTTACTGAGGTAGGAACCTGATTAGCTCAGTTGGAAACACAATGGCAATGTCAACCTGCGCCAGTTTCCTGTAGTGGGTTCGATTCCCACTTTGGGCGTCATAAAGTATTTTACTCTTTATTCTTCCCCCTTATCATTTGTACCTTTTTTGTAACATTTGTAACGTTTCATTTTTAACGCTTATCATTTGTACCTTTTTGTAACATGTATTTGTAACATTTTCCCATTTATTTCACAATTATCTATTTTCCCTTTGTATTCTTCCCGCTCATCATTTTTAACGCTTAACGTTTGTAACTTAACATCTGCCTTCGCCTTCACACGCAATTTCTTCCGAAATTGCAATTCTAGTTATTTTTATTAAACAACTTATTCCTCCCACTTTTTTGACATCTAACTACTCCCACATGCTTCAACCGATTCACCTCGTTCAAACTTTCACACGTTCCAAAAATTCATGGCAAGCTTGCCAGTTTTTTTCGCGTTCATAACATTTACCGTTTTTAAGTAATTAGCAAATTTGTGCCTTTTATTTCCCCATTCATTCTTAATGGCAATGTCAACCCGAGCCAGTTTCCTGTAGTGGGTTCGATTCCCACATTGGGCGTCATTAATTATTTTACTCTTTATTCTTCCCGCTTATCATTTTCAACGCTTATCATTTGTAACTAACATTCGCATTCAACATTCATTACATTAAGCAATTTCCACCACTTTGATTACGTATTCGCATTCAACAAACACATTCATTACATTAACCAAATTCAACCAGTATGTAGACAGGGACACAATTAGCTCGTGGGAAACACAAGTGATTCCAGTACACGAGCATCTTTCCCGAGAGGTATCAAATCCCGCGTCAGTTCGATTCCCACATTGCGCGTCATTATTTATTTTACTCTTTATCCTTCCCCTTATCATTTTCAACGCTTATCATTTGTACCTTTTTTGTAACATTTGTAACATTTCATTTTTAACGCTTATCATTTGTACCTTTTTGTAACATGTATTTGTAACATTTTCCCATTTATTTCACAATTATTTCTTTCCCTTTTCATTCTTCCCGCTCATCATTTTTAACGCTTGACGTTTCTAAATTAACATCTGCCTTCGCCTTCACACGCAATTTCTTCCGAAATTGCAATTCTAGTTGTGTGAAGGCGAAGGCCTTCACACATTGTTATTCTACTTTATTATTGTGTGAAGGCGAAGGCCTTCACACATTGATATTGTACTTTATTATTAAACAACTTATTCCTCCCACTTTTTTGACATCTAACTACTCCCACATGCTTCAACCGATTCACCTCGTTCAACCTTTCACACGTTCCAAAAATTCATGGCACGCTTGCCAGTATTTTTCGCGTTCATAACATTTACCGTTTTTAAGTAATTAGCAAATTTGTGCCTTTTATTTCCCCATTCATTCTTAATGGCAATGTCAACCCGAGCCAGTTTCCTGTAGTGGGTTCGATTCCCACATTGGGCGTCATTAATTATTTTACTCTTTATTCTTCCCGCTTATCATTTTCAACGCTTATCATTTGTAACTAACATTCGCATTCAACATTCATTACATTAAGCAATTTCCACCACTTTGATTACGTATTCGCATTCAACAAACACATTCATTACGTTAACCAAATTCAACCAGTATGTAGACAGGGACACAATTAGCTCGTGGGAAACACAAGTGATTCCAGTACACGAGCATCTTTCCCGAGTGGTATCAAAACCCGCGTCAGTTCGATTCCCACATTGGGCGTCATTATTTATTTTACTCTTTATCCTTCCCCTTATCATTTTCAACGCTTATCATTTGTACCTTTTTTGTAACATTTATAACATTTCATTTTTAACGCTTATCATTTGTACCTTTTTGTAACATGTATTTGTAACATTTTCCCATTTATTTCACAATAATTTATTTTCCCTTTCTATTCTTCCCGCTCATCATTTTTAACGCTTAACGTTTGTAAATTAACATCTGCCTTCGCCTTCACACGCAATTTCTTCCGAAATTGCAATTCTAGTTATTATTATTCTTCTATTTTATTCTCCACACTTTTTCGACACGTTTCATCTTCCACATAATTCATCCGATTCACTCCATTCCACTTTTCACGTATTCCAAATATTCACGCGACGAGCGCTTCCATTTTTCTCGTTCCGAAAATTTACCGATTCCGCAAAATTCCCAAAATTCCGACAAATTTTTCCCCATTCATTCTTAATGGCACATTCGACATTTCACATTTACGTCGTTCCAATTTGAAATTCACATCATTCAGCACATTCTAATCACATTCGGAGGGATTCTCGACATTCCCAAAATTCCCAAATTCAAAAATTTCACGTTTTCACGTTAAAAATTCCGACAAATTTTCACAAAATTTCGTTTTTCAGCTCTAACTTCTACATTTTTCAACCGATTCAACTCGTTCCAACTTTCAACTGTTCATCTTTTGCCTACCTATTCCACAACGTCCCACTTACCAAAAACTTCACATCTTTTATTTTGAAATTCAACCAAAATTCTCTAAAATTTCGTTTTTCTACTCTAATTTCTACATTTTTCAACCGATTCAACCCATTCCAACTTTCAACTGTTCATTATTTTTCTACCGATTCCACAACTTCCCACTTACCAAAAGCTTCACATCTTTTATTTTGAAATTCACACCCAATTCCTTTTCCCTTCTCATTTCTACATTTTTCAACCGATTCAACCCATTCCAAATTTCAACTGTTCATCATTTTTCTACCTATTCCACAACTTCCCACTTACCAAAAACTTCACATCTTTTATTTTGAAATTCACACCCAATTTCCTTTTCCCTTCTCATTTCTACATTTTTCAACCGATTCAACCCATTCCAACTTTCAACTGTTCATCATTTTTCTACCTATTCCACAACTTCCCACTTACCAAAAACTTCACATCTTTTATTTTGAAATTCACGCCCAATTCCCTTTTCCCTTCTCATTTCTGCATTTTTCAACCGATTCAACCCATTCCAACTTTCAACTGTTCATCATTTTTCTACCTATTCCACAACTTCCCAAAACCTTCACATCTTTTATTTTGAAATTCACACCCAATTCCTTTTTCCCTTCTCATTTCTACATTTTTCAACCGATTCAACCCATTCCAACTTTCAACTGTTAATCAATTTTCTACCTATTCCACAACTTCCCACTTACCAAAAACTTCACATCTTTTATTTTGAAATTCACACCCAATTCCTTTTCCCTTCTCATTTCTACATTTTTCAACCGATTCAACCCATTCCAACTTTCAACTGTTCATCATTTTTCTACCTATTCCACAACTTCCCAAAAACTTCACATCTTTTATTTTGAAATTCACACCCAATTCCTTTTTCCCTTCTCATTTCTACATTTTTCAACCGATTCAACCCATTCCAACTTTCAACTGTTCATCATTTTTCTACCTATTCCACAACTTCCCACTTACCAAAAACTTCACATCTTTTATTTTGAAATTCACACCCAATTCCCTTTTCCCTTCTCATTTCTACATTTTTCAACCGATTCAACCCATTCCAACTTTCAACTGTTCATCATTTTTCTACCTATTCCACAACTTCCCACTTACCAAAAACTTCACATCTTTTATTTTGAAATTCACACCCAATTCCTTTTTCCCTTCTCATTTCTACATTTTTCAACCGATTCAACCCATTCCAACTTTCAACTGTTCATCAGTTTTCTACGTATTCCACAACTTCCCAAAAACTTCACATCTTTTATTTTGAAATTCACACACAATTCCTTTTTCCCTCCTCATTTCTACATTTTTCAACCGATTCAACCCATTCCAACTTTCAACTGTTCATCAGTTTTCTACGTATTCCACAACTTCCCAAAAACTTCACATCTTTTATTTTGAAATTCACACCCAATTCCTTTTTCCCTCCTCATTTCTACATTTTTCAACCGATTCAACCCATTCCAACTTTCAACTGTTCATCATTTTTCTACCTATTCCACAACTTCCCACTTACCAAAAACTTCACATCTTTTATTTTGAAATTCACCACAAATTCTCCAAATATTCTACATTTCTCTAGTAATTCAACACGTTTCCACATCGTTCGGCAGCATTCCCCGAAGAAGTTATTCATACATTTCGCCTTCACACGCAATTTCTCCAGAAATTGCAAAATTCTAGTTTGCTAGTGCGTCATAGTCTGGAGTAAAATTTGTTGTGGCAATTCTTAAGCGAGATCCGAGGTGTTGGTCTGTTTACCTTGATCTGTGACGGGTTGATGTTGATGATCATTTGGCTGAACGTCACGTGGCGTACGTCGAGCCAAATTGGCCACTCTTTTTTAAACACTCGGCACTGTGTCCACCTTGCTTTTCCTTGGGCGACTCATTTTAATAGAAGGATTCCAGGGGAAGGTTTGTGGGTGGCTTTAGCGTAAAACTGTATCTGAAAGCTCAGCGCGTGAATTACAAGAATGCTGTCGTCACAGCCCACGCTCTAAATTCGGGACTGATACAAATAGAGCGCGAGTGCGCCATGTCCGTACTACTGAGTACGTACACGCACTTGTGAGTGTGCACCGAGCTTTCTGACACGGCTTCCGGTAGTAAATGCGCAGGCGAGCGGTTCCCCATCTACTGGGGAAACGCAGTCATTGCAGGCAAAATTACCCAAAAAAATGTTTAATACAATTTATTCGGGGTTGGCGGGCCGGATTAAACGGTCCCGTGGGCCCGATGTGGCCGGACGTAGTTTGCCCACCCCTGGTATAGGATGTTGGCTCGGAATGGTTATACACTAGGGGTGTAACGATTCATCGATACACATCGATTGCTGCGATCTACAAACCGGACAGTGCGGGACTGCTGTGTGCTCGTGTTCACGGAGACTTGGTTGACTGTCAACATTCCGGACTCTGCTGTACATCTGGAGCGGCTAGCGTGCTATCGGGCGGACCGGGCCATTGTACAAGGGGGGAAATCTCGTGGAGGTGGAATTTGCGTCTACATCCATTCGTCACGAATGGTGCCGGGACTCTGTAGTGGTATTCAAGATTCAAGATTCAAGATTCAAGAGTTTTTTATTCGCCATGTTTGAGCGTGCCAAACAAGGAATTTGACTTCGGTAGAAACACACCCTCTGTTCAACATTTAGGTGACTAACAACATTCAGGACATGTGAATAATGGCAAAAACAGTGTAGACAAATTCAAAAAGGTGTGAGGAGCAGGATGTTATTGCACAGCAATGTCTCTGAGACTCTATGAGTGGTGTGAGTTCATCAGAGCAACAGCCTGGGGGAAGAAGCTGTCTCTGTGTCTGCTGGTTTTGGCGTACCGAGCTCTATAACGCCGTCCGGAGGGGAGTAGTTCAAACAGACTGCAACCCGGGTGAGAAGGGTCTGTAGAGATGTTCCTTGCCCGATTCCTGGTCCTGGACAGGTACAAGTCTTGGATAGATGGGAGGTTGATTCCAATGATCTTTTCTGCAGTTCTGATTGTCCGTTGTAGTCTGTGCTTGTCTTGTTTGGAGGCCGATCCAAACCAGACAGTGATGGAGGTGCAGAGGACAGACTGGATGATGGCAGTGTAGAAGGTCTTCAGAAGCTCTCGCGGCAGGTTGAACTTCTTGAGCTGTCTCAGGAAGTACAGCCTCTGCTGGGCCTTCTTCCGGACAGAGTCTATGTGGCCGGTCCATTTCAGGTCCCGAGAGATTGTGGTTCCCAGGAAATTGAAGGTGTCTGTGGAAAGAATAGTATTACTGCGGATAGTGAGGGGTAAAAGTGGTGAAGGGTCTCGCCTGAAATCCACTGTCATCTCCACGGTCTTGAGCGAGTTCAGCTCCAGATGGTTTTGACTGCACCAGTGGACCAGCCGCTCCACCTCCTGTCTGTACGCAGTCTCATCACCGTCCTGGATCAGTCCGATGAGAGTGGTGTCGTCTGCATACTTCAGGAGCTTCACAGGGGAGTCACCTGAGGAGAAATCATTGGTGTAGAGGGAGAAGAGCAGTGGGGAGAGGACGCAACCCTGAGGGGCTCCAGTGTTGGTGGTCCGGGTGTCAGATGTGATGCCCCCCAGCCTCACACGCTGTCTCCTGTTGGTCAGGAAGCTGGTGATCCACTGACAGGTGGAGGCAGGCACCGCAAGCTGGATGAGCTTCTGTTGGAGGATGTCAGGGGCGATGGTGTTGAACGCCGAGCTGAAGTCCACGAACAGGATCCTGGCGTACGTTCCTGGGGTGTCCAGGTGGTGCAGGATGTAGTGCAGTCCCATGTTGACCGCATCATCCACTGACCTGTTTGCCCGGTAGGCAAACTGGAGGGGGTCAAGCAGGGGGCCCGTGACCTCCTTCAGGTGGTTCAGCACTAACCTCTCGAACGATTTAATGACCACAGATGTCAGTGCGACGGGTCTATAGTCATTCAGACCTGTGATGGCGGGCTTCTTGGCTACTGGAACGAAGGTGGAGCTCTTGAAGCACGAGGGCACCTCACACAGCTCCAGAGAACGGTTGAAGATCCGTGCAAAGGTGGGCGCCAGCTGCTCAGCGCAGACTTTCAAGCAGGAAGGTGACACGCCGTCCGGGCCCGGTGCCTTCCTGGTCTTTTGTCTCCGGAACATCTGGCACACTTCCTCCTCGCGGACCTGGAGTGCGGGCGCGGCCTCTGCAAGAGAGTGAGTGGGTGACAACGATGATAGAGGCTTGGACGGAGCAGTTGTGGGGAGAGGTGAGTATGTAGATTGTGTTGCAGGAGGTCCCGTTGTGTGGGAGGACCGATCAAACCTGCAGTAGAACTCGTTTAGCTGGTTAGCAAGTCTTGGGCTCTCTACAGGACGGGTGGTTCGTTTCTTGTAGCCCGTGATGCTCTGCAGACCTTTCCACACCGTTGAGGGATCAGGATTGGCAGAGAGGTGTCTCTTCAGGTTCTCCCCGTAACACCTCCTGGCTTTCCTGACCTCTCGGTTCAGCGTGTTTCTGGTCTGCCTGAACAGCTCGCGGTCGCCGCTCCTGTAGGCCTCCTCCTTGACTTTGCGCAGCCTCCTGAGGTTCGGTGTAAACCAAGGTTTGTCGTTGTTGTACGTGCAGAAGGTCTTAGTCTGCACACACAGATCCTCACAAAAACTGATGTATGATGTGACAGTGTCAGTGAGTTCATGCAAGTCTGAAGTTGCAGCTTCGAAAGCTCCCCAATCGGTGCAGTCAAAGCAGGCTTGGAGGTCCTGCCTTGACTCCACTGTCCACTTCCTCACAGTCCTCACCACAGGCTTAGAAGTTTTTAGTTTCTGCCTGTAGGCCGGGATCAGATGAACTAGACAGTGGTCCGATAGTCCTAAAGCTGCACGAGCCGCAGAGTGGTATGCATCCTTGATCACGGTGTAGCAGTGGTCCAGAGTCTGTGCCCCTCTGGTGGGACACGTTACGTGCTGTCTGTATCTGGGGAGTTCGTGTGCGAGGTTCGCCCTGTTAAGATCACCTAGAACAATGATTAGTGAGTTTGGTAGAAGTTTCTCCATGTCTGTTACCTGGTCAGCCAGCATCTGCGTGGCTTCACTCGCACGTGCGTGTGGTGGAATGTAAACAGCCGCCATGACGATCGAGGAGAACTCCCGTGGTGAATAGAACGGCCGGCAGTTTATGAAAAGTGTTTCTAGTAGAGGGCTGCAAAACTCTTTCAACACCGTGACATCAGTACACCAACGTTCATTAATGTAGAAACAGACACCACCTCCCTTTGATTTTCCGGAGAGCTCCGCGCTGCGATCTGCTCGCATTAGCTTGAACCCGGCTAGCTCCACGGCGTGGTGGGGGGTTCGTTCGCTAAGCCACGTTTCCACAAAGCACAGCGCGGCGGATCTGCTGAAGTCCGTGTTCCTTGAAGTGAGGAGCAGCAGTTCGTCCATCTTGTTCGCCAGGGAGCGGACATTCGCCAGATGAATTGACGGTAGGGCAGAACGGAACCCTTTCTGCCTCAGCCTTACGAGTGCGCCGGCTCGCTTACCGCGCCGCCGTCGTCGCGCTAGCTTATACGCTAGCTTGTACAGCACCGCCGCTCCGGCTAGAATCTCCGATAAACAGTCTGAATCGGAGAGAACAGGAGAGAAAGTACCAGAAGAAGTCTGCCCGATGTTTAACAGAGCTTCTCTAGTAAAAGTGATCCGGGATGGACAGCAGAGGACACAGAAAACACACAAAATAAGACAAATAAACAGAGAGCGACTCACCGTGGCTGCCATCCGCGGCGCCATCTTGCGACCACCATCTTCATCTCGCCCTGCTCGCCACTGGCGGTGTTCGTGATCATTAAGTGCCGTCCTTTTTACCTGCCAAGGGAATTTACCGCGATTCTGCTCGTCGCGGTTTACATCCCGCCTTCCAACATCGAAGGCGACAGGATCGCGGCTCTTAGTGAACTGTACCAGGCTGTCAGTGAACAAGAGACAGCGCACCCTGACGGTTTCACCATCTTCGCTGGGGATTTTAATCATGCTAACCTGAAGTCTGTTTTTCCGAGGCTTCACCAGCATGTTAATTTTCCTACGCGTGGCGACAGCTTCCTGGACCTGGTCTACTCTTCGCATAAAGGAGCTTTCAAAGCCGCCCCCATCTTGGACTTTCTGACCATATCACTGTTATGCTTTTGCCCGCATACAGACAAATGGTGAGAGCGTCCAGGCCAGTTCGCAAGCAGGTACGGGTGTGGCCTGAGGGTGCCTCTGATGCACTGCGTGACTGCTTTGGCTCTACTGACTGGGACATGTTTAGGAGGGCTGCCACTTGCGACGATCGGACAGACTCAAAATCCATCGTCACTCGGGCTAACCGGAAGCCATGGCTGACGGGGGCTGTCTTCAGGCTGCTGAGGGCCAGGGACAAAGCTTTTAGAGCGGGGGATGAGGCTGGCTTGAGGACTGCGAGGGCTGACCTGTCCCGGGGCATCAAAGATGCAAAGAGGGTGTTCTCGTGCAAAATTACCGCCCACTTCAAGGACAGCAGGGACGCACGGAGCCTTTGGCAGGGCATTCAGACCATCACGGATTACAAGCCCGCGCCGCAGAGCTGTGAGGGCGACGTCCGTCTGCTCAATGACCTCAACCGCTTCTTTGCTCGCTTCGACGCTCAGAACAGCACTTGCCCGCTGAAGGCCACTCCCCCTCCACACGAGCTGCCCCTGTGCCTCTCCGCCGACAGCGTGAGGAGGGCGCTTGCCGCTAACAACATCCGTAAGGCGGCGGGCCCTGACAACATCCCGGGTCGGGCGCTGAAGGACTGCGCTGGTGAGCTGACGGATGTCTTCACAGACATCTTTAACACTTCCCTGCAGCAGGCCATCGTCCCGTCATGTTTCAAAGCTGCCACCATCGTACCTGTGCCAAAGAAACCCGCTCCGTCCTGCTTCAATGACTACCGCCCCGTGGCACTTACGCCCATCATCATGAAGTGCTTTGAGCGGCTTGTCATGGAGCACATCCGATTCGTTCTCCCCCCCACCATTGACCCCTTCCAGTTTGCGTACCGAGCCAAACGGTCCTCTGAGGATGCCATCTGCTCTGCCCTCCACTCGGCCCTCACCCACCTGGAGAGAAGGGACTCGTATGTGAGATTGCTGTTTGTGGACTTCAGTTCTGCCTTCAACACCATTGTGCCACAACGCCTCATCAGCAAACTTGACACGCTGGGCCTCAGTACCTACCTCTGCAACTGGCTACTGGACTTCCTCTGTCAGAGGCCACAGGTAGTACGTGTTGGCGACAAAATCTCCGCCAGCATCACGCTGAGCACGGGGGCCCCCCAAGGCTGTGTGCTCAGTCCGCTGCTCTTCACCGTCCTGACGCATGACTGCACTGCAACCTACAGCGACAACCGTATAGTGAAGTTTGCTGACGACACGACTCTGGTGGGTCTCATCACCAAGGGAGACGAGACTCAATACAGGCTGGAGGTTGACCTTCTGACCACGTGGTGCAGGGACAACAACCTCCTGCTGAACGTCGACAAGACCAAGGAGATTGTTGTGGACTTCCGGAAGGGTCACACCCAACACCTGCCGCTGACCATCGACGGTGCTGTGGTGGAGAGAGTGAGCAGCGCCAAGTCAGTGAGGATCTCTCCTGGTCCACCAACACCGCATCACTGACAAAGAAAGCCCAGCGCCGCCTGTACTTCCTGCGGAAACTCAGGCGAGCGAGCGCCCCTCCGGCCGTCATGACTACATTTTACCGCGGCACCATTGAGAGCGTCCTCTCCAGCTGTATTGCTGTTTGGTGTGGCGGCTGCACTGACTACAACTTGAAGGCCCTGCAGCGCATAGTGAACACGGCTGGTAAGATTATTTGTGCTTCGCTCCCCTCCTTGAAGGACATTTACACCTCCCATCTCACCCGCAAGGCGACCATGATTGTGAGTGATGTGAGTCACCCCGCTCACTCTTTGTTCGAGCTTCTGCCCTCTGGGAAGAGGTACAGAAGCCTGCACTCCCGCACCACCAGACTCCCAAACAGCTTCATACTCCAGGCTGTCAGGATCCTGAACTCGCTTCCCCGTTCTGCGTAGCGTCCTGTACTTTTACTGTCTGTATGCACACTGGCTTTTATTCGTTGTGTTATCTATTTATTTATTATTTATTGTTACTCTTATTTATTGTTTGTGCCTTCTTGTTTTTTATATTGCGTTGTTTACTTGTATGTCTATCGTGTAATATGTCTTGTCACCGTGGGATAGGGAAAACGTAATTTCGATCTCTTTGTGTGTCTCGGCATGTGAAGATGTTGACAATAAAGCAGACTTTGACTTTGATTTTCGACTTTGATTTATTGGCATCGATGCTAAACGTAAACATCGATTTATATCGCCGTGTTTGACCTCGGACATTAGACGCGACTTTATTTTGAAATCCAGTTCATTGTTGCTTGCTTCCTCTTTCCGGGAGCAGTGCGCGCCGCGACGTGTTGTGTTGTGAGCAGAGCAGGCACACGTGGGGAGTCGACAACTAGTACGCGGCTCCTGGGCTGGTGCTATGGCTAGTGTCCAAAAAGACGAGGAAATTTGCTCCCCTTTATGCTAGTCATTCGTTTGGAAGCACTTTGGATTCCAAAGAAAAGATGGCTCAACGGACAAGACACGTGCAGTTTGTAAATCCTGCCATGCGGTGATCACAAATCTCGCCGCACATTTAAAGAAAAAACACGACATCAAAGTTCAGTGTTAGAATAAGCACTTTGTATACTACAATACTCTTGTAATTTCCTAAATAAAGAGTTTGCAGTACCTTGTTGATTTTGCGTATGAATTGTTATAAATCAGGATATTGTTCTATATTTTTTATTTTAAAAAAAATCGATCTTAGAGCACTATATCGTGATATATCGTGAATGAATCGCAGCAGGCTTTAAGATATCGGCAAATATCGTATTGTAGTTATTTGTATCGATATGATATCGTATCGTGACAAAACCCGCGATTTGCACCCCTAATATGCACACGTAGCGGCCTCTCTCTGTCCCGAACGGTGGGTTTTTTTTGTCGCTTAATGTGGGTTTGTCCAACAGTTTTGTGTGTTCGTCTCGTCGTACTGAGTCGTGCTACAAGTACAGCGAGCTGTTTCTGCTCGACATCGGCAAAAGCGAGTTTTGTGGCGTTCTGGACTTTGAAACGGGGACATTAAAGGCGCTTGGTCTGCTCCGTCCTGAAGCGTCGCCGGACTCGCCTGCTATTTATCCCCCGGTTGGGAAGCGTCGGAAGCGGTGTCCGAGGAGGCTGAAGAGGGGCGAGCGCGGGGGCGTCCGGGCCAGGCTGGCGGCCAGTCGCGAGGAGGTGGGATGTGAGTCTACATCCGTGACGGATGGTGCCGGGACTCTATGGTGGTATGCGAGCACTGCTCGCCACTGGCGGACTTTGTGATCTCCAGGCTGTTAGGGTCCTGAACTCTTTCCCCCCTTCTGCGTAGCGTCCTGTACTTTTGCGCTTTGTTCTGACTGTCTGCTGTGCACTCTTGCTCCGTTTTGCTCCTCTTATTTACTGTGTTATTTGTTTATTTATTATTTATTCATCACTCTTATTGTTCATTGTTTGTGCCTTCTTGTTTTTATTTTGCGTTGTTTACTTGTATGTTTATCGTGTACTGTGTCTCGTCACCGTGCAATAGGTCATGAACGAGCAACAACAGGCTAAACGATACGGTATGCTAACGTGACAAACACAAACGAGGAGCTGAGAACGGGCCTGACGTAACATTCAGTTATTTGAAAAAAAAAACTATTACCGTAAATTCCGGACTATAAGCGGCACCGGACTATAAGCCGCACCAGCTAAAATTGGGGGATATTTTAGTTTTTTCCTATATAAGCCGCACCGGACTATAAGCCGCGCGTGCACACGTCTTTCTAAACATTGCTTCTGACGAAGGGTTTAGAGCCCTTTGACGCAGGTCACCTAGCATGCATTCCTACTAAAGCTCATAATAGTCACAAGCAACACAGCCAGATTAAGCAGCAGCCATAGTAGTGTTTCAAATTAGTATTTTTGTTGTTGTTTTTTTCTTCAAGATACCGCAGTGTATAAAAGTGATCAAGTCATCACAAAAATCACGAAAAAAATCCTTATATAAGCTGCACCTGACTGTAAGCCGCAGGGTTCCAAATTTTGGAAAAAAGTCGCGGCTTATAGTCCGGAATTTACGGTACATAAATAACACGTTAATAAAACCATATGTGTCACTCCATTTCATTAAATCCATCAATCGTCCTTTGTCAACAATGCGTGCGCGCCGCTGACAGCTCTTCCACTTCAAAATATTCCACAGGCCCATATAACGATATATAAATTATATATCAAATAACTATTATAAAAGCAATAATGTTATCAAACCATCTGTGCACTCTAAATCATTAAATCCATCGATCAAATTCCTCGTCCTTTATCTCTGAACAAAATACATTTGCTGGTGACCGTTAGTCGCCGTGCCACTGGGTAACGGCTCCTCGTACGATGCGAGGCAAACTTAAAGGAGCGCGCCGGAGCTGTCAATCAAACGGCGCACACACGAAGCAAACCGCGATTGGACAAACGACACAAGAATGGACAGTAGTAATGTACCGTAATTTCCAGACTATAAACCGCACCGGACTATAAACCGCACATGCACACGCGTTTTTTTACAAAGAAAGACAGTATACAGAAAGCCTTTTTAAAGTTTTAATAACATACTTTAACATGTCGTTCTAAACATTGCCTGTGACGCAGCAGTAGTACCGCAGCAACACGGAAGTGTGCACGCGAGTTATTAACAAAGACTGGACACAGAAAGCTTTTTTAAAGTTTTAATAACATACCTTAACATTTCTTTCCAAACACTGCCTGTGACGCGGCAGTAATACCGCAGCAACACGGAAGTAACACAAGACTAATAGGGCTGGATTAAAAAAAACATACCATCACTGAGACGCGGCGGTAACAGAGCAGCAACACGGTAGTACAACACCAACAGGGCTCGTTAAAAAACGTACCAGTAAAAGTAAAAAAAGAGCCATCTTCATCTTCCTCCTGTGCACTGAAACCATCGAAGTCTTCCTCCTCAGTGTCCTTCTTTCGTGTAACGTCAGATGTCCGACTCGGTGTCGCGTAGCCATGCCCGCATCTCTGGTCCTAGGTCGAAGAGGCTGGCTTCCGAGGGTGGTCCATATAAGGGGCAGATGTTGATTATATGGTCGGCGGTCTGCTCAGGGTCACCACACTCGCATGCCGCACTGTCCGCCAAGCCCCACGTCTTCATTGATGACCCAAAGCGACCGACCTCAGTGTCCGATTGGAATAGCGTTAGATGTCCTTCACCTCACACTTTCTCAGTCTCTCTTTCGTCGTCGCCCCTTTCTGCATCACTTCAAGTTTGATGAGGGTCTGTTCATGCTAATTTTATTCATGCACGAAGCGCTAAATTACATTAAACTAGCGAGCGACACGTATAGCTCCAGAGTAGACGGGACCACGAAATAAAGAAAAGGGTGACGCAACACAATGTCATCAACATTGACTGCCTTTAGCTTCATCATATGCACTTCTTTTGTCCCCCATAAGGACGGTTTGTGTATAAAATGTCAGAAGAATTGAATTTAAATGCTGATTGATTGGGTTTTAATACAATGCAGATGGTCCAAACAGTGCCACTGCTTTGTGTAATCTCTGAGTCACATGGCAGAGTAAGAGAAAGGGTTTAGAGCCCTTTGACGCAGGTCACCTAGCGTGCATTCCTACTAAAGCTCATAATAGTCACAAGCAACACAGCCAGAATAAGCAGCAGCCATAGTAGTGTTTCAAAATAGTATTTTTGTTGGTTTTTCTTCTTCAAGATACCGCAGTGTATAAAAGTGATCAAGTCATCACAAAAATCACGAAAAAAATCCTCATATAAGCCACACCTGACTATAAGCCGCAGGGTTCAAAATTTTGGAAAAAAGTCGCGGCTTATAGTCCGGAAATTACGGTATATACTCACTTTGTGTCAAAGACGCACACGATCACAGCAACATACTCAGTCGATACCAGCAACCTTTAACTTACCACTGCGCACAAGTGAAAATGGTATAAATGGGTATATTACAAATGTAAGACGACCCCCACTTTTTCAGTCTTATTTCAATGCAAAAAACATTGTCTTATAATTGGGCGTGTGTATAAACGGTGTACAATACTACATTGTCCTAAAGGTTAAACACATGTTTCCTCAATTTAGAAGTTTTATTTTGACTTTTAAATGTTTTTTTTATTTGGAAAAAAAATCTGCGATGTAGTGAAGCTGCGATAAACGAAACGCGAATAGCGAGGGATCACTGTATGGCGGCTCGGTGGGGCACTGGGTAGCACGTCTGACTCACAGTTAGGAGGGTGTGGGTTCAATTCCACCTCCGGCCCTCCCTGTGTGGAGTTTGCATGTTCTCACCGTGTCCACGTGGGTTTTCTCCGGGCACTCCGCTTTCTCCCCACATCCCAAAAAACATGCCTGGGAGGCCGGTTAAGCACTCCAAATTGTCTGTAAGTGCGAGTGCGGATGGTTGTTCGTCTCTGTGTGCCCTGCGATTGGCTGGAGACAAGCGGTACAAAAAATTTATGGATGGATAATGTGCGTGCGTGCGTGTGTGCGTGCGTATGTATGTATATAAACATATAAACATATATACACAGGGTCCGGCAAAATGATTTGACACATTTGTAGGTTTAATAAAAAAAAAATTGAAAAGTACATCTAATGCCATTTTGTTTCGTTTCATTTTCGTTTCGTTTTTGAATAATGTCATTTTGGTTTTACCGCTACCGCATATTCTGGAGTTCTCGCGGTGCAAGGTCGGCCGGTTGATTTTCGTTTCAATGCTGATCCACTGGCTCTAAAGTTAGTAACCCATAACAATATCGTGTTTCGAGCAGGTACGGGATTGTGTCTACCAAGTCTGAAGCACACCTTGTGTTGCAGTTACAGATTTGTTCTTGATAAACATTTCCACAATGAAAGCGCAATGCTCACCGGTCCAATTCATGTTAGCAACTGAAACTAAACAAAATAACATTATTCAAAAACGAAACTAAAATGAAATAAAACAAAACAAAATTGCGTTATATGTACTTTTCAAAAATAAAAAAAGATTTTTGTTACTTTAATTTATTTGCATTTTATTAAATCTACACTCACACACACAACATCCAGATAACTTTTGTGTAGTTCAGATTGGGAACGAGAAAACAAAAATGCCTCTGTTTGAGTATCACATCCGTGTGTCCCGTCCCTCATTTTCTTCACTATTTCTTACTAGCGTTGACTCTGAACTCTTATTGCCGTGAACCTCCTTCGAATAAACATGAGAATGTCTCCCTATACACATCACTATTTTGACAGTGAGCAATAGAATGTCTTTTTTTGTCACGACTCGCCCCTCCTGTGTGCTCATGTCCGTGGTTTCTGTCTGTGTGCTCGCTCCTCCCCTCCTGTGTGCTCATGATTAGTGTGATCATTCTCACCTGCCTCTTGTTACCTGTCTTGTATTTAAGTCCTGTCTGTGTGTCACTCCCTGTCGGATCATTGCGTGTCTGTTGTTGTGTGCGTTGTGTGTTAGTGTCACGATGTCTTCTTGGTTGCTGTTGCTGTCGTCATGTCCTGCTGTCTTCTTGTTTCACGTCCCGGTCAGTCCTGTTGTTGGTTTCGTTAGTGAGTTATGTTAGTTTACCGAGTCTGTATTTTGAGTTCTGTCAATAAACCCTGGTCCAAGCTGCACTTGGTCGCCCTGCTCCATTTCCACACTCCGAATCCTGACACTTTTTATCTATTCAATATGCAATAATGAAGCGCAAAATATAAATTTTGATGCAAAATGGTTCTCAGAGTGGCAAACCTGGTTTGGAAAAACAGCAAAAAAACACCCACCAAATTGCAAAGAGCCACACAACAAGGAGGTGCCCAAACTACCACAACTACAGTGAAAACCATATTGGCCCGAATATAAGACGGTGTTTTTTGCATTGAAATAAGACTGAAAAAGTGGGGTCGTCTTACATTTGGGGTCTAGACATTATACCCATTCACAACGCTAGACGCACTAGATATCTTTAAAGCGAATGCTGAACGTACGTAACTCCCCAGGCCAAAGCGAACCCGTCACAAAGACGAAAAATAAAAATAGCTGTTAGAAAGGTTCCTATTTTGATGTTAAAATGTTGGAAAGTTACGTCACCGCGCCTTAAGTCTTGCGTGAGTTACCTCAGCTTATCGCGATTGTTGGAGCTTGTGCGCAGCGGAAAGTTATTGGTTTCTGGTATCAACTGAGTATGTTGCTGTGATCGTGTGCGTCTTTGACACAAGGTGAGTATATACATTCATTTCATTGTTACTAGTGTCGACTGTCGTGCCGTTTGTCTGATCGCGGTTTGTTTCGTGTGTGCGCCGTTTGATTGATTGCTTCGGCATGCATCTTTCAGTTTGCCTTGCATCGTACGAGTAGCCGTTACGCAGCGGCACGGCGACTAACGGTCGCCAGCAAATGTATTTTGTTGTCTCGATGACTTACGTTTGGTGTGTTACCGAGAGTATCTCATTTATGGTTATTTAATATAGCGGAACCGTTACGCGCAGTTAGTTATGTAATGTGTGCCGTCTGCTAGTGTTGTGTGACGTCAGAAGTTGAGTGTTGACTTAATGTGTTGTATTTCTGTTTGTTGCAGAACCACACACACCCTTCACACGCTTCATACAATAATCACATACACAAGAATCACATTCACACACCCAAAGACTCACCCATGTACATGCACTACACAAGCTTGCTCTCACATCCTTACGAACAAATGTCTGCTTATACCCTTTTGGCAGTTTGCCTGTATGCCCCTATGAGCGAGCCACAGTGCCTGTTACCTTTTTGCCAATAATTCAGTAAAGCAATCAAACCTGAACCACATCTTCCCTCCTGTGTTCTGACCAACACCCGGGGGCGAAAAGAGCATAACCATCCAAGCCAACACCCTATACAGTCCTCAGGCTCCCCAACAATAGCGGTAGCAGTTTGCATTATTTATTTATTATTTTTCCTTATTCAGATTTGTTTCAAGACTACAGTTACAGTTAGACTTCACTTTGATGCAGTTATTGCAATTTTGTTGTTTTATCATAGTAGATTGGTTTATTTACATTTCAAAAACAGGAAGACATTCATTTACAAATGTGATTGCACTTCACGTGTGTGTGCGTGCGTGTGTGTGTGTTTGTGATTGGATGTATGCTAGGTTGGGACGGTTGGTCGACTCACTTCTGCGTGGTGTTAGAGTTTTCAAAAGCAAAGAAAGATAAATCCAAAAATGGATGGATTGATATGAATTGTTTCTCCCTTCAGGTATGACTGTACCAGATGAGGACACAGAGGCAGGCCAGACCGGGAAATATTGCCTCGTGGCCATTGGAAGACTACAGGTGTGTATTGTCTAGAGATGGGCAAGTACCGATACCAGGTATCGGTAACAACACCACTGATCTCATTTTCAAGGTATCGATATTTGATACGGTGGCCAATACTGGCCCTCTTGTGGCCATTTTACAGTCAGGCACTAGAAATTAAGACTTATCTTCTTTCTCCTCCATTTTCTTCTAGGTTGGAGAACATCTTTATTTGTAACCTCTCTTTGTATTTGTATCCTCTCTCTTTAACAAAATGAGAAGGAGAATAGAAAACTGCTACAGTTTTTTTCCGTGTATAGTGCGCAATATTTTACTAATTTATTGTCCTAAAATCTGGGGTGCGTATTATACATGGGTACAAAGAAAAAAATTTTAAATTCTTTTTTTTTTAATTTTTTTTTTTTTTTTTTTAAATAAAGTCATGGTACAACAAAACCAACAACAGGACTGACCGACAAAGTCGTGGAACAAAAAGACAGGAACAGAATGACAGTAACACATGCAATGATCCAACGGTGAGCGAGGGGCAGACAGGACTTAAATACAAAACACGTTACATCGATTGAGGTGACACAGGAAGAGCGGGGTGACACGAACAGAAACTATGGCAACCTAGACACATAGCAAAACTGGGGACGAGACATGACAAATCTCCCCCGAAATAAAACTCACCTTTCTTCTTGTTTGTTGTCAATCGCGCATCGCATTCAGCCATCCTGCCCAACACACTTAGTAAAATTCATAATTGACGACACATCGTTTGATGCGATGGTGCAATCCTCGATGGTGTGTTATTGTCAAATATTGTTTGTTTTTTAATCTCCATCGCGGACCGGACGTCATACGGAGGCCGCCATTACAGATGCGCAGAACGGTTGCGCAAGACACGTCAGCTATATAAAGAGCGAGAGTTCAGTTCTCCACCTATTAGTTTCCATTCACAGTTTAATTAGCAGTTTCAATCAGCAAATAACAAAATGCGTATTACAGGTAATATTTTATTTCACAACACTTTGCCTTGTTCCTTTCGTCTCTGCTGTTCATTTCAAACACGCTCCATACGACCGCAATGCTCTTGTATCAGACGCTCGCTCGATCACCTGCTAGTTTGCCGTCTGTCACAATGTACCCTACACAAATCCGAAACATTTGTTGCGGCCCCGAGTCACGACGAGGGGCAAGTTTTGGTTTCCAAGGGTGTTTTTATTCCTCTTCAACGTCTCTCCCATACAGAGCCGCCGTGTGCGCACGGAGCGCGGTGGTGCGTTTAGGGGCAGTCGGAGAAATCAACGCCAACAAAAAAAATGACATCCAGCCTAGTTAAGACCATACCAAAGACTTTAAAAATGGGACCCATTGCCTCCCTGCGTGTGTGACGATCTTTGGGACTTTAAAAAAAAAAAAAAAAAAAATTAAAAAAAAAATTAAAAAAAATTCATAAAAATTGGGTGCGTATTATACATGGGTACAAGCTTTTTTCCAGCATCAGCATGCCATTGTTAGGGGTGCGTACTATACATGGGGGCGCACTATACACGGAAAAAAACGGTATTAATTTCTGGTGTTTTTAAGGAAAAATTATATTATATATATATATTTATCTTATATATATATAAGACCCTTGACGATATCGCCTACCTCATAAAAACATGGTGAGAGATAAAGAATCAAATGAGATGCCGGCTCAGACGTCGCCCGGTCAAACAAGGTCTGCGTCAGGCGTTGGGGGACCAGAACGCCTAGATGAAAAGTGGGCTACTGGAACAAGGCGGAAATGGGCGAGATGTGAGAACCTAACACTGTTGGAGTGCTACTACTCCAGTAAACCAAGTCAGAGGGGGTACATGAAGAGAATGTGGGAGCAATGGAAAGAGCGATATCCACACTCAACACTAACCACTAAACAACTAGTGACTCAGTGCTCCAATATCCAGAAACGGCAATTGATATCACAACTTGAGATTGACGAGGTACAACACAGATGCCAAGACAAACGGGAACCCAAATTCCAGGTCAGAGGGGAGTCAACATCAACTGCCCAAGAAATTGGGTACACAGCCCCAAGAGGATATGCAAGCCTGAACAAGACAGCAACTGACCTGAAAGATAAAATCATGACTCGAATGAACAGCGGCCAACCCCGACACCAACTACAAAGGCTAAGTGAAGCACCACCAGAAAGCCTGGTTGAACATCTGAATGCAGCACTGAGAGCAATCCCTACAACCACCATCACTGAAACCAATGAGTTGATATACACTTCAGCAACAGTGATCCTGGAGATGCTTGGTTACAAGAGCAATATCAAGCATGAGATACAAGACCCACCATGGAAAAGAAGGTTGGAGGCTAAGATCAAGACAGTGCGGAGAGACGTGAGCCAACTATCAGAGATCCAGAAAGGTGCAATGAAGAAACCAGCACCCAAGAAGTACAGCCAGATGAATGTACCTGAAGCACTAGAGACTGCCAAACAGAGGCTCCTAGCCCTGTCCAGTCGCCTAAATAGATACACAAGAGAAAGTGAAGCCAGGCGAATAAACAGGCTCTTCACAACCCAACCAGGAAAAGTGTACTCTCAATGGCAGGGTAACAACAGCAGAACAGACCCACCAAGGCTGGAGACTGAGCAATACTGGAAGGGCATATGGGAGAAGGACACATCACACAACAGTGAGGCACAATGGCTAGTCTCTCTAAGAGAAGACCACAGCAACCACCCTGAGCAGAACCCAGTTACCATCACTGTGGCAGACATCCAAGAGAGAGTCTCAGGTATGAAGAACTGGACAGCACCCGGGCCAGATATGATCCATGCCTACTGGATTAAGAAGCTCACTGCACTCCATGAGCGCCTAGCAGAACAAATGAACCAGCTACTAAAAGTTGGAACTCACCCCGAATGGTTAACTGAAGGACGCACAGTCCTGATCCTGAAGGATCCCACAAAGGGTACAGTCCCATCCAACTATCGGCCAATAACCTGTCTCCCTACAACATGTCAGGCATCATAGCGGCTAAGATAAGTGTACACATGGCTCAATACATGAGCACAACACAGAAAGGCATAGGCAACAATACCAGAGGAGCCAAACACCAGCTGCTGATTGACGGAACAGTCGCCCGAGACTGCAAGACTCGACACACTAACCTGTGCACTGCCTGGATTGATTACAAGAAAGCCTACGACTCCATGCCACACTCATGGATCACTGAATGCTTGGAACTGTACAACATCAACAGGAACCTGAGATCCTTCATTGCAAACTCGATGGGACTGTGGAAAACAACCCTTGAGGCCAATTACAAGCCAATTGCACAAGTCTCCATCAAATGTGGCATATACCAAGGAGATGCTCTGTCCCCACTGCTGTTCTGCATAGGTCTGAACCCCCTCAGCCAAATAATCAACAAGACTGGCTACGGATACCGACTCAAAAATGGGGCCACCATCAGTCACCTCCTATACATGGATGACATAAAGTTGTATGCCAAGAGCGAGCGAGACATCGATTCACTGATCCACACAACCAGGATCTACAGCACAGACATTGGAATGTCATTCGGACTAGAGAAGTGCGGTCGCATGGTGACAAAGAGAGGGAAGGTAGTCCATACAGAAGGGGTCTCACTCCCAGAAGGAACAATAACAGACATTGAGGACAGCTACAAGTACCTTGGTATCCAACAAGCAAATGGCAAACTCGATGAAGCCACAAGGAGAGGAGCCACAGCCAAATACCTACAACGAGTAAGGCAAGTCCTCAGAAGTCAGCTAAATGGCAAGAACAAGATCCGGGCAATAAACAGCTACGCCCTGCCAGTCATCAGATAACCTGCAGGAATAATAAGCTGGCCAAAGGAAGAGACGCAGACCACAGATGTCAAGACACGGAAGCTCCTAACCATGCACGGAGGGTTCCACCCTAAGTCCAGCACCCTGAGACTGTACACTAGCCGTAAAGAAGGAGGCCGAGGACTACTGAGTGTGAGAGCCACTGTTCGGGATGAAACAGCCAAGATCCATGAGTACATCAAGGAAAAGGCCCGAACGGATGACGTGCTCAGTGATTGTCTCAGACAATGGCAAACAGAGGAAGAGTGGCTAGAGACACCATCATGGGAGGACAAACCCCTACATGGGATGTACCATCGGCAGATAAGTGAAGTGGCTGACATCAAGAAATCCTACCAATGGCTGGAAAAAACTGGACTGAAGGACAGCACAGAGGCACTCATCATGGCTGCACAGGAACAGGCTCTGAACACCAGAGCAATAGAGGCCAAGATCTACCACACCAGACAAGACCCAAGGTGTAGGCTGTGCAAAGAGGCCCCTGAGACAGTCCAGCACATAACAGCAGGGTGTAAGATGCTAGCAGGGAAAGCATACATGGAACGTCATAACCAAGTGGCTGGCATAGTGTACAGGAACATCTGTGCAGAGTATGGACTGGAAGCCCCAAGGTCAAAGTGGGAAGCACCCCCTAAGGTGGCAGAGAACGGGCGAGCCAAGATCCTGTGGGACTTCCAGATCCAGACTGACAAGATGGTGATGGCGAACCAACCGGACATTGTGGTGGTGGACAAACAGCAGAAGAAGGCCGTTGTAGTGGATGTAGCAATACCAAGCGATGGCAACATCAGGAAAAAAGAACTTGAGAAGCTAGAGAAATACCAGGGCCTCAAAGAAGAGCTTGAGAAGGCCTGGAAAGTGAAGGCCTCGGTGGTGCCCGTGGTCATTGGGGCACTTGGGGCAGTGACCCCCAAACTGGAGGAGTGGCTACAGCAGATTCCAGGAACAACATCAGACATCTCAGTCCAGAAGAGTGCAGTGCTAGGAACAGCCAAAATACTGCGCAGAACCCTCAAGCTCATAAGGCCTCTGGTAGAGGACCCGAGCTTGGAGTGGAAAAACCACCCGCGGAGGGTGAGAGGGGAATTTTTATTTTTATATATATATATATATATATATACAGTGGAGCCTCGGTTTTCGACCACAATCGGTTCTAGAAGGGTGTTCGAGAAGTGAATCTTTCGAATTCCGAATAATGTTGTCCCATTACATATAATGGAACCAAATTTAATCCGTTCTAAGCAAATTTCTTGTCCGATCGCGCAACTGCAGCGCACCGCCGAACGTGCAACCGTAGCACGCCGCCGACCGCGCAACTGCACCGCGCTGGTCGCATTATTGTGACAGAGCGGTCGCTAAAATTTAGAAAATATTTTTAAAGTCCTGATGTACTTTACAAAATTTAAGTGGACCTCAGTGCGTAGGGAGCTTAATTTGGTCCGATCGCGCAATCGCAGTGCGCCGGGCGCTCACTGTCGCATTACTTTAGGAGCTTCTTTGTGTTTTAGGATGGCTTTACTGCTCCCACTTGCTTCCTTTGGAGCTATGATTAGAGTTGATGCAATCCTCAGAGTAACGAGAATGTAATAACGAACGGAGTCAGTTGGCATGCGGGTCCTCACGGCCCATCTCGCGAGATTCAACAAGCAAATTTCGTCCGACATCTGAAGCAAAAAAAATCTCGAATTTTTTGTTCAAGAACCGGGACGTTCAAAAACCGAGGCTCCACTGTGTATATATGTATATGTATGTATTAGGGGTGTAACGATTCATCGATACACATCGATTAATCTATATAATGCTCTACGATTTATTGGCATCGATGCTAAACGTAAACATCGATTTATATCGCCGTGTTTGACCTCGGACATTAGACGCGACTTTTTTTGAAATCCAGTTCATTGTTGCTTGCTTCCTCTTTCCGGGAGCAGTGCGCGCGGCGTTGTTGTGTTGTGAGCAGAGCAGGCACGTGAAAGGGGAGTCGACAACTAGTACGCGGCTTCTGGGCTGGTGCTATGGCTAGTGTCCAAAAAGACGAAGAAATTTGTTCTCCTTTAGGCTTCAAGTCATTCGTTTGGAAGCACTTTGGATTCCAAAGAAAAGATGGCTCAACGGACAAGGCACGTGCAGTTTGTAAATCCTGCCACGTGGTGATCAAATACCGTTTTTTTCCATGTATAATGCGCAAAATTTAACTAATTTATTGTCCTAAAATCTGGGGTGCGCATTATACATGGGCACAATTTATTTTTCAATTTTTTTTTTTTTTTTTTTAAGAAAATCATGGTACAACAATTTTTGAAGAAAATCTTGTCACGAATGGAGTGTGGAAAGGAGCAGGGCGACCAAGTGCAGCTTGGACCAGGGTTCATTGGAGGAACTCAAAACACAGACTTGGTAAACTAACATAACTCTCTAACAAAACCAACAACAGGACTGACCGACAAAGACGTGGAACAAAAAGACAGGGTGACATTACCAAAGACAGGAACAGAAACCTGTGTTATTGTCAAATATTGTTTGTTTCTTAATCTCCATCGCGGACTGGACGTCATACGGAGGCATTATCACTGCGCATGCGCATTATGGATCCGATGCGAATAGTCCTCTTCTCTTCTTGACTGACAATGAATGTGATAGTTTAATACAATCAGCAAATAAAATGCGTATTACAGGTAATATTTTATTTCACAACACTTTGCCTTGTTCCTTTCGTCTCTGCTGTTCACTTCAAGCACGCTCCATACGAACGCAATGCTCTCGTATCAGACGCTTGCTCGATCACCTGCTCGTTTGCTGTCACAATGTACCCTACACAAATCCGAAACATTTGTTGCGGCTCCGAGTCACGACGAGGGGCAAGTTTTGGTTTCCAAGGGTGGTTTTATTCCTCTTCAACTTCTCTCCCATTCAGAGCCACCTTTTTCACATGTCCGCACGTCACTTTCCTCTTTTCATTTTAACCTAACTGATTGCGGGGGTGCCTTTACGGGCAGTCGGAGAAATCAACGCCAACAAAAAAAATACATCCAGCCTAGTTAAGACCAACTAACGAGCAGGTGATTGAGCAAGCGTCTGATACGAGAGCATTGCGGTCGTATGGAGCGTGTTTGAAGTGAACAGCAGAGACGAAAGGAACAAGGCAAAGTGTTGTGAAATAAAATATTACCTGTAATACGCATTTTGTTATTTGCTGATTGAAACTGCTAATTAAACTGTGAATTGAAACTAATAGGAAGAAAACAACTCTCGCTCTTTATATAGCTGACGTGTCTTGCGCATCCGTTCTGCGCATCTGTAATGGCGGCCTCCGTATGATATCCGGTTTGCGATGGAGATTAAAAACCAAACAATATTTGACAATAACACACCATCAAGGATTGCACCATTGCATCAAACCATGTGTCGTCAATTATGAATTTTACTGACTAAGTGTGTTGGGCTGGATGGCTGAATGCGATGCGCGATTGACAACAAACAAGAAGAAAGGTGATTTCAAGTTTTATTTCGAGGGAGAGTTGTCATGTCTCGTCCCCAGTTTTGCTATGTGTCTAGGTTGCCATAGTTTCTGTTCGCGTCGCCCCTCCCTTCCTGTGTCACCTCAATCAATGTAACGTGTTTTGTATTTAAGTCCTGTCTGCCCCTCGCTCACCATCGGATCATTGCATGTGTTACTGTCATGATGTCTGTTTGGTTTCTGTTCCTGTCTTTGGTAATGTCACCCTGTCTTTTTGTTCCACGTCTTTGTCGGTCAGTCCTGTTGTTGGTTTTGTTGTACCATGATTTTCTTAAAAAAATAAAAATAAAAAAAGAATAAAAAAAAAAAAATTCTTTTTAAATTGTACCCATGTATAATGCGCACCCCAGATTTTAGGACAATAAATTAGTTAAATTTCGCGCATTATCCACGGAAAAAAACGGTAAGCACTTTGTATACTACAATACTCTTGTAATTTCCTAAATAAAGAGTTTGCAGTACCTTGTTGATTTTCCGTATGAATTGTTGTAAATCAGGATATTGTTCTATATTTTTTCTTAAAAAATATATTTATATCGATCGTAGAGCACTATATCGCGATATATCGTGAATGAATCGCAGCAGGCTTTAAGATATCGGAAAATATCGTATCGTAGTTTTTTGTATCGATATGAAATCGTATCGTGACAAAACCCGCAATTTACACCCCTAGTATGTATATACCAGGGCTTGACCGCGAGTCCGAGTTCGGCTGTCCATTTTTTCTGTTAATTCATGTGACTGCTTAGTCTTTATTCAAGGCTAATTTAGATCAAAATCTAAATAATTACAACAGTTTTGTGATGGCTTTGTCCTTATTAAACATATAAACGAATACAATAAACAGATACTTTCAAGTTTTATTCATTAATTACACCATTATAGCTCAGGCATTTATCTAAACACAAATAATTAGTGATGACCCCACAACTATCGAAACATATCAATGATATAAGCTGGG
Organism: Syngnathus typhle; assembly: GCF_033458585.1. Classification (NCBI taxonomy): domain Eukaryota; kingdom Metazoa; phylum Chordata; class Actinopteri; order Syngnathiformes; family Syngnathidae; genus Syngnathus; species Syngnathus typhle. Next base: position 2,975,312 of record NC_083741.1, read on the forward strand.
TGACATAATCGTCCTTGACATTGGTACATAATGTAAACATTAGCCTAAGTGCAACTCAATGTGGCCGCATTGATCGTAACTTACGCTCCGTTTCCCCCCCAAATCTAGAGGCAAAACATTGTTCTCTCGCTGCTTCCGGGTTCTTCCATCTTGGCTGCGCGCGGGGCATTGTGGGTCTTGTACGTGCACGCACGCAGGCAGGCCTCGCTGCTTCCGGGTTCTTCCATCTTGGCTGCGCGTGGAGCATTGTGGGTCTTGTATGTGCAGGCAGGCAGGCGCGGGCGCATACGCAACAACTACATTTTTCTTCATAACAAGCAAGCAGGGCTGTGGACAGTATTCCTACGCGCATTCTCAGCAGCATGATGAAAATAAAATTGAACATATCTTTTTTATTGTCGGACTCGGTGGACTCGGTCAAAATCAGCACAGAGTCTGAGTCCGAGTCTGAGTCCGGCAAAAATGATCAAGTCCGACCGAGTACCCAAGTCCGACTCCACAGCATCTATCTATCTATCTATCTATCTATCTATCTATCTATCTATCTATCTATCTATCTATCTATCTATCTATCTATCTATCTATCTATCTATCTATCTATCTATCTATCTATCTATCTATCTATCTATCTATCTATCTATCTATCTATCTCTCTCTCTATCTCTCTATCTCTCTCTATCTCTCTCTATCTCTCTCTATCTCTCTCTATCTCTCTCTATCTCTCTATCTCTCTATCTCTATCTATCTATCTATCTATCTATCTATCTATCTATCTATCTATCTATCTATCTATCTATCTATCTATCTATCTATCTATCTATCTATCTATCTATCTATCTATCTATCTATCTATCTATCTATCTATCTATCTATCTATCTATCCATCCATCCATCCATCCATCCATCCATCCATCCATCCATCTGGAAGAACTAAACACTAGCCAATTGATAATCATTTTTGTTGTTTTGTTTGACATAGCTTTCTTCCACAGATTTAATGTTTTCGAAGGCACATACTACTGGTAGAGTCAGCACAATGCTATTGAATGGTTTTATTCAATCTGTAGATTTCATTTTGATTGTGTACTGTAATCTTCTCTCAGGTAACCAGCTCACCTGTCTCTATGGATATGAATGGTCTGTCAGTGCCCACAGAGTTTTTGTCCCGCCACAATTCAGATGGGGTCATCACCTTTGTTGACCCGCGCTGCATCAATGTTATTGGTTATCAGCCTCAGGTAAAATAGTCGGATTATTGAAATTGTATGATATGAATGTTGTTAATGCAATCCGAACAGTGATTCATATTCTTTTCTTGTTGTTTTAGAATGGAAAATAGATGTCTTTTCAATTAAACCACTATTTGTCATGTCAACGAAAGAATGGGAACACATTATTGACTGGTCTTTTTTGTTGCCTAGGCGTGTCCTATTGCGTTGAGTAATCAAAGTACAATAAATAATGAATGCTGAGTGTGAACCCAAACCCAACCCTTCACTCAAGAGGTTTGCATGCCCTTTTGCTCTGACATTTCTCCTTGCATGCCTTCCTATGCGTGCTCTTAGTTTTCTGTAGTGTGCAACAAACTTGTACAGCAAGTGGAAAGGTCAAGTTCTGGTTTAAACTATTTATGAGACTTGTTTTTTTCCTATATTCATTTTTACTGTAAGTCAACAGTTGAGATATACCAATTAATCAGCCTAAAGTAGATGTCCCTCATCTTGAACAGCTGATGAGAAAATATTATCATGGGTGCACAAACATTTCCCATAGGAGCACCGAAGGTTGCTCAGTGAGGTCTTCAGTTGGTCCTTGTATCTCTTCTTTGGCCTCCCTGCCAAACGACAACCACTGTGTAGCTGGCCATTAGGGCTGTGGACTCGGACTCGGTGCTGATTTTGACCGAGCCCACCGAGTCCGACAATAAAAAAAAATATGTTCACTTTTATTTTCATCACGGGTGGTGAAGAGACTGCGGACCCCCAATCTGCTTGCTGTCCTCCGTCGTCGAGGAGGTCTTCTCCCTGTCGTCGATGTGCCCACCCGTTGGGGAAGCACCTATCTCATGACAAAACGATCTACGAGAGCATGTCCAGGAATTGGCGGCTGCTTCTCCAGAACTTCTCTTTAACAAGTCAGAATGGAAGAAGCTTGAGACCTTGGCCACGATCCTGAAGATGCCATACGATGTCACGGTCAAGCTCCAGTTGGCCTCAATCACCCTTTCTCAGCAGCTTTCTCAAGGAGTGGTCGGCCTCGAAGGCAGCGTTGCGCAAGCAGCCCCCTCTGGCTTCACCAATCGCCAATTCAATGGAGCAACGAGAGGACAAGCTCTTCGACAATGATTTTTTTCTGGCAGCCGTCTTCGTCGATGCGCGTTACCGCATTCTCCTCAGCGAAGAGGAGATGGAGCGCGCCAAGAATGGCCTCCGTGCCGTTGTGAGGCGAATCCGATCTCGTACCCACCAGCCCCTGGAGGGGCCGTCGATGGAGGCCGAGGTTGATGGCTCCACATCGACGGAGGAGGATGAGTTTGAAAAAGAACTTGACAGCATTGAGCGCCGCCGGCGTTTGTCGGTTGCCGATGAAGAAATTCGGGCAATGTTGGCACTTGGTCGAATGAAAAAGAGCCCATTTGTTACAGCTGATCGTTATCCATCCGGCCTCAAGGCAGCGACTCGGACACTAACGGCAATGCCAATCAGACAAGTCAGCGGAGAGCGCCTGTTTTCCAGGCTCAAGTTTATCATGTCTGATCAGCGCCGCGCGATGAAGGCTGACTTGGTTGAGGCGATTTTGTTCCTAAGAACAAACTCAAGTCGTTGAATTGAAACTTGAAAGTATCTGTTTATTGTATTTGTTTATATGTTTAATAAAGACAAAGCCATCATAAAACTGTTGTAATTATTTAGATTTTGATCTAAATTAGCCTTGAATAAAGACTAAGCAGTCACATGAATTAACAGAAAAATGGACAGCCGGACTCGGGCTCGGACTCAGTGGTCAAGAGGCCGGACTCGGACTCGGTGCAAAAATCCGACCGTCTACAGCCCTGCTGGCCATACAGCACTCTGTGGTGGAGCCTGTCTTGGAGCATTTGAACTACATGGCCAAGCCAGCCAACTGGTTGTGGGTGATTGTGGCCTTTATACTTGTGCAGTTTGTCTTTGCCAGTATCTCAGTGTGAGGCACACGATCCTGCCAGGTAAGCCCGAGGATGCGCTGCAGGCATCTTATGTATAGAAGCTTTCCCGGGACTTTATGTGGCGGCTGTATGTGACCCATGCTTCGCAGCTGTAGAGGAGGGTGGTGATGCAGACGGCTTTGTACACAACAACTTTGGTGTGCAGATGCAGATGGTTGTTCTGGAACACCGTAGTGTCCCGAAGGCTGCTGATGTTTGCCTGATCCGGTTTTGGATCTCACCTTCAATGTTACAGTCATTGGAAAGGATGCTGCCAAGTTATTTGAAGGAGGGGGTTATTGTCAGCGGCTTGTGGTTGATGGTAAAGATGGGTGGGGTGGATGGAGTGCTGGAGCTTCACTGGCAGACCACTTCTGTCTTTGATGTTGATGGACAGCCCCCATCCTACTGTAGCCGCAAACAGCCACAGCAAGGATGGACTGGCGGTCCTCTGGAGAGTGTGCCACAATAATGTGGTCATCAGCGTACTGCAACTCAAGTACCTGCTCTCTGGACAGCTTGGTGGTAGCCTGAAGCCTCCTGATGTTAAAAAGGTTTCCATCCAGCCTGAAGTCCACTACAACACCGCTGTTCTCCTCTAGCTCCTTGTGGAGAAGGTGGGTGACATAGAGGAGGAAGTTGTTAAACAGAACGGGAGCTAGTATGCATTCCTGTTGCACCCCTATGCATACCGGGAAAGGCACAGACTTCCATCGATCACTCGGGCCATCATCCCACCATGGAACTGACAGAGGATTTGTTTGGCTGGACAAATGCACCCTGGGTAAGATGCAGGGCACAAATGGAAATAAATGTAGCTGTAGAATGGGCTCAGAAAAACGAACTACAGTAAGACTGAAGCTGTCCTGTTCACAAACAAGTGGACGCCCATTCTGGGTGCCTTGTGGATAAACGGAGATCGTCTTGAACCTCCCACTGAAGCAAAATTCTCGACAATGTTCGGAGCACATCCGATCCGTTCTCCCCCCCACCATTGACCCCTTCCAGTTTGCGTACCGAGCCAAACGGTCCTCTGAGGATGCCATCTGCTCTGCCCTCCACTCGGCCCTCACCCACCTGGAGAGAAGGGACTCGTATGTGAGATTGCTGTTTGTGGACTTCAGTTCTGCCTTCAACACCATTGTGCCACAACGCCTCATCAGCAAACTTGACACGCTAGGCCTCAGTACCTACCTCTGCAACTGGCTACTGGACTTTCTCTGTCAGAGGCCACAGGTAGTACGTGTTGGCGACAAAATCTCCGCCAGCATCACGCTGAGCACGGGGGCCTCCCAAGGCTGTGTGCTCAGTCCGCTGCTTTTCACCCTCCTGACGCATGACTGCACTGCAACCTACAGCGACAACCGTATAGTGAAGTTTGCTGACGACACGACTCTGGTGGGTCTCATCACCAAGAGAGACGAGACTCAATACAGGCTGGAGGTTGACCTTCTGACCACGTGGTGCAGGGACAACAACCCCCTGCTGAACGTCGACAAGACCAAGGAGATTGTTGTGGACTTCCGGAAGGGTCACACCCAACATCTGCCGCTGACCATCGACGGTGCTGTGGTGGAGAGAGTGAGCAGCGCCAAGTTCCTGGGGGTGCACATCAGTGAGGACCTCTCCTGGTCCACCAACACCGCATCACTGGCAAAGAAAGCCCAGCGCCGCCTGTACTTTCTGCGGAAACTCAGGCGAGCGAGCTCTCCTCCGGCCGTCATGACTACATTTTACCGCGGCACCATTGAGAGCTTCCTCTCCAGCTGTACTGCTGTTTGGGGTGGCGGCTGCACTGACTACAACTTGAAGGCCCTGCAGCGCATAGTGAACACGGCTGGTAAGATTATTGGTGCTTCGCTCCCCTCCTTGAAGGACATTTACACCTCCCATCTCACCCGCAAGGCGACCACGATTGTGAGTCATGTGAGTCACCCCGCTCACTCTTTGTTTGAGTTTCTGCCCTCTGGGAAGAGGTACAGAAGCCTGCGCTCCCGCACCACCAGACTCCCAAACAGCTTCATACTCCAGGCTGTTAGGATCCTTAACTCGCTTCCCCGTTCTGCGTAGCGTCCTGTACTTTTACTGTCTGTATGCACACTGGCCCTTATTTGTTTTGTTATCTGTTTATTTATTATTTATTATTACTCTTATTATTTACTGTTTGTGCCTTCTTGTTTTTTATATTGCGTCGTTTACTTGTATGTCTATCGTGTAATATGTCTTGTCACCGTGGGATAGAGAAAACGTAATTTCGATCTCTTTGTGTGTCTCGGCATGTGAAGACGTTGACAATAAAGCAGACTTTGACTTTGATATTGACAGCAAGTTATTGTGGAAAATTCATATCACACGAATTTCCTCCAAGGCGACTACGACACTAATGCAGTGCAAACAATCTGCAGGTAGAACATGGGCAATAAAAACCCATATGATAAAATGGGTATACGTGACCATGAGTGCATATCCTGTATCGGTGGAATTGAAAAACGATCTAAAAAAGCTCAAAATTTGCAGTGACTACCTTGTCTAAAGAGCTTTTGGCTTTTCCATCATACCGATAGGCGAGGCTGTTCATCGGTGCTACCCAATTGATCAGGTGGGACCCAAAACCGTGAGAACCTCTGGAAGAACCATTAGTCATGTGGGTGTGTGCAATACTTAGCGCATCTTAGTGTTTTTTCTTCTCAAGCTCTTCTCAAAAAAAGTACAAGCATGTGGCATCCGTTTGGCAAACGTTTGCAACCTTGAGCGAACATAAAGGCAACTTTCTCTGCCTTAAGAAACTGCAATCGTTCACCCTTAGTGGTATACACAAGCCAATAAAAGCACATCATGCGTTTAGTTAATAAAGTATATTTTGGGATGATTGAGGTTAGACAGTTGGTACTATAAGCTCCAGCATGCCCGTGACCCTCGTGAGGATAAGCAATTGAAAAAATGAATGGATGGATGAATGGATGGATGGATGGATGGATGGATGAATGGATGAGGTGTTGCATGATTTGTTGTCTGTCCCACATGATATGCTGAATTCACAACTCTTGAAGAATTGTACGCTTTCTGCGTAGCGTCCTGTACTTTTGCGCTATGCTTACTGTCTGCTGTATGCACACTGGCTCCGTTTTGCTCCTCTTATTGATTCTGTTGTTTGTTTATTTGTTATTTATTCATCACTCTTATTATTTATTGTTTGTGCCTTCTTGTTTTTATATTGTGTCGTTCACTTGTATGTCTATCGTGTACGTTGTTTACTTGTATGTTTATCATGTACTGTGTCTCGTCACCGTGGGATAGAGGAAACGTAATTTCGGTTTTTGTGTGTCTTGACGTGAAGAGATTGACAATAAAGCAGACTTTGACTTTGACTTTTGAATTGTGTTATTGGACTTCAAATATAACACTCACTAATTTCCTATTTCAAAGGACCTGCTGGGGAAAGACATTCTAGAGTTTTGTCATCCTGAGGACCAGAGTCACCTGAGAGAAAGTTTTCAACAGGTAATTCAATTATTATATACAGTAGAACCTCTAATTCGTTGTTTCGTTTGGTTTCAAGGTTCAAAAGCTTCGAATTTTTGGTTCGAACTCTGATTTGTTTGAACCTTGGGGACATTCGAAACGGGGGTTCATCTATATCTTGTTCACATTTGAGGTTCATGTGTCTTTACAAATTTACAAAAAAAATAGAATAATACCCAGATTTTTGTCTGAAATCTGTGATTCATTGTCAGTTTTATTGTATTGCACTGACTGTCCATCATCTCTTAAAAAGTCTGCAAAAAGAAAGAACACCTGAATTCTAAGGCCTAATTCACACCGGGTGCGGAACGGCTGCGGTGCGGTCTTCTGCTGAACGCCGCAAGAAATAGAAAGCATTCGAGTCGACAAGTTAATTCACATTGGCTGCGTCGTTCACTAACCTTCCTCAAGCGTTCTATTTCTTTCGGATGCTGCATGCGTGTTTTCATGAAGCTGAAGAAATTACACGGCTCAGACAGGAAATCGGGCATCAGTGAACAAGGTGGATCCGATATATTTCGAAATAAAACTGTTCAGCAAACTCGATTTTGATTCATGAACACATCACATATCTACAACTTCAGACCTTCCATTTCAGTTAACTACATAGCTCAGCATGAATCGGACATTTAAAAGGCAAAAAAACAACTACCGTTTTTTCCATGTATAATGCGCCCCCATGTATAATATGCACCCTAAAAATGGCATGTTGATGCTGGAAAAAAGCCTGTACCCATGTACGCACCCAAAATTTGACTCCTACTTAAGTCCGTAAACGTAAAATGATTTCAGAAAGATCATCTTTGGGAACTACCGGATGTTATTCTGCCGGTCAGTATCACTGCGCATGCGCTAGCAAACTCAATAGCGAAGAAATGTTTCGGATTTGTGTAGGGTACATTGTGACAGCAAACGAGCAGGTGATCGAGCAAGCGTCTGATACGAGAGCATTGTGTTCGTATGGAGCGTGTTTGAAGTGAACAGCAGAGAAGAAAGTGCATCTGTAATGGCGGCCTCCGTATGATATTGTACCCATGTATAATGTGCACCCCAGATTTTAAGACAATAAATTAGTTAAATTTTGCGCATTATACAAGGAAAAAAAACGGTAAATCCATCGATCGTCCTTTGTCAACAATGCCATGTGCCGCGCCGCAGTTCAAATCATTCCACAGGCCCATACAACGATATATAAACTATATTTTAAATAACAATATTATCAAACCATTTGTGTCACTCCAAATGATTAAATCCATCGATCAAATTTCTCGTCCTTTATGTCATCCTGGTGACAGAGGACATGTCCAGAGGATATGGCGCTTTAAAGTGTTACCGTTTTTTTCCGTGTATAGTGCGGCCCCATGTATAGTACGCACCCCTAACAATGGCATGCTGATGCTGGAAAAAAGCTTGTACACCATGTATAATACGCACCCAATTTTTATGAATTTTTTTAATTTTTTTTTAAATTCTTTTTTTTTTTTTTTTTTTTTTAAGTCCCAAAGATCGTCACACACGCAGGGAGGCAATGGGTCCCATTTTTAAAGTCTTTGGTATGGTCTTAACTAGGCTGGATGTCATTTTTTTTGTTGGCGTTGATTTCTCCGACTGCCCCTAAACGCACCACCGCGCTCCGTGCGCAGGGGAATGAGGCGGCTCTGTATGGGAGATACGTTGAAGAGGAATAAAATCAACCTTGGAAACCAAAACTTGCCCCTCGTCGTGACTCGGAGCCGCAACAAATGTTTCGGATTTGTGTAGGGTACATTGTGACAGACGGCAAACTAGCAGGTGATCGAGCGAGCGTCTGATACAAGAGCATTGCGGTCGTATGGAGCGTGTTTGAAATGAACAGCTGAGACGAAAGGAACAAGGCAAAGTGTTGTGAAATAAAATATTACCTGTAATACGCATTTTGTTATTTGCTGATTGAAACTGCTAATTAAACTGTGAATTGAAACTAATAGGTGGAGAACTGAACTCTCGCTCTTTATATAGCTGACGTGTCTTGCGCAACCGTTCTGCGCATCTGTAATGGCGGCCTCCGTATGACGTCCGGTCCGCGATGGAGATTAAAAAACAAACAATATTTGACAATAACACACCATCGAGGATTGCACCATCGCATCAAACGATGTGTCGTCAATTATGAATTTTACTAAGTGTGTTGGGCAGGATGGCTGAATGCGATGCGCGATTGACAACAAACAAGAAGAAAGGTGAGTTTTATTTCGGGGGAGATTTGTCATGTCTCGTCCCCAGTTTTGCTATGTGTCTAGGTTGCCATAGTTTCTGTTCGTGTCACCCCGCTCTTCCTGTGTCACCTCATTCGATGTAACGTGTTTTGTATTTAAGTCCTGTCTGCCCCTCGCTCACCGTTGGATCATTGCATGTGTTACTGTCATTCTGTTCCTGTCTTTGGTAATGTTACCCTGTCTTTTTGTTCCACGACTTTGTCGGTCAGTCCTGTTGTTGGTTTTGTTGTACCATGACTTTATTTAAAAAAAAAAAAAAAAAAAAAATTAAAAAAAAAAAAATTTAAAAAATTTTTCTTTGTACCCATGTATAATACGCACCCCAGATTTTAGGACAATAAATTAGTAAAATATTGCGCACTATACACGGAAAAAAACGGTAATTACTTTATTTGATTTTTTCTCTCTATTTTTCATGTTTTGAATACCGTTTTTTCCGTGTATAATGCGCAAAATGTAACTAATTTGTTGTCCTAAAATCTGGGGTGCGCATTATACATGAATACAAATTTAAAATATATATATTTTTTTAATTAAATTTTTTTTTTTTTTTAAGAAAATCATGGTACAACAAAACCAACAACAGGACTGACCGACAAAGACAGGGTGACATTACCAAAGACAGGAACAGAAACCAAACAGACATCATGACAGTAACACATGCAATGATCCGACGGTGAGCGAGGGGCAGACAGGACTTAAATACAAAACATGTTACATTGATTGAGGTGACACAGGAAGGGAGGGGCGACGCAAACAGAAACTATGGCAACCTAGACACATAGCAAAACTGGGGACGAGACATGACAAATCTCCCTCGAAATAAAACTTGAAATCACCTTTCTTCTTGTTTGTTGTCAATCGCGCATCGCATTCAGCCATCCTGCCCAACACACTTAGTCAGTAAAATTCATAATTGACGACACATCGTTTGATGCGATGGTGCAATCCTTGATGGTGTGTTATTGTCAAATATTGTTTGTTTTCTAATCTCCATCGCGGACCGGACGTCATACGGAGGCAGTATCACTGCGCATGCGCACTATGGATCCGATGCGCAGAACATCCGCACGCCTTTTTCACATGTCCGCACTGATCGCGGTGGTGCCTTTACGGGCAGTCGGAGAAATCTACGCCAACAAAAAAAATTACATCCAGCCTAGTTAAGACCATACCAAAGACTATAAAAATGGGACCCATTGCCTCCCTGCGTGTGTGACGATCATTGGGACTTCAAAAAAAAAAAAAGATATATATATATATAAACCGCGACTTTTTTCCAAAATTTTGAACCCTGCGGCTTATAGTCAGCATGTGAAGTGATCAACTATACTAAAAATAACAACGATACTAAGTAAGTGATGTGTTAATGATCAAGTAAAAACATATAAGTCGCTCCTGAGTATAAGTCGCCCCCCCCACCCAAACTGTGGAAAAAAACCGCGACTTATAGTCGGAAAATTACGGTAGTGTTGTTGAGTACTGTTATTTTCAGACTAAAAGTCGCTCCGGAATATAGGTTGCATTAGCCATAAAATGCACAATAATGTGAAAAACAACATATGTAAGTCGCTCCGGAACATAAGTCGCATTTTGGGGGGAAATTTATTCGCCAAAATCCAACACCAAGAACAGACATGAACGAGCAACAACAGGCTAAACGATAGGTATGCTAACGTGACATAAACACAAACAAAGAGCTGAGAACGGGCCTGACGTAACATTCAGAGTTATTAAAAAAAACTATGACATAAATAACACGTTTATAAAACCATTTGTGTCACTCCAATTCATTAAATCCACCGATCGTCCTTTGTCAACAATGGGTGCGCGCCGCTGACGGCGCTTGCACTTCAAAATATGTATTCCACAGGCCCATGTATCCATCCATCCATCCATCCATTTTCCGTACCGCTTAGTCCCCACTGGGGTCGCGGGCGTGCTGGAGCCTATCCCAGCTGTCAACGGGCAGTAGGCGGGGGACACCCTGAACCGGTTGCCAGCCAATCGCAGGGCACACAGAGACAAACAACCATTTGCACTCGCACTCACACCTAGGGACAATTTGGAGTGTTCAATCGGCCAACCAAGCATGTTTTTGGGATGTGGGAGGAAACCGGAGTGCCCGGAGAAAACCCACGCGGGCCCGGGGAGAACATGCAAACTCCACACAGGGAGGGCCGGAGGTGGACTCGAACCCGCACCCTCCTAACTGTGAGGCGGACGTGCTACCCAAGTGCGCCACCGAGCCGCCCAGGCCCATGTAACGATATATAAATTAGATATCAAATAACTATTATATAAGCAATAATATTATCAAACCATTTGTCCACTCTATATCATTAAATCCATCGATAAAATTTCTCGTCCTTTGTCAACAACGCCGCGCGTGCGCCCTGACGTCAGCCTCGTCGTTATTCCACAGATCTAGTATATAACTATATTGTAGCGTTAACAAAGTACAAGGAAAGACGTGGGTTTGGTAAATGGCTCTTTGTTTAACAAAACAAACATCCAGGCGTGTGGCGGCGCGGATTTCCAGCCACGGAGGAGGAAGAAAGATCCATAGACTAGGACCGGGCGTGCGTAAAAGCCATGACCGAGCCCCATTCACCGTCCCCAGACAGCCACCCGGCCGAGCGCCGGCCCCCGATTTCTATCCAAGGAATGTGAAAGAGAGCTCCGTAGAGTAGGACCGGGCGTGCGTAAAAGCCATAATAGTTTTTCAAACCTTCTGTGTCACTCCAAATCCTTCAAACTCTTCATCCTCCGTGTCACTTAGAAACATAGCCGCTAATGATGCCGATAGTACGTGGGGCCCTTCGTCATCTTCGTCATCCCGTGATCAATCTTTGTCCTTTTTGTAAACAACCGGCGCGCCACGCCGCGTCGCGCTGCTTATATCACTTGAAATTCAATTTACAAAAATCCCTTGATACATCGCGCTTCGTTTATCGCGGTTTCACCTTCTTTTTTAAAAAAAAAAACACATATAAGTCGCTCCTCATCATAAGTCGCCCCCCCACCCAAACTGAAAAAAAAAACAATTTATAGTCCGAAAATTACGGTATGTCTCCTTAGACTGTCGAAGAAACTCGAAGTCATAAAGGAGCATGGCGAAGGCATGCGTATCATCGAGCTCATGACCGAGTTTAGCCGGTATTGTGCCAAAAAAGGTGTCCCATGCTGCAGGAGCGTGCATGCATTTGGCGGAAGCCTATGCCGTGCGGCAGACAGTACCAGCTTGTTTTCAATAAAAACATGAAAGCGCTTTCGTGTTTGTCAATTTCCATCTTTAGAAGCTCGGTTCCTTTTCTTTTATTTTATTTTTTCAAGTTCTAACTCACGTGCGCGAGGTGCGTTCAATGACCACTCACACAGTCGGTAAAACGTATTTGCACCAAAAAGTAATGCAGAGTACGTGAGCACATTGCAAGGAGTAGTACGTGGAAGCAAAAGATAATTTATTACTCTTTTTGTGTGTCTTCTCTGGGATAGTTTTAGCAAGTTTAGAAAATTAGAAGTTTCCCCCCTCCCCAGGCAAAGTTAGGAGGTCAAGAATAGTGACGTTTATTTTTTGTCATAAAGGTTTGAAAAAGCAAGAGGGTGCGGGTTCAATTCCACCTCCAGCCCTCCCGGTGTGGCGTTTGAATGTTCTCCCCGTACCCGCGTGGGTTTTCTCCGGGGACTCCGGTTTCCTCCCACATTCCAAAAACATGCTTGGTAGGCCAATTAAGCACTCCAAATTGCCCCAGGTGTGAGTGCGAGTGCAGATAGTTGTTTGTCTCTTTGTGCCCTGCAATCGGCTGGCAACCGGTTCAGGGTGTCCCTCGCCTACTGCCCGATGACTGCTGAGATGGGCTCCAGCACGCCCGCGACCCCCGTGGGGACAAGCGGTATAGAAAATGGATGGATGGATGGAAATTAGAGATGTTTACCAGTACCTAGATATTCTGCATTAAAAAGAAAAAAAAGGTAGACTTTCCTTCCAACATGATATTTACTGTCAAGTATTACACATTTATTTAAAAGTACTCGCATGTGCACCATTGGCAAAACTGTCCAACCCAGCAGCAGCAACTGTTCATGCAATTGTCCAAGCTATCAATTATTGCAGCAATTTTAAATGGTGTTTGAATTGCTGTTGCATTTCCTAGCTTCAGATCAATTCACTTATATCACATACAGTATACAAAAAGTATGTTTATTCAGGCTACTTGTGTTTTGCTGGTACTGCTGTAGAGCATTACAAAACTAGCAATTTATACAAACATATTTCTCCAAAACATTTTATGTGAAGTATCTTGTGCAACACATGCCATTAGTTACGTGCTTGCTGTCCAAGGACCATGCTTCAGAGATGCTTTCTCAAAACCTCCATCCAGCCCCTTGATCCCTCACTAAGGAAATGACCTTACACCTTAAGGTCTGTCCCTCACATCCCAGTGTTTCTCCGCGGTCCTGCTACGGTGCATATAGCCAACCATTTGTCGTTAACAATTTAATTAATCCTAACTACTGTCATGTCCCATCAGAGGCCAGTCAATCTACAAAGTCAAGTCAAGTCAAGTCAAGTTTATTTGTATAGCCCTAAATCACAAGCAGTCTCAAAGGGCTTCACATAGACAGAAATTGACAATTATTCTCAAAGCATCCCCTGATCTTAAGCTCCCAAAAGGGCAAGGAAAAACTTAAAAACCCCTAGCAGGGGGAAAATGAGAAACCTTGAGAAGGGACCACAGATGGAAGGATCCCCCTTTCAGGATCACCAGGTTGAAATGGATGCAGAGAGGGCACAAATGATACAACATGAAAATCAATTAAATAAAAAGTGGATGTCCATGTCACAGCAGAGGGCTGCCGAAAGGAGCCCTCAATTGTCCTGGCAGTGCTCTTCGAGGAGGTTGAGCTGCAGTTCCCCTATCCTGAATTGGCCACGAGAATCCAGATAGCCGCTGTCAGCATGGGTACCACCTAACCACCTCCCCGGCCGGGGAGGGGGGAGGGAGGGGGTGGAGAGGGAGAGAAAACAAACTCCAGCCGAATCGGCCACTACAGGTTAGTTAAAGGCCATGTCATAGAAATGTGTCTTTAAACGTGTCTTAAATGTTTCTACTGAGGTAGCAGTCCTAATATCCATTGGTAGGGCATTCCAAAGCTCTGGAGCCCGAATAGAAAATGCTCTAGAGCCTGCAGACATTTTCTTAGCCCTCGGTGTCGCTAAAAGGGTAGCGTTTTGCGAACGAAGGTTACGAGACGGAACATAAGGAACAACTAGGTCGACGAGATATGAAGGCGCTAAGCCATGCAGCGATTTATAGGTTAATAGAAGAACCTTGAAGTCACATCTTAAATGGACCGGAAGCCAATGTAAGTTGGCTAGTATTGGGGTAATGTGATCAAATTTTCTTGTCCGAGAGAGCAGCCTTGCAGCGGCATTTTGTACTAACTGTAGACTTTTGATGCGGGACTTAGGAAGACCCGAAAATAGTACATTACAGTAGTCCAGGCGCGACGTGACGAACGCATGTATAATAGTTTCCGCATCACCGGTCGAAAGGATCGGACGAATCTTTGCAATATTACGAAGGTGAAAAAACGCAATTCTGGTTATATTCTTAATGTGCTTTTGAAAGGAGAGAGTTTGGTCAAATATTACCCCGAGATTAGTTACAGTATCGCTTTGAGTGATAGTACGGTTATCTATAGTTATAGCGGTTTCCTTGAATAAGTGTTGATAACGAGCTGGACCAATTATCAACATCTCAGTTTTATCTGGGTTAAGACGAAGGAAGTTGAGAGACATCCATTGCTTGATCTCCGCAAGGCACTTCTCAAGATTACAACAATCCCGCGGATCTGTCATCGATAACGGCATATATAATTGGGTGTCATCCGCATAGCATTGAAAACTAATATTATATTTACGTATTATGTCCCCAAGCGGAATCATATAAATATTAAAAAGAATTGGTCCGAGAACCGATCCCTGTGGGACACCACATGTAACATTATAGAGCTCCGAGGACGCATTGCCATGGACCACTCGGTGCGTCCTGTTTGATAGATAGGAATGGAACCAGCCTAGTGCTGACCCTGAAATACCAACACAACTTTTAAGACGCCCTAATAAAATATCGAAGTCTACAGTGTCGAAGGCAGCACTAAGATCGAGTAGTAACAGTACAGACGAAATGTTTGAATCCATAGCTACGAGGAGATCATTAGTCACTTTCGCAAGTGCTGTCTCAGTGGAATGATTAGCTCTAAAACCAGACTGAAAAGTGTCGTATCGATTATTGGCGACCATGTAATCAATAAGCTGCTGCGCTACTACTTTTTCAAGAAGTTTTGCTATGAATGGGAGGTTTGAAACTGGCCTATAATTACTGAGACAGTCCGGGTCAAGATTTGGTCGCTTAAGTAACGGTTTAATGATAGCGGTTTTAAAGGCTGTTGGCACTATCCCAGAGGAGACAGACAGATTGATTATATTTAAGACGGACGGTCCTAAAATTTGAAATAATTCTTTAAGTAGTTTGGCTGGAAGAGGGTCGAGTAAACATGTTGTTTGTTTAGCCGCACTAACAATTTGTGTAAGCCTTTCAAGAGACACGCTTTTAAAAGTTGAGAGGGTTGTTGCATGATCATCAGCGTTGGTAAACGGCGTGCTCGACCGAGCGATTGGAATGCTATTCTTGATCTCATCCCTAATGGATTCAATCTTTTGAGCAAAAAATTTCATGAACTCGTCAGCTGAGTGGAAGGAACTATCGGAGGTCGGCTGGCGCAGAGTCAGCTTTGCCACTGTATCAAATAGGTGTTTCGGATTGTTTTTATTGAGATTAATAACTTGCGAAAAATATCGAGTTTTTGCTAAGATAAGCGCATCTTTATATTTCAGGAGGCTATCCTGCCATGCCTGATGGAAAACCTCAAGTTTGGTTAGACGCCATCTGCGCTCATGCTTTCTACATAATTGCTTAAGCGTACGCGTTTCATCTGTGAACCATGGAGTAGGCACTCTACGGCGAGTTTTCAGACGTAACGGCGCCACAGAGTCAATGGCATTTAACAATGTCGCATTGAATTCATTCGTAAGATTATCAATAGAGTCGGCGTATGTGAGAAAATTAGTGGTTGCCGGCGACAGTATTTCAGATAGCGCAGTTGCAGTCATAGAGTTGAAATGACGGCTCCTATAATGCTGATTGCTCTCTTGTCTTTGACAAGGAACTATAATTTCAAACTTTATTAAGTAATGATCAGACAAAACAGTAGTGTATGGCAGTACTGCTATATTTGAGGTTGCAAGTCCTCGGGATAATACCAGATCTATGGTATTTCCATTCTTATGCGTTGCTGCCTGTACAGCTTGCGTAAAACCAAAGGTATCAGTTAAAGTCTGAAACGCCGAAGTAAGTGGCTCTGACGGTAAATTCATGTGGATGTTGAAATCGCCCATGATAATTATATTATCCGCATTGGTTACGAGATCAGCCACAAATTCTGAAAATTCATCCAGGAAGCCAGAGTAAGCCCCGGGTGGACGGTAAATAACAACAAGATAAAATGACGGTAAAGCGGTGGATCGGACAATGAGAACCTCAAATGTTTTAAATACGTTGATCGAACGAGGCCTAAAACTAAGCTCGGAATTCGAGATGAGGGCGACACCCCCACCCTTTTTTCGAGGACGCGCCACATGCGAGCTCACAAAATTTGGAGGCGAGGCCTCATTAAGCGGCATCAGTTCATTAGGTTTTAACCAGGTCTCGCAGAGACCAAAAGCGTTTAGATTATGTTCTGTGATGAGATCATTAACGAGAATGGCTTTCGTATGAAGCGATCTAATATTCATAAAACCAAGTTTAAGTGTAATTGGTCGATCCGGGTGCGTATTTATCGAAGGATATTTATACGAAATGCGAGTAAGATTGTGTTCTCTAAGCCTGACATCACCTCTCAAATGTTTGTTAGCGCGGTGGGCTGATACGACCGTGGGAATCTGATAGTAAATATTTGTTACACGTGTAGAATTATCTGAAACCGGCACCGTTTCCTCAGCAAAACCGGTCGGGGTGGAATGATTGGATTTGTCTACTACCCCAGTAGAAAGTGCGTTTATGTGTACTGTCGCACTATTCAAACTATCACGCTCTAGTCTACACAAGGAGCTATGTGCATGCTGGGAGTCTAGCCTAGCGCTAGTTAACTTTATCTTAACAGACTCCAAACCCATCCTGACAGGTGGTCTAATCACCTGTGACCCGGCCTGCTCTAAAGTGACCTGTCATGTGTGGCTCAAACAGTAATCTATATTCCTAGAAAGAGTGAAGGCGCCTTCACGGTTAGGGTGAAGGCCGTCCTTCCTCAGCAGGTCGGGGCGGCCCCAGAAGGAAGGCCAGTTATCTATGAAATACAGTCCCTGCTTCTTACAGAACCCAGCCATCCATCGATTAAGGGAGACTAATCTACTAAGCCTCTCATCAGTGCCTCTCCCAGGCAGGGGGCCAGAGACAAATACTCGATGCCGACTCATCTTTCTAGCGAGATCACAAGTCCTCGCTATGTTTCTCTTTGTGATCTCCGACTGCCTCATCCTAACATCATTGGAGCCGACGTGTATCACTATGTCCGAGTAGCTAGTGTTGATGGAACTACGCTGTTGACTAGACCTATTGCGAGTCAGCTCCCTAAGATTAGCTTCTATGTCGGGTGCTCTGCCCCCAGGAATACACATTACCGTGGCTGGATTTGTAAGCGTAATATTTCGGGTAATGGAGTCACCTATGACCAAAGTGCGAGGGCCAGTAGACCGAGATGACTTTGGACGGCTATGCGTCTTACCTGGCTCATCGCGATTAGCAAGCCGCTTGGGGCTAATGCTAACTGGGCTAGCAGGCTGACTACAGCCCGCGTCTGTATCCGCCACATCTACAGTTATCGCGCAATTCTGCTCTAACTGGCGGACACGTCCCTCTAGCAGGGACAACCTCTCTAAGAGAAGGGTGCAGTTGGTGCACGAAGCCACACAAACCTCTCGATCCGCAGCCATACTTTGTGTCCGATGATCGACGGCAGACAAACGGCCACGAAGCCTCCGCTCTCCCAGGCACTCCAACTAAAGCTTTCTAATGGCTGTGTGTCAATTTTCAAAGTATCAAAATGACAGGATATGGATGTTTAAAATAGATAAAAACACAATTTTCCAGCAGTTAAAATGCAGCTTTCTATGTTGCTTTTTATCAGTTTTGAATACCATTTGGTAGCCAGAAAATTACCGTTTCAATAATGTACCACACAACCCTGAGATCTGCAAGTGGCTTATTGTCTACCTTGTTGCAATGCCTCTAGTGTTAAGTAGCCATTTTAAATTGTTGACGGCGCTCCATCCAGTGGACAAAATTAGCACACATAGTTAACGTGACTCAATAATTACAGTTAATGTGTTCAATTCCCACGGAAATGATTAGTTTGCTTGACAGCCTAATTCTGGCCCAGAGGCCATTTTGTGCAATAGGGTCCAAGCAAAAGAGAAAGACAACTCCTCATATGGACAGCACACTACACACTGCAGGCCACAGGTGGGTCACTTGAGTGACACAACTTGGCTCTTATGTGTTAATGAAATTCTTGAGGCGCTATTTAAAATACCGTTTTTTTTCCATGTATAATTCGCAAAATTTATCTAGTTTATTGTCCTAAAATCTGGGGTGCGCATTATACATGGGTACAAATTTTATTTTTTATTTTTTTTAAAATCATGGTACAACAAAACCAACAAAAGGACTGACCGACAAAGACGTGGAACAAAAAGACAGGGTGACATTACCTAAGACAGGAACAGAAACCAAACAGACCTCATGACAGTAACACATGCAATGATCCGACGGTGAGCGAGGGGCAGACAGGACTTAAATACAAAACACGTTACATTGATTGAGGTGACACAGGAAGGGAGGGGCGACGCGAACAGAAACTATGGCAACCTAGACACATAGCAAAACTGGGGACGAGACATGACAAATCTCCCTCGAAATAAAACTTGAAATCACCTTTCTTCTTGTTTGTTGTCAATCGCGCATCGCATTCAGCCATCCTGCCCAACACACTTGCCAAATTCATAATTGACGACACATCATTTGATGCGACGGTGCAATCCTTGATGGTGTGTTAATGTCAAATATTGTTTGTTTTTTAATCTCCATCGCGGACCGGACGTCATACGGAGGCAGTATCACTCCGCATGCGCACTATGGATCCGATGCGCAGAACGGATGCGCAAGACACGTCAGCTATATAAAGAGCGAGAGTTCAGTTTTCTTCCTATTAGTTTCAATTCACAGTTTATTAGCAGTTTCAATCAGCAAATAACAAAATGCGTATTACAGGTAATATTTTATTTCGCAACACTTCGCCTTGTTCCTTTTGTCTCTGCTGTTCACTTCAAACACACTCCATACGAACGCAATGCTCTTGTATCAGACGCTTGCTCGATCACCTGCTCGTTTGCTGTGACAATGTACCCTGCACAAATCCGAAACATTTGTTGCGGCTCCGAGTCACGACAAAGTTTTGGTTTCCAAGGGTGTTTTTATTCCTCTTCAACGTCTCTCCCATACAGAGCCGCCTTTTCACATGTCCGCACGCCTTTTTCACATGTCCGCACTGATCGCGGTGGTGCCTTTACGGGCGGTCGGAGAAATCAACGCCAACAAAAAAAAATACATCCAGCCTAGTTAAGACCATACCAAAGACTATAAAAATGGGACCCATTGCCTCCCTGCGCGTGTGACGATCATTGGGACTTAAAAAATAAAATAAAATACAAAAATAAAATTGGGTGCGTATTATACATGGGTACAGGCTTTTTTCCAGCATCAACATGCCATTTCTAGGGTGCGTATTATACATGGGGGCGTATTATACACGGAAAAAAACCGTAAGACATTTACCGTGTTCTCCGTTTACTGCTCAAATCCTGTATGTAAAAGCTTTAGCCTAAAACGGTTTTCAACCAAATTTGAAGGAATGTTTGTATTCAGGCAGGAGAAACACAAGCAGATATCTCTATTTGTTTGGAATGGTCCACAACCTTTTGTGCAACGGTGTATAATGGGACGCAACTATCAGGAATTGAAACTATTAAATATTGTCTCTCTGCAGGTAGTGAAGCTAAAGGGTCAGGTACTATCTGTGATGTACCGTTTCCGCATGAAAAGCAGAGAGTGGATGTTGATCCGAACCAGCAGCTTCACCTTCCAGAACCCCTACTCTGATGAGATTGAATACATCATCTGTACCAATACCAATGTTAAGTAAGTTACTCATACACACACTATCAAGTGTTATAAAAAACAATGCTGTTTTAAATCTGCTGTGCAACTCTAACTTGTCGGTAAATTTGTCAATCACAGTTTTCTGCAATAATGATGAGATTATTTTACTCTGTCGTCTGAGGCTGCTCATATACTGTAATTTTCGGACTATAAATCGCTCCGGAGTATAAGTCGCACTAGCCATAAAATGCCCAAAAATGTGAAAAAAAAAAACATATATAAGTCGCTCCATAGTATAAGTCGCATTTTGGGGGGCAATCTATTCGACAAAATCCAACACCAAGAACAGACATGAACGAGCAACAACAGGCTAAACAATACGGTATGCTAACGTGACGAACACAAACAAGGAGCTGAGAACGGGCCTGACGTAACATTCAGAGTTATTTAAAAAAACTATTACATAAATAACACGTTTATAAAACCAGGGCTGTGGACTCGGACTCGGTGCTGATTGTCCACTGAGTCCGACAATAAAAAAAAATACGTTCAATTTTATTTTCATCATGCTGCTGAGAATGCGCGTAGGAAGACTGTCCACAGCCCTGCTTGCTTGTTATGAAGACAAATTTAGTTGTTGCGTGTGCGCCCGCGCCTGCCTGCATGCGTGCACGTACAAGACCCAGAATGCCCCGCGCGCAGCCAAGATGGAAGAACCCGGGAGCAGCGAGAGAACAATGTTTTGCCTCTAGATTTGGGGGGGAAACGGATCGTAAGTTACGATCAATGCGGCCACGTTGAGTTGCACTTAGGCTAATGTTTACATTATGTACCATTGTCAAGGATGATTATGTCACCCAGCTTATATCATTGATGTGTTTTGATAGTTGTGGGGTCGTCACTAATTATTTGTGTTTAGATAAGTGTCTGAGCTATAATGGTGTAATTAATGATTAAAACTTGAAAGTATCTGTTTATTGTATTTGTTTAAATGTTTAATAAAGACAAAGCCATCACAGAACTGTTGTAATTATTTAGATTTTGATCTAAATTAGCCTTGAATAAAGACTAAGCAGTCACATGAATTAACAGAAAAAATGGATAGCCGGACTCGGACTCGTGGTCAAGAGGCCGGACTCGGTGCAAAAATCCGACCGAGTCCATAGCCCTGTATAAAACCATCTGTGTCACTCCAATTCATTAAATCCATCGATCGCCGCAGTTCAAATTATTCCACAGGCCCATACAACGATATATAAAGTATATTTTAAATAACTATCACATAAACAACAATATTATCAAACCTTTTGTGTCACTCCAAATCATTAAATCCATCGATCAAATTTCTCGTCCTTTGTCATCCTGGTGACGGAGGACATGTCCAGAGGATATGGCGCTTTAAAGTGTTAATTACTTTATTTGATTTTTTCTCTCTATTTTTCATGTTTTGAATATGTTCAAGATAAAGATATCAAAGCATGTGAAGTGATCAACTATTCTAAAAATAACATCTGAAGTGATCAACTATACTTGTAAGTAAGTGATGTGTTAATGATAGAGTAAATATTTGTGAAAAAAACATATATAAGTCGCTCCTGAGTATAAGTCACCCCCCACCCAAACTATGAAAAAAAACGCGACTTATAGTCCGAGAATTACGGTAATCAAATCTTAATCACAATCACGATTTTGGCTCCAGACGATCTCAAAAGTCTTATAATCAAGGACAAATGATTATTTGGTGTTTATTTACACATTTACAGATTTTTGAATTCGGTCCACACAAAAGGCACACTTTATTAAAAGGCACACCTTCAATTTTTGAGAAAATTAAAGGCTTTTAAATGTGCCTTATGGTGCGGAAAATACGGGAGTGCAATTCAAAAAGTAAAACTCCTGTACAGTGGAATTTGCAAAGGTTTAAATGACGCAACGGGACTCATGTTTACTTCTTCAAAAGGCTTCTTCGGTTCTAAATTGTAAGTGTGGTATCTCTCCATTTATGTCTCTGGAGCGTTATGTCCCCTTGGGGTGGTCACTAAAGAAAGACAAAAAAAATACACAGCCATATATAGTACACAGTAGAACTTCAATTCACAATTCAAACGTACCGAATTGAAAATGAAATACCAGGGTTGGTGCTGGCGACCATTTCAGAGTGTACCCACTTACTGCCCAAAGACTGCTGGGATAGACTCCAGCACGCCTGTGACCCTTGTTTTTGGCTGTAAAAAACAACAACATCAAAAACAAGTGCTGGGCTGGAAATAGTTTGTTGCACACCCCCACCTGCCATCCAGCATACTCCGAGAGCATCAGGAACTATCAGTCACTTAACCAGAAAAGGAAATACTTGTGTTTTTGCATCAGTAGAGAAAAGTGCTTACCTTGGCTGTGGACTTATAGACTTATAAAGTACACCTTCACATATAGTACAGTATATTCAAATGACCAAGTTTCATACTTTGTTTTGTTTTAAAGAATTTATTGAAACCCAATAACCAAAGCTGGATAAATGAACAGATGAACAGAACAAGTAAATGTTGCTATTAATAGGTAGTGATGTTGACTCCACTTGAAACCATGAATGAACTTTTTGGTTGGACAAGGTCACTTTGGCTTCCCATTTGACACATTGTTGCAGATACGTATAATCGTTCAGGAATGCCAGAAACAATCCATTTGGACCAAACATTTTAGGTCCTGAAAACTGCCAACATAAATGAAGCATGAGACATCTTCATTTGCAGAACATGAACAGAAATGTGAAGCAAGCAGAAAACAGTACACAAAGTCAATTTTTTTTAAACAAACTCAAGAAACTAGCACAGTTGTCTCTGGAGAACAATGTGTTAACAGTTTTGCAGCATGTTTCCATAATGAGGCATGTGGTCTATTTTTATTTTTGCAGTTTTCTCTATTTGTAACACATGGTTTCAACATTTTTTTGCTTTTTCTATTTGGAACACATGGTGTCAAGTTGACACCATGTGTTCCAAATAGACACTGTCAACATGTTGCCTACTACTGCATCTGTGATCCAACTGCAAGGTGGTCTCTTGTTAGTTATTTATATCAAGTTTATACAAACTAATATGCTATAATATATGAATATGCTTAATATTCTATTTATTCTAATTACCGTATTTTCCGCCCTATTAGGCGCACCAAGGTATAAGGCGCACCTTCAATGAACGGCCCATTTTAAAACTTTGTCCATATATAAGGCGCACCGGCCTATAAGGCGCATAAAATAGAAGCTTTACTGCAACAAACTGAGGTTGACTAGGGTTGCGGTATGCACCCACTAGCCAATAACCAACGAGCCCTCTGTAAACAATCGCGTTTCTCAAACGATCTCCTATAAAATGATTGGAATTGACTAAAGTTCAATCTAACGCATTGGTACTACTTACCTATGTTTCCTTTCCATATCGATCCGTAGATTTACTCGAAACATGAACAGAGCAGCCTATTTTGACATGAAATAGCCTCGCGTGTATAGCAGCTATCGTTATAGCATTAGCCATCCGCAAAAACCCATGACCCTCAGCTCGCAATCTCCCATGAGCCTCAGCAAAGTGTAAACAATCGCGTCTCTCAAACAAGCTCCTATAAAATGATCAGAACTGACTAAAGTTCGATCTAATGCATTGGTACTACTTACCTATGTTTCCCTTCCATATCGATCCGTAGATTTACTCGAAACATGAACAGAGCGGCCTATTTTGACATGAAATAGCCTCGCGCGTCTAGCAGCTATCGTTATAGCATTAGCCATCCGCAAAAACCCATGACCCTCAGCTCGCAATCTCCCATGAGCATCAGCAAAGTGTAAACAATCACGTCTCTCAAACGAGCTCCTATAAAATGATCAGAACTGACTAAAGTTCGATCTAACGCATTGGTACTACTTACCTATGTTTCCCTTCCATATCAATCCGTAGATTTACTCGAAACATTAACAGAGCAGCCTATTTTGACATGAAATAGCCTCGCGCGTATAGCAGCTATCGTTATAGCATTAGCCATCCGCAAAAACCCATGACCCTCAGCTCGCAATCTCCCATGAGCCTCAGCAAAGTGTAAACAATCGCGTCTCTCAAACGAGCTCCTATAAAATGATCAGAACTGACTAAAGTTCGATCTAACGCATTGGTACTACTTACCTATGTTTCCCTTCCATATCGATCCGTAGATTTACTCGAAACATGAGCAGAGCGGCCTATTTTGACATGAAATAGCCTCACGCGTATAGCAGCTATCGGACTATAAGGCGCACTGTTGACTTTTGATAAAAATTTAGGTTTTTAGGTGCGCCTTTTAGGGCGGAAAATACGGCATGTATGTATACATATTTACATGGATGGATGGATGGATGGATGGATGGATGGATGGATGGATGGATGGATGGATGGATGGATGGATGGATGGATGGATGGATGGATGGATGGATGGATGGATGGATGGATGGATGGATGAAAACTGTCCAGTTCACATTGTAAACATGTATGTGAGTGTGTGTGAGTGTGTGTGTGTGTGTGTGTGTGTGCGTGTGTGTGTGCGCGTGCGTGCGTGTTTGTTGATTAAAAATGTATGTAATACAATGTAATGCCTCCTCGTGGCCACACACTGTAACTGGGTGCCTCGCGGCTTCAGCCCAAATTGCAGGGGATCGACCAGGGAGCAACAGTGGGCACTTAGGTGTGACATGCAGGCCCACCGGCGCGTGTATATGCCCTGGCATCCGCCAACCATTGTCCCAGCTGTGGGTTAAATAGCACCCCCACTGCCTTGTGGGTATTGTCTGGAACGAAAAGGCAAAGGGAGCAAACCCTGACAGAAAACCCGGCTTGGACTCCGTTAGGCAGACTCATGCTTTAAAAAAGCACTGTTCTGACAACTCCTGCAGCCAACCTGCTGCCAAATGTATTGGTTCACCGTTCCTTTGGATGACAACAGGAAGGCCGAGAGAGGAGCCCTGCTGTCAAGACTCGTTCCCAGTCGTTTTATTATGTGTATATGTTGCCATAGTTTCAGTTTGTGTCGATGTGTACTCGCCCCTCCCCTCCTGTCTGTTCACAATCTATGTAATCACCATCACCTACCTCTCGTTACCTGTCTTGTATTTAAGTCCTGTCTGCCCCTCACTCCCCTGTCAGATTATTCTCGTCTCTCATCTGTAGTATCGTCTGTCCTCTTGTTTCTCGTCGTTTTGTCTCGTCTTTGTGTTCGGTTAGTTTCTCTCCAATTTGGTCTGTTGGTTACCCCTGTCACTCTGCCTCCGTTAAGTTATGTTAGTTTGCAGGTTCTGTTGGTTTGTTCCCCTCATCCTCCCTTCCAACTACCTTTTCCCTCAATAAACCCTGGTCCAAGCTGCATTTGGTCGCCCAGCTCCACTCACTCCGTGACACCTGCTGCCTGGGAAACGCAAGGCTTCCATAAAACCTCCCCAGGCTTCTTGTGCACTGGAGAGGAAACTCCAGCTCCACCAACCAGTGGAGACACAACACGGGAGGTTAGCAGTTACCGGTTATAAGCCCTTTCTCATTGGTGTAGAGTATGGGCGCCACGGGCTACCTCCGACGGTGGGAGAGATGTTCGATCTCATCGGACAGCTACCGCCCGCCTCAAGCTGGGCAGCCCCCAGCCAATAAGGTGCTTTGCCGCCACAGCCTGCCTGCTTCATCGGGTGCATGGAGCTCAGGGATCCTAACAAGTGGGCTGTAAATTCACGCACCAAGCAACACAAAGAAATTACAGAAGATTCCAGCAGTACGCCTGGGGTGCTGGAATGTCAGGACTATGACACCCGGGCTCAGTGACAACCTACAAGAGATTAGTGATGTCCGTAAAACTGCAGTTATAAACGGAGTAGGGTTCGCTGTCAGGAACACACTCCTGGGAGCAATGGTACCACCCACAAGCGGCTCTGAGAGAATCCTGGCTCTCTGCCTCAATACATCCATGGGACCTGTCCACCAAGTGAGTGTGTACGCTCCAGCACTTAGCTCCCCCCAAGAAATAAAAAAACGGTTTTATGAAGAACTCAAAGCGACTGTAAAAAACATCCCCAGCCGTGAACAGCTCTACCTAGTTGGTGACTTTAATGCAAGAGTCGGAGCCGATCGTGACTCCTGGCCATCCTGCTTGGGACACCATGGCATCGGTAAACTGAACGAAAATGGGCAGCGACTTCTGGAGTTCTGCACATATCACCACCTCTGCATCACCAACACATACTTCCAGACCAAACCCATCCACAAAGTCTCTTAGAGACATCCACGCTCAGGTCACTGGCACCAGTTAGACCTGATCATAACATGCACGGCTGATCTCAGAGGCATCCTTCAAACACGCAGTCTCCACAGTGCAGTTTGCGACACAGACCACTCCCTTGTGCTCTGTAGAGTCAAGCTACAGGCAAAAATCTACACAGATCCAAACCAAAGGGATCCCCCCGCATTGACAGCAGCAAAACAACTGGCCCAACCAAAGCTACAGCCTTCCTCTGTGCCTTAAAGGATTCACTTCCCGACCCACCCCTGCCTATCTCTGCGCAGCAGTACTGGGATAGCTTGAGGGATGCCATACACAGCACGGCCCTGTCAGTCTTAGGCAAAAGCAGGGAAAGCCAAACGACTGGTTCGATGACAATTTAACAACATTGGCACCAATCCTCGAAGAAAAACGCGTCGCCCTCACAAATTATTCTATAAAAGTATTCTCCAAACACCAAAACTCTACGGGCCCTCCGATCTCCTAGGGGGAAACTTCAACAAGCCTCTAGACCAGGGGTCTCAAACTCCAGTCGTCGGGGGCCGCATTCCTACATGTTTTCCAAGTTTCCCTCGTTAAACACACCTGATTCAAATGATCAGTTCATCCTCACGTTCTGCAGGAGCCTGATAATTGAATCAGGTGTGTTTAACGAGGGAAACTTGGAAACATGTAGGAATGCGGCCCCCGAGGACTGGAGTTTGAGACCCCTGCTCTAGACGTTGTGCCAACGACTATTGGCTGCAGCTCTGCAGCAACATTCAATCAACTGCTGACACAAGCAACATCAGACTCATGTTTGGCGGCATCAAAAAGGCACTTGGCCCATCACCCCGCACAATTGCCCTGTTGAAATCAGCTTCGGGAGAAACCATCGCTGACCGCTCTAAACAGCTGGACTGGGTGGAACACTACTCAGAGCTCTATGCCAGGGACAACAGTGTCTCTGATGCAGCCCTCAAGCATGTAGGGCATCTACATGTCTACCTGTTATGAAAGAGCTTGACATGGAACCAACTACTGACGAGCTAAACAAAGCAATTAACAGCCTGACCAGCGGAAAAGCTCCAGGCACCGATGGGATGACAGCCGAAGTCCTCAAGTGGAAGAAGCCTGCTCTTCTGCATAGACTACACAGGCTCTTATGCCTGCGCTGAAAAGCAGGCTCTGTCCCACCGGACCTGAGGAATGCTAACATCGTCACTCTGTACAAAAACAAGGGAGACAGGAGTGACTGTAACAACTACCGTGGCATCTCCCTACTCAGCATTACCGGTAAGCTCTTTGCTCGAGTTGCACTAAATAGACTCCAAGTCCTCGCAGAGAAGCTCTACCCACAGTCACAGGCAGGGTTCAGAGCAGGAAGATCAACTCTGGATATGATCTTCACCCTGAGACAGCTGCAGGAGAAGTGCAGAGAGCAACATAAACCTCTCTAGATGGCCTTCGTCGACCTTACCAAGGCTTTCGACCTGGTGAGCAGGAGCGGCCTTTTCCAACTGGTGGAACGGATAGGTTGCCACCCCAAACCTCCTCAGCATCCTCCAGTCCTTCCACACTGACATGAAAGGTACTACTGTTCAGTACAACGGATGCACTTCTGAGCCCTTTAACAGCCGCTGTGGTGTCAAACAGGGATGCGTGCTGGCACCCACTCTGTTTGGGATATTCTTCTCTCTCCTCCTGCAGATTCCTTGACCGGTAGAGCCAAGGATGTCAGGGCCTCAACCTGACCATCAGCCGAAACAAAACCAAGACAATGGGCCAGGGGCCCACTGTCCCACCCTCCATCACCATCAACAACTACACACTGGAAGCTGTAAGCAGCTTTACCTATCTTGGGTCTACCTGCAATTTGTCACTCGATGCTGAGGTCAGCAGCCGGATTGAGAAGGCAGCTTCTATTTTTGGAAAACTGACATCCAGAGTATGGCAGAACAGCAAGCTCACTAGCCACACAAAGGTACAAGTGTACAGGGCCTGTGTCGTCAGTACATTCTTGAATGGCAGCGAAGGCTGGACTCTTTACTCACACCAAGAGAGAAGGCTAAACTCTTTCCATCTGCGTTGCCTGAGACGTATACTGGGCATCACGTGGAAGGACAGGATCATAGACAGTGCAGTCCTGGAGAGTGCACAGCTCCCCACTATGCTCTTCCTGTTGAAGAAACGGCATCTCCGTTGGCTGGGCCATGTCTGTCGGTTGGAAGATGGTCGTATGCCAAAGGACATCCTATATACAGTGCTAAAATCAGGCAAAAGGCAAGTAGGCCGCCCACTGCTCCGCTACAAAAATGTTTGCAAACAAGACCTCAAATCCTTCAATATCAACCCAGCCACCTGGGAAGACGTTGCCCAGGATCGTCACAAATGGCAACAGGCTCTCTGAAACGGGCTGCAGACCCACGAAACCACCCTGGCTCAACACAGAGAAACGAAAAGGAAGTTGAGGAAACAGCAAGCCCCCATGCCCTCATCATCACCAGATCCGGCCCACACCTGTGACATCTGCGGCCGTGTCTGCCTCTCACGGATTGCACTCACCAGCCGTAGGAGACGCTATCTGAAGAAGACCTAACCTCCAGACGCAAGAAATCTATGGTCTTTCAAGATCGTGATGCCGAAGAGAGACTATGTAATTAGTTTAATGAATACAATGGCAGTTTGCATAATATGAGTGAGGCAGAAATGGTTTTGTCTTTTTTTTTTCTTTTTCATATTTGGTAGTTTCATCATTTTGATGTAGAGCAGGGGTTCTCAAATGGTTTTGTTCAAGGAACCACCATTGTCACCAAGAAGCAGCTCGGGACCACTGCTTTGGCAGAATATTATTTTATTTTGTCCTGAAAGATAATAGACCGACACAGGCTATTTATTTGCATCTGTATGTCTATTTTGGGAATCTCAAGCGACATTTACTACAATAATAATGAGTAAATAATTCACAAAATCAGATGGAAAATAAGTCAAGTCTAAATAATAAATCAATATTAGTTTTAAAAATGTTACAATTATTTTCCATTTCCAATTTTGCGGACCACCTGCATAGACCACTAGAGGGCTGCGGACCACCGGTTCATGATCCCTGATTTAGAGCAATGGCCTGAAGATTTTGGCCATTGCTACTTGGCATTTTATTGATGAGTCTTTGATGCAAGAAGCCGTTAAGACCTGTATTGATACACAGATGACAGTTTAGGTAACACTGAAATTTGGGTTCATTAAAAATTTCGAAACTGTAGCATCAGTTGAACATAAAGCCAAACATATAGCTATAAAAAGATATTTTTAAAAAATGCAACATTTGCCTTGCAGATCATCTACTCATTTCTTATGATATTTTTATGTTTCTTTCCAGGCAACTTCAGCAACAACAGGCAGAGTTGGAAGTTCACCAGAGGGACGGTCTTACGGCTTACGATCTTTCCCAGGTAAACAAATTATAAATTCATAAATCACCCAAGCTGGTAAGGCAGAGATGTGTTTTTTTTTAGTCAATTTTAATTGCTCAAATACCTTTTAATATAAATCTGATGTGGAGTCTTTGTTACTCAAAGTTGTAATCCTCCTATCATCTCATCCCAACTGCCAGGTTCCTGAAGCCAGTGTGAGCAGTGGAGTGCATGAGGCTGGGAAGAGCATTGACAAGCCAGAAGCTCTTTTTTCCCAGGAGAGAGATTCCCGCTTTGCTGAGATGTACAACAGCATCTCTGGATGTATGTCATACTCAGACACAGTTAGACCGCCATATGAAATATTGCTTTGCAGTTACTTCTTATATTTTAAAACGGGTAAAGCCCTGAAGGTTGCCATTTTGTTTATCCTATTTCATCTTAATTCATCTGAACAAAGTTTGTATTTAGCGGATTTAAACTTGCTAAATGCTGCTTACTCAGCTTATGACTCTATCACCCATATAACGCAATATTTTTCTCTGCCATGTATTAACTTTAATTTTAATCTGGTGTTTCTGTGTATGTGCATAGCGGGTGATAAGAAGATGATGGTTCCCTCCTCTACAGCGGGAGGACAGCAGCTTTACTCTCAGAGTTCTCCGTTCCAGCAGGGCCACGCTGGAAAAAGTTTCAGGTACATGTCCTAGTCACTAACTATCTTTTTGTCATTTTCAGTTCTTGTAGCACGCTGTGTACATGTGTGTGTGTACCTCTCTTTCTAGTTCCTCTGTGATCCATGTCCCAGGTGTTAATGACATCCAGCCATCAAGTTCATCCAATCAGAATCTAGCTCAGATATCAAGACAGATCAACCCAGGCCAAGTTGCTTGGTCAGGAAACCGACCCCCCTTCTCTGGCCAGGTATTACACATGCACACATGTAAACATTGACATACCGTATTTTCCGCACTATTAGGCGCACCGGATTATAAGGCGCACCTTCAATGAACGGCCCATTTTAAAACTTTGTCCATATATAAGGCGCACCGGATTATAAGGTGCATACAATAGAAGCTATACTGCAACAAACTGAGGTTGACTAGGGTTGCGGTATGCATCCACTCGCCAATAACCAACGACCATAGATTTACTCAAAACATTAACAGAGCAGCCTATTTTCACATGAAATAGTCTGGTGCGTGTAGCAGCTATCATTATAGCATTAGCCATCCGCAGATTCCCATGAGCCTCAGCTCGCAATCTCCCATGAGCCTCAGCAAAGTGTAAACAATCGCGTTTCTCAAGCGATCTCC
The DNA here is from genome assembly GCF_033458585.1 of Syngnathus typhle. Classification (NCBI taxonomy): domain Eukaryota; kingdom Metazoa; phylum Chordata; class Actinopteri; order Syngnathiformes; family Syngnathidae; genus Syngnathus; species Syngnathus typhle. The sequence goes on from NC_083741.1 coordinate 3,006,542, forward strand.
TATAAAATGATCGGAACTGACTAAAGTTCGATCTAACACATTGGTACTGCTTACCTATGTTTCCCTTCCATATCAATCCGTAAATTAACTCGAAACATTAACGGAGCAGCCTATTTTGAAATGAAATAGCCTCGCGGGTACAACAGCTATTCGGTGACGCCCCCTGACGACAGTTGCCGTAATGTTGGGAAGCGATGCGACCTTGTAATTTACTAGTTGTACTAAAACGTACTGAAACATTTTGGCAGAGCACTGTGTACAACCAGTATGGATCAACAAATTCATCAGTTGATCCATATATAAGGTGCTCTGCATAATAAGGCGCACTGTGTTTTTTTTAGTAAAATGTAAGTTTTTAGGTGCGCCTAATAGTGCGGAAAATACGGTACTTATCAGCCTCGGGTGTGCTTTCCATTGCTGCCAAATGGTTTCCTTAGCGATTTCCGTAGCATTCCTGTTCCATCTTTGCTGCCAGATGAATTAGCCTTTGTTTGGTGTGCGTGTCAGTGTGTTTGCACATCCACACTGGGGACCATAGCAAACTTTAAATCCCTATAATGCAAGGTAAGGGTTAATGAAAGTTTCCAGCAAATGAATCAAGTCACTGCAGTCAGATAATTTAGAGGAAAACAGGGTTTCTGTTCACCACCTCTAAGCAGATGGTAAAATGTGACATCATGTTCAAGTTTACAGCCTGACCAAGTTTTGAGTCCCATTTTGGCCTTTTCTCCAAAAGAATGTTCCAAACACAATATAAATCAGTCTGAGCAGGATGACGGACCCATTTGCGAGGGCAAATAAATTTCACAGATTGTTCTAGTTTCCAGGCCACTTTAGCTAAGTTTATTGGAATGGATGTCGGATGGGCATTGAACGAAATTAATTCAAATCAGAGCTTGCATTGCACTAAAGATAATGGCCCAGATATCCAGATGTCCCATGTTGTTGAACTTGTCTGCAGTCTTGTTATGGGCATTCACACCTAAATTTAAGATTCTTTTGCATTACTATGATGCTGACTGACATTGGTGTGAAATAATATAAAAAGTAAACAGTGAACTGTCTGCTGTTTTATGCTAAACAATAGCCATACTGGTTGTACACAGCGCTCTACCAAGATGTTTCAGTACGACTAGTAAATTACAAGGTCGCATCGCATCGCTTTCATCATTACGGCAAATGTGGTCAGGGGCGTCACCGAAGTAATAGCGGTAAACATTCATAGTATGAGTTTCATACTGTGCTTACTCCTAGTCGAACAACACCACTTGTGTGTATAAAAACGCCAAAATGACACGCATGCCACTATCTGCCAATGGATTGTGGACACCTGGGCTGATATATTGGTCTCAACTGTGGTCAGAGCTTTCGCGAAGGCAGGAATAATAACTGACTGAACTGCCAGGGAACAGCAGCGACACTGACACGGATAATGACGAGAGGTAGCCGGCCGGGCATAATGAATGCCGCACTCGCCCAACTGTTCAATTCAGACACGGAAGAGGAAGAATTCGACGGATTCGTGGACGGGGATATGTAAATATGTACATTAACGTTTGAACGTCGTGTTATTGTGCGATATTTGTATTGTATATCGTTCAACTGTTAAAAAAAAAAAAATCTGACACGGAAGACGAAGAATTCAACAGATTTGTGGACGGGGATATGTAAATATGTACATTAACATTTCAACAATGTCATGTTATTGTGCAATGTTTGTATTGTATATCGTTCAACTGTTCAAAAAAACTTCAATTCGGACACGGAAGAGGAAGAATTTGATGGATTTGTGGATGGGGAGTGTTAGATATGTACATTAACATTTGAACAACATTGTTATTGTACAATGTTTGTATTGTATATCGTTCAAACGTTCCAAAAAATTTCAATTTGGAGACGGAAGAATTCAACGGATTCGTGGACGGGGATATGTAAATATGTACATTAACGTTTGAACAACGTCATGGTATTGTCCAAAAGTTTGACTAAATACCTCATTGACTGGTTTGACATTCCCTTTAGGAGAACTCCATCTAGTGGATGCATAACGCAACCCCAGTCAACCCCAGTTAGATGTAGTAATTTCTATTCTATGCGCCTTTTAATCCGATGCGCCCTATATATGAAAATATTTCTTAAAAACAAATTCAATGAGGATGCGCCTTTTAATCAGGTGCGCCTTATAGTGCAGAAAATACTGTAATTACATACCTTGATTGTCTGGATTCTTAAAATATGTAAATACGTATATATGTCACTTGCTGTGAATGAGTTTTAAATACCACAACACACGTTTTTTTTTTTTAGCCTGCAGTTGACTACATTACGTATTTGATTGACAGATGAAGGTCAAGCATGGTTTGTTTCCAATGCCTCCTGTGGACACGCACACGGTGTCTTACAGTGCTAACAGGCCTGACTTTGGAGCCGTATTATATGCTATATACTTGTTTTTTTTTTTATTCAAATCTCGCTGGCTTGATCACAATACTTTGCTCTGTGCTGTCAAATTTACACGACATTTTTTCTGTCGCGTTACATGGTCTTTACATCAAATGTACATTCAGAGAAAAAAAAACATATACCGTTTTTTTCCGTGTATAATGCGCAAAATTTAGCTAATTTATTGTCCTAAAATCTGGGGTGCGCATTATACATGGGTACAAAAAAAAAAAAAAATTCTCAATTTTTTTTTTTTTAAATCCGGATATCATGCGGAGGCCGCCATTACAGATGTGCTTTCTTCTCTGCTGTTCACTTCAAACACACTCCATACGAACACAATGCTCTCGTATCAGACGCTTGCGAGATCACCTGCTCGTTTGCTGTCACAATGTACCCTACACAAATCCGAAACATTTCTTCGCTATTGAGTATGCTAGCGCATGCGCAGTGATACTGACCGGCAGAACATCCGGTTGTTCCCAAAGATGATCTTTTTTCTGAGATAATTTTACGTTCGCGGACTTAAGTAGGAGTCAAAATCTGGGTGCGTATTATACATGGGTACAAGCTTTTTTCCAGCATCAACATGCCATTTTTAGGGTGCGTATTATACATGGGGGCGCATTATACACGGAAAAAAACGGTATATTGTTCTAATTACTCATTGTTGTACTGCAAATATTTAACCCGTATCTAAACATTACAGTCCAGTAAAGCCCAGTCCAGTCCTTTTGGTATTGGTACGGGCCACAGCTACCAGACCGATCCGGCCTCCTACAGTCCTCTTTCATCCCCAGCCACATCATCCCCCAGCGGCAATGCCTACTCGGGACTGACAAACCGCAGCACAGGTTTTGGTGAGTTCTTTGCATCCTATTTTTCCATCATTTTGGAAAAGGCTGGATCTGTTGTTGAATCAGAACAATCATATTTTTGACAGTTAGCATTTGTATCAAAAAAGGCTTTCCTACCAAAGCAGTGCACAATCAAGTAGATCAAAAGTATTCCAATATTTCAGTGTTTTGTGTCTTTCCCTTTAGGCCCTAATTTAGAATTCAGCTTCACAAACAGAATTAGATAATGTCCGAAGGTTCTCAGGTTAGTGGTTAAATGGTAAATGGGTCTTCTTAAAAAATTCACGAGCCCTCTTAAATTCCATTGCCGTTCAGTCCAGGATGCAAGGTCATATGTCATATCGGTCAAGGATTGACATGATTTTCAGATCAGCATGAAAAGAAGTAAGAAGAGGATTGATAGCTAATGTTTTTGATAGACTACATTCAATCATTTTCTACAGGAACTAGTTCAAAGTTCAGAATGCGCAAACACAAACAATTAATAGTAATAATAATAATAATAACTGGGATTTATATAGCGCTTTTCTAGATACCCAAAGTCGCTTTACATGTGTGTGTGGGGGGGGGGGGGGCTGGGGGAGGAGGGAGGATAAAGAACAACTTTATTGGGAAAGAAAACTAAGAAAAGAAAGAAAAAAAGAAAATAAGAAGAACAAAGAAACACCAAGGGCAGGGTCAGTTAGGAAAGGCTAATGTGAAGAGGTGGGTTTTTAGGGTGGTTTTTTTATTTTTTTTTATTTGTTTATTTAAAGGAAAGGTCGACATGTAACATCAAAGTTTCATGGACTGGCCTGACTCAGTTCAAGAACTGTTTTACAGCAGGTTCCTATAACATTACATACATTTCAATACAATATATACAATATATATATATATATATATCTTATTGTTAATGGGTGCAAGTTTGATTTGTTATTAAGAAATATGTGTATAGCCGTTTAAATTGCATAATAGAGGTGGCGGATCTGATTTGAAGGGGTATCTTATTCCAGATTAAAATAGATGTGCGGATAAATGAGTTATGACCAAAATTGTTTTGAAGGTAGGGAGGGAGGGGGCATCTCTGATGTGCCTGGGGAGAGCGTTCCAGAGAGAGGGGGCAGCCACGGAGAAGGCCCTGTCGCCCCAGGTTCGGCGCCTAGTCTTGGGGACCTCCAAGAGGCCGGCATCACTCGACCTGAGGGAACGGGATGGGACGTGTGGCTGGAGGAGGTCAGAGAGGTAGGGTGGAGCCAGGTTATGGAGTGCCTTGTAGGTGGTGAGGAGTATTTTAAAGGTGATTCTATATTTGACAGGCAGCCAGTGGAGGTCATGAAGGACAGGTGTGATGTGCTCTCTGGAGCGGGTTCCGGTGAGCAGGCGGGCAGCGGAGTTCTGGACATATTGCAGTTTGTTGAGGGTTTTGGAGGTGATGCCGTAGAGGATGCTGTTGCAGTAGTCTAGTCGGGATGAGATGAAGGCGTGGATGAGGGTTTCGGCAGCAGAGGATGTGAGGGAGGGCCGGAGATGGGCAATGTTTCTGAGGTGGAAGAATGCAGTTTTGGTGATGTGGTTTACGTGGGGGAGGAATGAGAGGGTAGGGTCGAAAATTACACCTAGATTGCGCATGTGGGTGGAGGTAGTGACAAGGGAGCCGTCGATGTTTAGTGAAAAGTCCTGAGTGGAGCGAGTGAGGGAGTCGGGGCCAATGATGATTATTTCAGATTTTTTGCAGTTGAGTTTTAGAAAGTTATTTTGCATCCAGGTTTTTATGTCTGTGAGGCAGGTGGTGAGGGTGGAGTGGGTGGCTGTGGTGATGGTCGTGGTGGAAAGGTATAGTTGTGTGTCGTCGGCGTAGCAGTGAAATTGAAGGCCGTGGTGGCGGAGGATCTGACCGAGGGGTAGGAGGTAGATGGTGAAGAGTAAGGGGCCAAGTACTGAGCCCTGGGGGACACCGTGGGTGACTGGGACAGTGGAGGAGGTGCAGTTGTTGATTGAAATGAATTGCTGACGGTCAGAGAGGTAGGATTTCATCCAGGAGAGGGCAGTGCCGGATAAACCAAGGGAGGAGTGGAGGCGTGATAGGAAGATGGAGTGGTTGATGGTGTCGAAGGCAGCACTGAGGTCGAGGAGGAGGAGGATGGAGAGGGAACCAGAGTCGGCGGAGAGGAGGATGTCGTTGGTGACCTTGAGGAGGGCAGTTTCTGTGCTGTGGAGTGAGCGGAAGCCGGATTGGAACGTTTCGTATAGGTTGTTGTGGTGAAGGTGGGATTTAATTTGGGAGGCAACTGCACGTTCGAGAATTTTAGAGAGGAAGGGGAGGTTGGAGATGGGCCTGTAGTTGTTGGGGGAGTTGGGGTCGAGACCGGGTTTCTTGAGAATGGGGGTGATGGCAGCCAGCTTGAGGGCAGGAGGGACAGAGCCAGTAGATAGGGAGGAGTTAATTATAGTGGTGATGAGAGGTGAGAGTGAGGGGAGGCAGGCTATGACTAAAGTGGATGGGATTGGGTCGAGGATGCAGGTGGAGGCTTTCATACCAGAAGTTATGGAGGATAGGTCAGCTGTGGTGATTTCGGAGAAGAAGTTGAGTGGGTGGTTGGAGAGTAAAGGGGGGGCATGATCGGGGGTAGGGGAGGAGGTGGGAGAGGAGGCGGCCAGTTCAGTGTTGATGGTGTTGATTTTTGATTGAAAAAATGATAAAAATTCTTCACATTTGCTGGTGGTGAATGAGGTGGTGGTGGTGTCCATGGGTTTGAGGAGTTGGGTTACGGTAGAGAAGAGTATCTTGGGGTTGTTGCTACCAGATTGTATGACGGAGGAGTAGTGGGAAGTGCGTGCATTGTTGAGGGCATCTCTGTATTCCTGTTGGTGTAGTGTGTAGATGTCCAGGTGAACAGTGAGACCGGTTTTCTTTGAGAGCCGTTCAAGCTGCCGGCCCTTGGCTTTAAGGTGACGGAGGTGGTCAGTGTACCAGGGGGCGGTGTGGGTGTAGGAGACAGTTTTGGTTTTTATGGGGGCGAGTTGATTGAGACAGGAGGAGAGTGCGCTGTTGTAGCTGTTAACCAGTTCAGTGGGGGAGGCGTTCAAAGTGAGGGTGTGATCGGAGGTGGTGTTAGTCAGTAGGGCGGAAAGAGAGGGGGGGTGGATTGATTTCATGTTCCGGTATGATATGGAGCGTTGCTGCTTGATAAGGGGGGTGGGGATGTCTATGTCCAGGGTGAGGGCCAGGTGGTCTGAGAGGATGTCTGTGAGGTTGAAGCTGGTGAGGTTGCTGATGGAGAGTCCAGTGGTGCAAATTAAGTCCAGGGTGTGTCCTTTTTTGTGGGTGGGGAAGTCAACGTGTTGAGTGATATTAAATGAGTTGAGAATGTCCAGGAATTCAGTGGCAGTTTTGCAGGTGGTGGAATCGACATGAATGTTGAAATCTCCCAGTAGGATGACTGAAGGTGAAATGGCACAGAGTTGGGTGAGAAATTCAGAGAGATCGGAAAGGAATGCAGGGTTGGGTTTGGGGGGGCGGTAGATGATTGCAGTGACCAGGGGTTTGGGGCCAGGCAGCTTGAATGACTGGTGCTCAAAGGAGGAGGGGGTGGTGATGGTTACAGCAGTGGGTTTCAAGTGTTGGCGGTATATTGTGGCTATACCGCCACCACGACCGTCACGTGGTTTATCCATGTAGGTGTATCCTGGGGGTGTAGCTCTGTTGAGGTGAATGTATTCCAGTGGTTTTTGCCAGGTTTCGGTTATGCTGAAAAAGTCTATGTTGTTGTCAGTTATGAATTCACTGAGTATTGGTCCTTTTTTATTGAGTGAGCGGGTATTGAGCAGAGCGAATTTGAGGGATGGGTGAAGTTGGATAGGTGGGGGAGCTTTGGTTAACGGTTGTAGATAGGCAGAGCGCACGTGTGGTTTGTTATTGTGATGACGTGTGACGTCACTGGGGGTGGATCGGTTGCGTGACCAGAGTGATGGGATGCAGTGTTGTTCAGTCCGGGAGTAAATAAACTTTCTGCGGGAGCTTCTGTGGATGTATCTGGGTCGGCGAAACAGTCCGTGTGTTTTGATGGTTGCTGTGATGTCTGGAGGTATGGTGGTGTGGTTGTTGAGTTTGAGGAGTTGCAGAGCGGAGTATTTGAGTAGCATGCTGGCAGTGGTGGATGTTAGCCTGGGATCGTTGGCCGACGGCTGCACACTTGTTGGCCAGAGATGGAGAGACAGGCACAGCGCGACGATCCACAGCATGACAGAGGAGAGGAGAGAGGAGTTGGTGGAGGGACAGCGCTCCGTGATTTGCGGAAGTTAGCAGGGAGCTAACTGTGGCTAGCTGTTAGCCACCAGCCGCGGAGCGGCGGCTAGTTAGCAGGGAGCTAACTGTGGAGGCAGCGATCCCAGTCAACAAGGACTAATCGCACCGACGGCTGGAGGGCTGTCCGGGGGTACCTCACACAGTGGCAGAGAATGGCACAGAAAGCCGGGGGCGTCCAGTTACGCGGCCCACTGGTCGCGGGGAACTGTACTGATGTTGCTGGTTGCCGGCTAGCCCTGAAGCCGCCAGCTAACCAGACAGTCGGCGGGTAGTCAGGAGGGCTATCCGCGGTGCGATCCGGGATAAAAGTCCGGGAAACAGCTCGTAGCGGCAGGTTGTTGCTGGGCAATGGTAGCCAGGAGAATCAGTGGAGCAGCGGGTGAGTGAAACATCTGTCATCTGTCATAAAGTAATCCAAGCTGATGCCAGGTGACGAAGTGGGTAAAAGTTGACAAGTAGAAAGCTACACACTTAATACACACTTAGTATAAAACAAAACAAAAGAAGAAGATACTAAGTCGCATAGAAACTAAAACTAAGGAAGGAGAAGCGGCGAACAAGCGAGACGCCAGCGTCCTCTCCGTTTACTACCGGAAGTTTAGAGTGCCGAGTTTATCACTGCGCATGAAGAAATTGGCTGTTGGTGCCAGACTGATGTAGTAGAAAACAAATTATGTTCAAATGAAGTATTAAATGTGCAAAACATTTGCATTTGCTTTAACTTTTAATTTTTTTGTGAATGTATAATTTCTTAACTTGTTCACCCAAAGAACCAGGAAACGTGTAGAACTTGGGCTTTCAATGTTAAATTACTGAAACAACAAAAAACTAATCTAGTTAAGAGCAATGTGGTTCAACGCCATTGAAAGCACTACAACTACAACTCAACTCAAAATCCTGAATGCTCTCATAGGATATGATACATTATCTTTGGCCTATGACAGTGCTTCTCAAATAGTGGGGCGCGCCCCCCTTGGGGGGCGCCGTGCTATACCTGGGGGGGCGCGTGTGACCCTGGGGAACAGGCTTTTTTTTTGCAGTACTAGAATAAAGTGTAATTGCGCATCTTCCCAGCAGGGGGCAGTGGCGCTCTCATTGTTACTTCTGTGACGTTTGCGACAGTGCAACATTTTACGACTTACAAGACAAGTTAGGATAGTCAAGGTGGGGAGGGGGGGGCGCGAATAGTTTTCTTCTTGCTAGGGGGGGCGTAACAGAAAATAATTGAGAAGCACTGGCCTATGACAAGAAAATGCGAGTGGGGCTGCTCATAACTAGGGGTGTAACGATTCATCGATACACATCGATTAATCGATATAATGCTCTACGATTTGTTGGCCTCGATGCTTAACGTAAACATCGATCTATATTGCCCGTTTTTGACATTGTTGCTTGCTTCCTCTTTCCGGGAGCAGTGCGCGGTGTGTTGTGTTGTGAGCAGAGCAGGCACGTGAAAGGGGAGCCGACAACTACGCGGCTCCTGGGCTGGTGCTATGGCTAGTGTCCAAGAAGACGAGGAAATTTGCTCCCCTTTGGGCTTCAAGTCATTCGTTTGGAACCACTTTGTAATTTCCTAAATTAAGAGTTTGCAGTACCTTGTTGATTTTGCGTATGAATTGTTATAAATCAGGATATTGTTCTATATCAGGGGTCTCAAACTCAATTTACCCGGGGGCCGCTGGACGTAGATTCTGGGTGAGGCTGGGCCGCTGCAGGTTTTTCACAAGAAAAGCTTTTACAAAAACATTCCAGTGTTATCAAATGTCTTTGTTCATTCATCCTTTTTTGTCTTAGAAAATTTAAATAAATTAACAACTCATAAGAAAAAAATAAATCAGTAAGAAATAAAATGATAACAATAATAATTCAGCAGATATAGAAGACTGAATAAACCAAATATAGTTGCTGACTAGAGAAATGTAATTATTATTCAGATTCAAATGTCTGTATTAACAGCTCTTTAACCTGTAACTTTCTGAACATGAATGGAACATTGAACATAAACTGTTATGAACATGGCTTCTTCTGCCTACTTCTTACTGCTAGAGACCTGGCAGCGCTTCCTCTTGCATAGCCGAGCCACATTTGGCTTAAGGGAGGTATTTCTCATACTCCTCAGCATGTCTAGTTGTGTAATGACGTCTCAAGTTGTATTCTTTGTGCACTGCAACTTTCTCTGTGCAAATAAGACACGTCGGGATGCCCCTGTGCTCAACAAAGAAATATTGCACTTCCCACTTCTCCTGAAATTGTCTGTGCTCATCACCAACCTTTCTCTTCACTGCAGGCTTTGAACAAGACATGTTTGGGGCTTTTGTAATATTATTTAGTTCTACTTGATGTCACTGTCACGTTTCAGTTTCGGTGTTTTTCGGCGCTTCCGCATCCGGTCACATTGTCGCGCGTTCGCAATCATAGACATAATAAAAGGGTAGACCCCGCTAAGGGTGCTGCGCGGCGAGAAATGCGGCCGCCATCTTGGTCAGATGACCAATCGCTAATTCTGTTGTCACGCGCCTGAGCTACGGGAGCCCACAGGTGTTAAAAATATAAAACCCCCAGATGCATGTGAGAAAAAATGCGCGGGCCGCATTAACACAAAGATTTTATTTCAGGCAGGGGGCCGCAAAACATTGTCCTGAGGGCCGCAATTAGCCCGCGGGCCGCGAGTTTGAGACCCCTGTTCTATATCGATCGTAGAGCACTATATCGTGATGTATCGTGAATGAATCACAGCAGGCTTTAAGATATCGGCAAATATCGTATCGTGATTCTTTGTATCGATATGGTATCGTATCTTGACAAAACCCGCGATTTACACCCCTAGTAAGTATACAAACCAGCATCCGTCAATCAATGCCGTTCAATTAGATTTTTGATTTACCACATGAGAAGTTGGAACCTCAAAAACCTTAATGTACTTATGAAAATAACACTTCCAAAAATGAGTGAATTAGGGCTCAATTAAAAACAAAGAAGATGAAATGATCAAACTAATCACGTCTGGTTCCGTAAAATGAGTCCAGAATGCATGTTTGCCCAAAGTTGCGTTATAACCCAACCAACCACTCACCCAATATTGCCAATTTCCGGGCTACGTGATCACTCTGAAAATGGAATGGGAGAACGCTGACAGCCTTGGTGTGCATTCAGTCAGACCTTCTCGTCAAGCAGCTGCTCACGCCTCCTGCTGTTTGTTGTCCACATAGTGAGTGCAATGAAGCTTGCCCAGCGTGGAACAGCTACTTGATGGCCTTTTAATGGACACAAACATTAGCCAAATGGATTATCTCTGCAGTGCTACTTGTATAGCCCGTTTGTAAGACAAATTAACCTGCTTAGAGCCATGCCATTTACATGATCTGCTGCACGTTTTTGTAATAATTTTAATAAAGCGTTTGTCTGAACCTCTGTGCAATTTGTTAATTACTTTCCATCTGTAATTTTAAAACATCTTCTATAAAATATTCCTTAATTTGTCCCACAAGGGGAGATTCCGATTTGTAGCAATGTGTAAACCAGATGCACACTCGTTTCATTTTGCTGAAAGAGAAAGAATGCCTCGCATGAATGTGTTTGTGTCTTAAGTCATAGTATGCATGCTTGTGTGTGCGTTTAAGTCTATACATTTTCGCCTTGTAAAATGTTACACATAAACATCATCGGAAGGAAATGCAATGTAGCTATGCTCTTGACTTACAATGGTAATTTACAAAATTACCTCTACAAGATTTGGCACAAATCAAAATCTGATTGAAATGGTCACTTGAAACAAAATTGGGCAATAGGTTCCAGACAAATTTTAAGATGTTTGCAATATTACCTATGGAAAATATGGTATAAAAACATCTGCAAATTAGAGTAAAACTATTACCGTATTTTTCAGACTATAAATCGCGTGTTTTTCATAGTTTGGGTGGGGGGGGGGGGGCGACTTAAACTCAGGAGCGACTTGTATGTGAATTTTTTCACAAATTTTCAAAATTCAAAAATCTGCAATGTAGTGAAACCGCGATAAACGAACCGCGATGTCGCAAGAGATTACTGTAATCTGAACTGCAACTGCGGCGCGGCGCATACATGGCGGTGTTTTACATAAAGGACAAAGGGTTTGATCATGGGATTTAATGACTTGGCGGGACATTATCATTATATGGGCCTGTGGAATATTTTGAAGTGCAACCGCCGTCAGCAGTGCGCACCCGGCCGGGATTGTTGACATAAACGACGATCGATGGATTTAATGATTTGGAGTGACACAGATGGTTTGATAATATTATTGGTTATATAATAGTTATTTGATATATAATTTATATATCGTTACATGGGCCTGTGGAATATTTTAAAGTGGAACCGCCGTCAGCGCCGCGCACCCGGCCGGGTGACATAAAGGACAATGCATTTATTGATTTGGAGTGACACAGATGGTTTGATAAAGGTGTTATTTATGTTATAGTTATTTGGATAACTGTCAATGCTACGTCAGGCCCGTTCTCAGCTCTTCGTTTGTGTCACGTTATCATACCGTATCGTTTAGCCTGTTGTTGCTCGTTCATGTCTGTTCTTGGTGTTGGATTTTGTCGAATAAATTTCCCCCAAAATGCGACTTATACTCCGGAGCGACTTATACCGTATTGGCCCGAATATAAGACGATGTTTTTTGCATTGAAATAAGACTGAAAAAGTGGGGGTCGTCTTATATTCGGGGTCTAGACATTATACCCATTTTCACTTGTGCGCAGCGGTAAGTTAAAGGTTGCTGGTATCGACTGAGTATGTTGCTGTGATCCCGTGTGTCTTTGACACAAAGTGAGTACCGTATTTTCCGCCCTATAAGGCGCACCTAAAAACCTAAATTTTTATCAAAAGTCAACAGTGCGCCTTATAGTCCGGTGCGCCTTATATATGGATCAAGTGATGAATTTGTTGATCCATACTGGTTGTACACAGTGCTCTGCCAAAATGTTTTAGTACGTTTTAGTACGACTAGTAAATTACAAGGTCGCATCGCTTCCCAACATTACGGTAACTGTAGTCAGGGGGCGTCACCGAATAGCTGTTGTACCCGCGAGGCTATTTCATTTCAAAATAGGCTGCTCCGTTAATGTTTCGAGTAAATCTACGGATCGATATGGAAGGGAAACATAGGTAAGTAGTACCAATGCGTTAGATTGAACTTTAGTCAGTTCCAATCATTTTATAGGAGATCGTTTGAGAAACGCGATTGTTTACAGAGGGCTCGTTGGTTATTGGCTAGTGGGTGCATACCGCAACCCTAGTCAACCTCAGTTTGTTGCAGTAAAGCTTCTATTTTATGCGCCTTATAGGCCGGTGCGCCTTATATATGGACAAAGTTTTAAAATGGGCCGTTCATTGAAGGTGCGCCTTATACCCCGTGCGCCTAATAGGGCGGAAAATTCGGTATATACATTACTACTGTCCACTGTTGTGCCATTTGTCCGATCGCAGTTTGTTTCGCACCGTTTGATTGACAGCTCCGGCACGCTCATAATCGATTGAGTATGTTGCTGTGATCGTGTGCGTCTTTGGCACAAAGTGAGTACATACATTTCATTGTTACTACTGTCCACTGTTGTGCCGTTTGTCCGATCGCGGTTTGCTTCGTGTGTGCGCCGTTTGATTGAAAGCTCCGGCGCGCTCCTTCAAGTTTGCCTCGCATTGTACTAGTAGCCGTTACACAGCGGGATGGCAACTAAATGTCGCCAGCAAATGTATTTTGTTGTCTCGATCGATGACTTATGTTTGGTGTGTTGCCGAGAGTATTTCATTTATGGTTATTTATTATTATTTGCCAATAATTCAGTAAAGCAATCAAAACTGAACCACATCTTCCCTCCTGTGTTCTGACCGACACCCGGGGGCGAAAAGAGCTTAACCATCCGAGCCAACCGTCCTCAGGCTCCCCAACAATAGCGGTAGCAGTTTGCATTATTTTATTGCAAAGTTTTTCCTTATTCAGATTTGTTTCAAGACTACAATTACAGTTCGACTGCACTTTGATGCAGTTATTGCAGTTTTGTTGTTTTATCACAGTAGATTGGTTTTTTTACATTTCAAAAACGAGAAGCCATTCATTTCCAAATGTGATTGCTTTTTAGTTTACATATTTAAATGTTCAGATATTAAAATGTGATAGACAGTTTTTGCATGATTTGAATGAGGCAAGATAACATGCTTTTTCTCTCGAATATATTGTTGTAATCATTTGCTTCAGATTTGGTGCAATCATTTGGTGTTCAAAAAGTCTTTTTTCAAACTTGAGTCTTATAATCGGGGTCGTCTTATATCCAGGCCAATACGGTATGGTTTTTTTTTCACTTTATTGTGCAATTTAATGTCTAATGCGACGTATATTCCGAAGGGACATTTAGTCCAAAAAATACGGTATCTTTTTTCTCAGCCTAAAATGCAGAAATTTGCAAATCAATGTAGTTGGCAATGTTGAACTCCATTTTTAAGTTTTTTTTTTTATCATCATGATGTTCTTTTAAAAGCCCTAATTAGGATACTTTGTAGAGTAGGACATTGAAAACTGGGAGTGGGTCAGTTTTCTCAGAATCGTTCAAATATCGGCGCTGAAATTTGATTCCTAGTTAGCCACTTGAAAGAAGTACAAATGAGGAAGAACCGATAGAAAATGTTTGCGCAGCCCCTCCTGCTGCCGAAGCTTCAGTGCTGGTGACGACAGCTCATCTTCACTGGCTGCTCCTCTCGGTCAGCCTTTCTGCCCACTCTACCACGCCTGGGCTGTGGAGGGGACTTTGTAGGTGCGCTGTGCTCTTTCCAGCTGTGTTGCCCACCAGGACATTTGGGTGGCAGCAGTCGCCCTTCGCTGCTTTGGCTGATGTCTAGCCTTTAAACTGGTTCGACTCTTAAACCGAAGTCTGAATTTCCGCTCATTTCAATGGGGAAAAGATGATTTGAGATACGAGTGCTTTAAATAGCAAAAGTGGCCCAGGAACCAATTACACTCCTATCAAGGCACCACTGTCTGTGATACTATGTTATGTGTATAATGTGTGTTATTCCAGACGTGTCAGGAGAGAGCAACCAGAGCGGAGGTCAGTTTCAGGGTAGACCCAGTGAAGTCTGGTCCCAGTGGCAGAACCAGCATCACTCCCAGCAGGCTGGGGAGCAGCATACACATCCCAACGCGAGCCAGACTGAAGTGTTTCAGGTGATAACGCACATGCACACACAACACACGTACTCACACCAAAGAACAGTTTAGGTGCACCTACAGGAGTTTTTGGGAGTGTTCTATTTATCTACTACGTGTGTTTTTGGGATTGCAAGAGGAAATACTCACAAAAAACTTAAGCAGGCATGGGGAGAATATGCAAACCCCACACAGGACCACCAGGGGCTGGAATTTAACCCACGACCACTGCACTGTGAGGTGGACGTGCTAACCAGTCGACCACCGTGCTGCCCGTTATTACTGATAATTCTTCATTTTAAGTCAGAAGGAAAGTGGAGTGTATTGAAATCATGAAAACAAATATGAGAAGAGGAGCAAGATGAACTAATTTGGAATCAATGATGCTACCCAAGCAGAGTTGCAGCTTGCACACAGTGTGTCACTTGCATTGAATTAAATCTTGAGTTAGCTGCTGTATATTTCTAAATTTATGATGGTGGTATTTCCGCTTTAAATGGTAGATGAAAATAAAAGGAGAGTTGTACTATGTTCATTTTATTTTCACTGGTCAATTATTTTCTGGTTCTTTTATCACAAACAAGAACCAGAAAACAAAAGGATTCCATTGTTAAGTAACAACATTTGAAATTATCTAAATTGTTGGAAAAACATAATTGTCCTATTGTAGTGCAATGAAAACAAGTAAGTACATTACAATACATTGTGGAGAAAAGTGAAACATGTCTAAATCTAAAGCTGTCATAGAAATTTAAAAAATGTGTATTCTTTCTTTTGTTATGGGTATTTACAATATCAAACTTTTGTACTTTTGTAGATTTCCATAGTCTTTAATCTAATTCAAGGATTGAAACTTTTTGATGAACTGTCATAGTACTAAAATATTACTTAATCATTTATTTTTATACTTTTCTTAACAAAATAGAACCAATAAAAATGTCGCTCAAGTACTGGCTCAATAAGCAGTATCGTCAAAAGTAGTAGTATTATTGAAATTATAATGATACCCACCTCCCTAACCGGTAAACCCTCTCTTGTTTGCAGGACATGTTACCCATGGCTGGAGATCCTACTCAGGGAACAGCCAACTACAACATTGAGGACTTTGCTGACCTCGGCATGTTCCCACCATTCTCCGAGTAACCCCTGCCATTTCCTGTCACTCTTCCTTTACACTGGAGGAACTGGACTGGTTTGGTTTGCATTCATCTCTCATGTTGTGTCTCAATAGGAAACATAGCTGGGACACCAGCTCACAATTGATGTGCAGCACATTGAATGTCAGGGTGCACACATCAAGCACACATACAAACATACAGTCCACACACGTTTGGATCCGACGGTCTGCAGTATGTATTTGTGAATATACCTCATCGATGAAAGACGGGTCCTATTGCCAAATGGACCCATGTCAATGTATCTTTGTTTGTGCCAGAAATGGAAACTGTCTCAATGATGAATGCAAAAGATGTTTGCTAAGACAAGAGATAGAAAGCATCGGTATTACCAGAGGAGTTCAACCGGTTGATCTTTGAACATCTGAATTATTTTATGGTACATTTTAGTCCACAGATGCATGTGAAAACCATGTATAGTAAAATTGGTTGTTACACTCCCAGAATGTCTGGCCCGTATGTGCTGGTGGACCCAAAGCTGCATTCTCTGCTGAGGATTAGGTTTAATAATAGTAGTTTAATTGCCTTGTTTATGCATTTTCAGTTTGTCAGATGCAAAACAGGCACAGCATTCTGAGTGTGGCATAGCGAGGTGTAAGATGCGTATTGGGCAAATTATACATATATTTTTAGATCCACAATAGGTCAAATAAGGCATAGGATTAGTTGTAGAACAAATGTAGCTCTTACCCACTAACGCAAAGGTCTCATAGCACTGGCTATGG
Organism: Syngnathus typhle; assembly: GCF_033458585.1. Lineage (NCBI taxonomy): Eukaryota > Metazoa > Chordata > Actinopteri > Syngnathiformes > Syngnathidae > Syngnathus > Syngnathus typhle. Next base: position 3,023,209 of record NC_083741.1, read on the forward strand.
CAGGGGTGGGCAATTCCGGTCCTCGAGGGCCGGTGTCATGCATGTTTTCTATGTCACCCTGTTGCAACACACCTGATTGAAATAGTCAGATAATTGGCAAGGTCTGCAGAAGCTGGATGACAATCCTGATCATTTGAATCAGGTGTGTTGCAGCAGGGAGACCTATAAAACATGCAGGACAAGGACCGGAATTGCCCACCCCTGGGCTATGGTGATTGTATTTTATCACAACTGTAACTCCTGGTGGATAATGTACCTACAGTGAATATAAAAAGTCTACACACGGCTTGTTCAAATACTAGCATTTGGGAAATAAAAAAGATAAAGACTAACATAAATAATTTTCAAACCTTTACCAAACCATTAATGTGACCTATAACCTGTACAACTCAATCACAAGTATTTTCCAGAGGGGAAGTAAAAATAGATAATGTGGTCGCACGAGTGTGGACTCTCTCTACAGTGCCGACAGTGCTAATACCTAGGGGTTTGGTGAGTCGGTCTCAGAGTCTGCAGAGCCTCTTCTGCAGAGGTCCAAACACACCTGATTGATCATGTAAATTCGTGATGACCCATGTCTGAACTGGTCTCGCAAAGGCAACAGCAGAGGTTATGCTGATTTGCAGGTGTGTAATTTGTTTTGAGTTCATGCATTGTGTTGGTTTTGTTCTTTGAACAAGGCGCTGTTCATGTACAGCTCATTTTGAGCGGCAGTAAAAACATTGATGTCTTGAATTTGAAAGAAATAATTTCATTTTTCACCAAAGAGGGGTTCGGTGAATGCGTAAATGAAACTGGTGGGGTTCGATACCTCCAACAAGGTTAAGAACCACTGCTCTAATAACTATGTGACTGCTTCACAATTAAGCAATCACATTTATAGTAAATTTATAGGATACGCGGTTAAGAGAATAAATGGATTGATGGATTTAAATTTACTGTTTAAAGGTGTTTATCTTGTTTTTTTGCTTAGTTTTACTATGCTGTCTGTTGCAGAGTTAGGATTGCAAATCTGTTTAATTGCCTTACCTCGATAAATTAGTTTTTAAATAAATAAATGTTCAATCGGTCAGGAGAAGGCTTTCCAACAGTGGGACAGAGTAAACAGTCATCAATTAGAGAAAATATGGCACAGCTGTGACATTTACAAAAAACAGACAGCCCTTGTTTCCATTATTATATTTCCATTATTATTCCATTATAGGAAATCTCCCAAACACGTGGAAAAATACATTATGGTTTAATGAAACCAGGGTTGAACTTTTGTCCCGTAATTTCAAAAGCTATTATTTGGCAAAAACAGAACACTGCTCATCACCAAAAGAATACCATACTCCAGTGAAAATTGGTGACTGGGAGCTTAATGATGGAACATGAGGCTGTTTTTCTTCAGCTGGAACGATGGCCTTAGCCAAGATGGAGACAATTATGAATAGTTCCAAAAACCAGTCGGTGTTAGCAAAAACCTTCAGGCTTCTTCCAGAAAGGCAAAAGAATGTCAGGAAAAACAGACTGCAACAGCTGATCCTTATTTGAATAATCAGAGGCACTTTAAATGGTGGCAGGTGTGTGCCGACTCTCATGTAACATGAGTTTGAATGTGATTGGTAAATTCTGAATACAGCCAAATTTCCAGTTACAAGAGCACACTTGTGTAACATTATCTCAGTTGTTAATTTTTAAATTCCTGTTTTTATCTTCCTTTTTTTTTTTTATTCAATCAACTTGCACAGGTTATCGGCAACATTACCAGTGGAAATCGGGGGTGGGGGGTTCTCTCATTTTTATATCACAAAAAAATAGTATTCGAGCAGAGGTGTGTAGACCTTTTTATATCCACTGTGCTTTTGGGTCAGCAATGCCAAAGGCGAGATAGGAATCATGTTTATAAGAATTTGTTAAAATAATTTTGAAATTATGTTTTTTCTCTACAATCTCTATACCAGGGGTGGCCAACCAGTCAGAGACTAAGAGCCAGATTTTTTACTGTTACCGCAAAAAGCCACATCATACACATGAGCACACATGAACATCACCGCAACCCTTCCTCTTACACACACACACGCACACACACACACACCTCTGCTCAGCCAAATTTATTGTGTGACATTATCATGTCAAGCACCAACATGATACTGACAGACATTGACTCCTACAGTACTAAGACCACAGACCAAAGACCACATTTTTAACAATGAACATTGTGTGCACTGTCTCACACACACAAACTCCACAAACAAAATCATAATATTTTACAATAGCATTTTTTAACTTACATGTTGCTTAAAGTTAAAGTCCCAATGATCAACAGACACACATCTGGGTGTGGTGAAATTTGTCCTCTGCATTTACCCATCCCCGTGTGATTTTGATCGATCCCCTGGGAGAGAGGGGCGCACTGAGCAGCAGCGGTGCCATGCTCGGGAATCATTTGGTGACCTAACCCCCTAATTCCAACCCTTAATGCTGAGTGCCAAGTAGGGAGGCAATGTGTCCCATTTTTATAGTCTTTGGTATGACCGGCCAGGGTTTGAACCCACAACCTTCCAGTCTCAGGGTGGACACTCTACCACTAGGCCACTGAGCTGGTTGGCCACTGAGCTGGTTCTTAGTGTGACTTCTGGCATTCCTTGCCTTGAACAATCCTCTTCAAATCTGGCTTGTATTCCATTGTTGCCACTCGAAGCAATTCTTTCACATGGGTGTCAGTAAGAACAGATCGATGCCTTGATTTCAGGTGCTTCTGGGTAGAAAACATAGACTCGCAGATGTATGTTGACCCAAGCATTGACAGTATCTTCAGCGCAGCCCGTTTGACATTGGGGTATTTTCCCATTGGCACACTTTTCCAGAACTCAATGGTCCCTTCTCTTAAAACAGGTTTCAGTTAGTCTTCTTCACAAAAATCGATCATCTCCAACTCAGCCGCAGCCTCATCTGTGACAAGCGGGGCTTTCAAACAGTCCGTCTCCGCATTAAATGGGTCGACGAGGAACGTAATCTGTGGCTTTTTCAGTTGTAGATCACAGAACGGGATGACAAAGCTTTCGAGCAGGTTTTCAACCAGTGTTGCATATCTGGCTCTTTGCTTATTCAGGGCGGCGTTGGTGACCTGCCTGCTGGCTTTTAGCAGAGTAGCAAAATGTGTCAAATTTCCCTTTTGAATATGTACCTTGAACAGCTTCAATTTGTTGACAAACGCAAACACACTTTGCACCAGGTCAGGCAGCATTTTTAACTTACCCTGCAGGGTCAGGTTCAGTCTGTCCAAGTGAGGCAGCATGTCGACCAAAAAGGCCAGATCCATAATCCACTCGACGTCCAAGAGCTCGGATAGTCCTTGTCCTTCTCTTCCATGAACAGTTTCACGGCATCCAAGAGCTCAAAGAAGCGAGGTAGCACCTTGCCTTTTGACAGCCACCTCACAGTGCAGTGCACCGGCAGGTCACCTGGAACTTCTTGGTCCATCTCAGCGATAAGATTTTTGAATTGCCTGTGGTTAAGCGTATGTGTGCGGATGTAGTTGAGGATTTCCATCACAGGCTTCATGACGTTGTTTAAATCAACGATTTAGACACGAGTTGCTCCCTGTGGATGATTCAGTGGAAATTCCAAAACTCGGGAAATGTTTGGTCAGCTTTGCGCAGCCCCACAAGTCCGTTCACAGATCCGATCATGGCTGGCGCTCCATCCGTGGCTATTGCAGTTAGCTTCGGTATGGGCGGTATGCTTTCGCAAATGCAGCCATCATTATTTCTTTCACATCTATGCCACGGGTTCTGTCTTTAAATGGCACAACATCAAGGAGTTATTCTTTGATCACGCAATCTTTTGACATTGACCGTGCCAGCTGAGGCTTGTCTTGTATGTCACAACTCTCATCCAATGCGACACTAAAATACTCACATGCTTGAGGGTCAGAGTGCAACTGTAATTCAATAGCCATGTTAATGTCCGATTTTATGTGTTCAATAGTGTGGCGGGACAGTTCGATGTCGGACACCATTCGTTTTAGTTTGTCGTTTTCAGGAGACAAGATTTCAACAACGTCACTGAGGCATTTTTTTATGAACCCTAACTTCATTGTACGGCTTTTTAGCCCATGTAATGTTCCAAGCCAGTTGATATGATGCGAGCGTGACAGTCTCTGAGTGCTTCGTAATTTTTGGGGAAAAACTGTACCTGTTTTTCTGCCTGACTTTTCAAAGTGTCCAACTTGCGCTTGCGAAATTCAGTCCCTTTTGGAAAGTCCTTATCGATATTAGCATGAAGTGAGCTGAAGTAGTGCTTAAGATTTAAAGCTCTGAAATGCGCTAATGACGTCTGACATATCAGGCAGAATGGCTTGCCATTCCGTTCAACAATAAAATATAAACTTTACCACTCTGTTAAAAACGTCATGTGTTCATCTTCATATTTTTGTTTAGCTGTGCATTTTTTCCCTGCCATTTTGAGAGCGAAATTAACACTAAATCTTTCCTCGAATGGGTTTGCCCCTCCGCCTTTGCGGGATTTCACCTCATGCGCATGTGCCTTTGACTAAAATACCATATTGAACTCAAGCGAAGCGAACATGCACAAAATAAATAAATAAATAAATAACCCACAAACACAAATGTTGATATGAACGTAAAAGAGCCTCATGAAACCAGGCAAAGAGCCGCATGCGGCTCGTGAGCCATGGGTTGGCCACCCCTGCTCTGTACAATGTGGATATAGAACTCTCAAAATCTGAGCTTTTTTGACTGCAGGACTTTAATGTTTAATGTTGGCATCAGGTTAAGCGTCCAGGAAAATAGGAACATGTAAAATAGAAAATAATCATTCTCCTCTGGTAATTGCGATGACATGTAGTATTATCAATGGAAACACCACATGAAGAACTGGAAGTGAGCAGTTGAAGATTTACACCTCCATCTGCCTCATGGAGCCCCTGGCACACTATCACTGACTATTAGCAGACAGCAGCAGGATAAAAGCTGCTCATCCTCATCACCTCATCAACCTTACTTTGTAAAATTCAGCAATGTGTAGTGTTGTTCATAACTTTGGTTAAAAAAAATAAAGGTTATAGAAAGATTCTGTGCATAAATTAAACAGATTTAAGAGGGAAATGTAATGGCAGGCAGTTGCTCAGCTAAAAAAGTGCACTTCATAACTGCTAATCTCACTAGCCTGCTTTAAAAGGGAAAACCGCAATACTGTCCAAGCAATTGCAGTGTTTCGTAGTGCATTTGGTGTTCTTCATCATTCACTGCTTGACTTACTTTATGCTAATTTTGGAGTACTAAGACTTAGTAATAATACTTTGTAGGGTGAGAGCTTTTACATGATGGATTGTATGATGTCTCAGACAGATGAGAGAACACACACACGCACACACACGCGCACACATCAGTCTTTATGCTTCGCTTTCAAGTCAACATCTTTTGTAAATAATTATTTTTATGTCCGTTGGTGTTATTTACACACTGTTACCTGTTTTGTGTGTTTAATGTGCATTCTTAATAATACTATCTGCAATGTGAGTACATATTTAACTATTGATATTTAGTTAGTCTGTTAAATGTACATTGAGTTGTGGACCTGTATAAATTGTGTAAATGTGTCCTATTATTTTTGTGTAACACTTGTGAATTGTGACAATAAATTCTTACTGGTTAGGTGTGTTCACTTCACAGTCTTAGTTGCATTGTTTGACCGATTAAGATTTTAATAAAAGTTTAAGTCTTAAGATGGTAAAATTTGCTGGAACATTTTTATCCACGGGAGTCGCGGGCGTGCTGGAGCCTGTCCCAGCAGTCATCGGCCAGTAGGGGGGGGACAGCCTGAACTGGTTGCCAGCCAATCGCATGGAACACACAGATGGATAACCAGGCGCACTCACACCTACAGACAATTTGGAGTGCTCAACCGGCTTGCCGTGCATTGTTTTGGAATGTGGGAGGAAACCGGAGGAAAGCCACGGGCAGAACATGCAAACTCCACATGCAAAGGAAGGCTGGAGCTCAACCAGTCGGATCATTGTATATTTCCTAATGTTTTTTTCCCATTTTATATCCGTGTGTGTGTGTGTGTGTGTGTGTGTGTGTGTGTGTGTGTGTGTGTGTGTGTGTGTGTGTGTGTGTGTGTGTGTGTGTGTGTGTGTGTGTGTGTGTGTGTGTGTGTGTGTGTGTGTGTGTGTGTGTGTGTGTGTGTGTGTGTGTGTGTGTGTACGGATATGAGTTTGGCATGGGAGGAGTTTGGCAAGACCATGGAGAATGACTTCCGGACGGCTTCGAGGAAATTCTGGTCCAGCATCCGGTGTCTCAGGAGGGGGAAGCAGTGCACCGTCAACACTGTTTACAGCGGAGATGGCATGCTGCTTAAATTGACTCAGGATGTCGTGAGTCGGTGGGGAGAATACTTCAAAGACCTCCTCAATTCCACCGACACGCCTTCCATTGTGGAAGCAGGGCCTGGAGACTCTGAGGTAAAAACACTCGACGAGATCCGCCCAGAGTTGACAGGGACGGTGCCTCTGGATTGGCAGACTGGGGTGGTGGTTCCCCCCTTTAAGAAGGGGGACTGGAGGGTGTGCGCCAACTACAGAGGAATCACACTCCTCAGCCTCCCTGGTAAGGTCTATTCAGGGGTGCTGGAGAGGAGGGTCCGTCAGGAGATCGAATCTTGAATTTAGGAGGAGTACTGTGGTTTTCATCCTGGCCGTGGAACAGTGGACCAGCTCTATACCCTCGGCAGGATCCTCAAGGGTTTGCTCAACCAGTCCACATGTGTTTTGTGGACTTGGAGAAGGGGTTCGACCGTATGCCTCAGGAAGTTCTGTGGGGGGTGTTTCGGGAGTGCGGGGTGCCGAACCAACTGATAAGGGTGGTTCGGTCTGTATCATTGATGATGAGTTTGGTGAGGGTTGGAGTCCGCCAAGGCTGCCCTTTGTCACCGATTCTGTTCATAACTTTTATGGACAGAATTTCTAGGCGCAGCCGAGGTGCTGAGGGACCTCAGCATTGCGTCTCTGCTTTTTGCAGACAATGTGGTGCTGTTGGGTTCCTAAAGCCGTGATCTCCAGCTCTCACTGGAGCGGTTCGCAGCTGTGTGAAGCGGTCGAGATGAGGATCAGCACCTCCAAATCTGAGTCCATGGTCCTCAGGGTGGAATGCCCTCTCCTGATCGGGGATGAGATCCTGCCCCAAGTGGAGGAGTTAAAATATCTTGGGAACTTGTTCACGAGCGAGGCCAGGATGGAGCGTGAGATTGACCGGCGGATCGGTGCAGCGTCGGCTGTAATGCGGACTCTGTATCGGTCCGTCGTGGTGAAGAGCGAGCGGAGCCAAAAGGCAAAGTTCTCAATTTACCGGTCGATCCACGCTCCTACCCTCACCTATGGTCACGAGCTATCCCGGATACAAGCGGCTGAAATGAGTTTCCTCCGCAGGGTGTCCGGGCTCACCCTTAGAGATAGGGTGAGAAGCTCGGTCATCCGGGAGGAACTCAGAGTAGAGCCGCTGCTCCTCCACATTGAGAGGAGCCAGATGAGGCTGCTCGGGCATCTCACCAGGCTGCCTCCTGGACGCCTCCCTGGGGAGGTGTTCCTGGCATGTCCCAGCAGCAGGAGACTCCGTGGATGACCCAGGACTTGCTGGAGAGACTATGTCTCTCAGCTGGCCCGGGAACGACTTGGGATCCCCTGGGATGAGCTGGGGAGAGGGAAGTCTGGGAGTCCCTCCTAAAGCTGCTGCCCCCGCAACTCGACGGAAGAAGATGGATGGATGGATGGATGGATGGATGGATGGATGGATGGATGGATGGATGGATGGATGGATAGACTAATAAAATAAATGGTATAAATATAAATAATATAATTGGTTGTTCGACTCTGCATGCCCTGCAATTGGCTAGCAACCAGTTCAGGGTGTTCCCCGCCTTCTGCCTGATGACTGCTGGGATATGCTCCAGCATGCCCGCGACCCCCATGGGGACAAGCGGTACAGATAATGGGGATATATATATATATATAGTATGTGTATGTATATATATAAAAAGATTTTCGTTTTTTTCCATGTATAATATGCACCCTAAAAATGCCATGTTGATGCTGGAAAAAAGCCTGTACCCATGTATAATACGCACCCAATTTTTTTAATTTTTTTTTTAAGTCCCAATGATCGTCACACACGCAGGGAGGCAATGGGTCCCATTTTTATAGTCTTTGGTATGGTCTTAACTAGGCTGGATGTATTTTTTTTGTTGGCGTTGATTTCTCCGACTGCCCGTAAAGGCAACACCGCGATCAGTGCGGACATGTGAAAAAGGCGTGCGGACATGTGAAAAAGGCGGCTCTGTATGGGAGAGACGTTGAAGAGGAATACAAACACCCTTGGAAACCAAAACTTGCCCCTCGTCGTGACTCGGAGCCGCAACAAATGTTTCGGATTTGTGGAGGGTACATTGTGACAGCAAACGAGCAGGTGATCGAGCAAGCGTCTGATACGAGAGCATTGCGTTTGTATGGAGCGTGTTTGAAGTGAACAGCAGTGAAGAAAGGAACAAGGCAAAGTGTTGTGAAATAAAATATTACCTGTAATACGCATTTTGTTATTTTCTGATTGAAACTGCTAGTTAAACTGAATTGAAACTAATGGGAAGAAAACTGATTCCTCACTCTTTATATAGCTGACGTGTCTTGCGCATCCGTTCTGCGCATCTGTAATGGCGGCCTCCGTATGATATCCGGTTTGCGATGGAGATTAAAAACCAAACAATATTTGACAATAACACACCATCAAGGATTGCACCATCGCATCAAACGATGTGTCGTCAATTATGAATTTGGCAAGTGTGTTGGGCAGGATGGCTGAATGCGATGCGCGATTGACAACAAACAAGAAGAAAGGTGATTTCAAGTTTTATTTTGAGGGAGATTTGTCATGTCTCGTCCCCAGTTTTGCTATGTGTCTAGGTTGCCATAGTTTCTGTTCGTGTCGCCCCTCCCTTCCTGTGTCACCTCAATCAATGTAACGTGTTTTGTATTTAAGTCCTGTCTGCCCCTCGCTCACCGTTGGATCATTGCATGTGTTACTGTCATGAGGTCTGTTTGGTTTCTGTTCCTGTCTTTGGTAATGTCACCCTGTCTTTTTGTTCCACGTCTTTGTCGGTCAGTCCTGTTGTTGGTTTTGTTGTACCATAATTTTCTTAAAAAAGAAATAATAATAATTGCACCCATGTATAATGCGCACCCCAGATTTTAGGACAATAAATTAGTTAAATTTTGCGCATTATACACGGAAAGAAACGGTATGTATATATATATATATATATATATATATACAAAAAAAAAAAATTCCCCTCTCACCCTCCGCGGGTGGTCTCCCACTCCAAGCTCGGGTCCTCTACCAGAGGCCTGGGAGCTTGAGGGTTCTGCGCAGTATTTTGGCTGTTCCTAGCACTGCACTCTTCTGGACTGAGATGTCTGATGTTGTTCCTGGAATCTGCTGTAGCCACTCCTCCAGTTTGGGGGTCACTGCCCCAAGTGCCCCAATGACCACGGGCACCACCGAGGCCTTCACTTTCCAGGCCTTCTCAAGCTCTTCTTTGAGGCCCTGGTATTTCTCTAGCTTCTCAAGTTCTTTTTTCCTGATGTTGCCATCGCTTGGTATTGCTACATCCACTACCACGGCCTTCTTCTGTTGTTTATCCACCACCACAATGTCCGGTTGGTTCGCCATCACCATCTTGTCAGTCTGGATCTGGAAGTCCCACAGGATCTTGGCTCGCCCATTCTCTGTCACCTTAGGGGGTGCTTCCCACTTTGAACTTGGGGCTTCCAGTCCATACTCTGCACAGATGTTCCTGTACACTATGCCAGCCACTTGGTTATGACGTTCCATGTATGCTTTCCCTGCTAGCATCTTACACCCTGCTGTTATGTGGTGGACTGTCTCAGGGGCCTCTTTGCACAGCCTGCACCTTGGGTCTTGTCTGGTGTGGTAGATCTTGACCTCTATTGCTCTGGTGTTCAGAGCCTGTTCCTGTGCAGCCATGATGAGTGCCTCTGTGCTGTCCTTCAGTCCAGCTTTTTCCAGCCATTGGTAGGATTTCTTGATGTCAGCCACTTCACTTATCTGTCGATGGTACATCCCATGTAGGGGTTTGTCCTCCCATGATGGTGTCTCTAGCCACTCCTCCTCTGTTTGCCATTGTCTGAGACATTCACTGAGCACGACATCCGTTCGGGCCTTTTCCTTGATGTACTCATGGATCTTGGCTGTTTCATCCCGAACAGTGGCTCTCACACTCAGTAGTCCTCGGCCTCCTTCTTTGCGGCTAGTGTACAGTCTCAGGGTGCTGGACTTAGGGTGGAACCCTCCGTGCATGGTTAGGAGCTTCCGTGTCTTGACATCTGTGGTCTGAGTCTCTTCCTTTGGCCATCTTATTATTCCTGCAGGGTATCTGATGACTGGCAGGGCGTAGCTGTTTATTGCCCGGATCTTGTTCTTGCCATTTAGCTGACTTCTGAGGACTTGCCTTACTCGTTGTAGGTATTTGGCTGTGGCTCCTCTCCTTGTGGCTTCATCGAGGTTGCCATTTGCTTGTTGGATACCGAGGTACTTGTAGCTGTCCTCAATGTCTGTTATTGTTCCTTCTGGGAGTGAGACCCCATCTGTATGGACTACCTTCCCTCTCTTTGTCACCATGCGACCGCACTTCTCTAGTCCGAATGACATTCCAATGTCTGTGCTGTAGATCCTGGTTGTGTGGATCAGTGAATCGATGTCTTGCTCGCTCTTGGCATACAACTTTATGTCATCCATGTATAGGAGGTGACTGATGGTGGCCCCATTTTTGAGTCGGTATCCGTAGCCAGTCTTGTTGATTATTTGGCTGAGGGGGTTCAGACCTATGCAGAACAGCAGTGCGGACAGAGCATCTCCTTGGTATATGCCACATTTGATGGAGACTTGTGCAATTGGCTTGTAATTGGCCTCAAGGGTTGTTTTCCACAGTCCCATCGAGTTTGCAATGAAGGCTCTCAGGTTCCTGTTGATGTTGTACAGTTCCAAGCATTCAGTGATCCATGAGTGTGGCATGGAGTCGTAGGCTTTCTTGTAATCAATCCAGGCAGTGCACAGGTTGGTGTGTCGAGTCTTGCAGTCTCGGGCGACTGTTCCGTCAACCAGCAGCTGGTGTTTGGCTCCTCTGGTATTGCTGCCTATGCCTTTCTGTGTTGTGCTCATGTATTGAGCCATGTGCACACTTATCTTAGCCGCTATGATGCCTGACATGATCTTCCATGTTGTAGGGAGACAGGTTATTGGCCGATAGTTGGATGGGACTGTACCCTTCGTGGGATCCTTCAGGATCAGGATTGTGCGTCCTTCAGTTAACCATTCGGGGTGAGTTCCAACTTTTAGTAGCTGGTTCATTTGTTCTGCTAGGCGCTCATGGAGTGCAGTGAGCATCTTAATCCAGTAGGCATGGATCATATCTGGCCCGGGTGCTGTCCAGTTCTTCATACCTGAGACTCTCTCTTGGATGTCTGTCACAGTGATGGTAACTGGGTTCTGCTCAGGGTGGTTGCTGTGGTCTTCTCTTAGAGAGACTAGCCATTGTGCCTCCCTGTTGTGTGATGTGTTCGTCTCCCATATGCCCTTCCAGTATTGCACAGTCTCCAGTCTTGGTGGGTCTGCTCTGCTGTTGTTACCCTGCCATTGAGAGTACACTTTTCCTGGTTGGGTTGTGAAGAGCCTGTTTATTCGCCTGGCTTCACTTTCTCTTGTGTATCTCTTTAGGCGGCTGGACAGGGCTAGGAGCCTCTGTTTGGCAGTCTCCAGTGCTTCAGGTACGTTCATCTGGCTGTACTTCTTGGGTGCTGGTTTCTTCATTGCACCTTTCTGGATCTCCGATAGTTGGCTCACGTTTCTCCGCACTGTCTTGATCTTAGCCTCCAACCTTGTTTTCCATGGTGGGTTTTGTATCTCATGCTTGATATTGTTCTTGTAACCAAGCATCTCCAGGATCACTGTTGCTGAAGTGTATATCAACTCATTGGTTTCAGTGATGGTGGTTGTAGGGATTGCTCTCAGTGCTGCATTCAGATTTTCAACCAGATCTTCTGGTGGTGCTTCTCTTAGCCTTTGTAGTTGGCGTCGGGGTTGGCCGCTGTTCATTCGAGTCATGATCTTATTTTTCAGGTCAGTTGCTGACTTGTTCAGGCTTGCATATTCTCTTGGAGCTGTGTACCCAATTACTTGGGCAGTTGATGTTGACTCCTCTCTGACCTGGTATTCGGGTTCCTGTGTGACTTGGCATCTGTGTTGTACCTCGTCAATCTCAAGTTGTGATATCAATTGCCGTTTCTGGATATTGGAGCACTGAGTTACTAGTTGTTTAGCGGTTAGTGTTGAGTGTGGATATCGCTCTTGCCATTGCTCCCACATTCGCTTCATGTACCCTCTCTGTCTTGGTTCACTGGAGTAGTAGCACTCCAACAGTGTTAGGTTCTCACATCTCGCCCATTTCCGCCTTGTTCCAGTAGCCCACTTTACATCTAGGCGTTCTGGTTCCCCAACGCCTGACGCAGACCTTGTTTGTCCGGGCGATGTCTGAGCCGGCATCTCATTTGATTCTTTATCTCTCATCATGTTTATGAGGTAGGCGATATCGTCAAGGGTCTTGCCCACAGACCCACACTGGATGATGGTATGGCTCCGCCCCGACCTGGTCTCGAACCCGGGTCCCGCTGGTTGATAGTCTGGCGACTATCCTACTGAGCTATCCAGTCAATATATATATATATATATATATATACGTATATATATATATATATATATATACGTATACACACACATCTTCGTATGTATTTCCCGATACAATCGTATGCATGGCTTTGATTTTATTACATAAACTTCCATTCACAAATTCTGGACCCCAAAGTCTACGTAAAATTGAGGTTCAGCTATATACACATATAGTCCCTCAATGTTTCGTGGTCACTGGAGTGAAATTTGATGGCAGTAAGTCTAATTAAATTGTGAAGAGCAAATAATGTATTCGCAACGGAGGCTCATCAACCATAATCAAAATATGAAGGAGAGATAAGACTTTGCATTTCCACTACCGTTTTTTTCCGTGTATAGTGCGCCCCCATGTATAATACGCACCCTAAAAATGGCATGCTGATGCTGGAAAAAAGCCTGTACCCATGTATAATACGCACCCAATTTTTATGAAATTTTTTTTATGAATTTTTATTTATTTATTTTTATTTTTTTAAGTCCCAATGATCGTCACACACGCAGGGAGGCAATGGGTCCCATTTTTATAGTCTTTGGTATGGTCTTAACTAGGCTGGATGTAGATTTTTTTGTTGGCGTTGATTTCTCCGACTGCCCATAAACGCACCACCGCGCTCCGTGCGCGCACGGGAAAGAGGCGTGCGGACGTGAAAATGGCGGCTCTGTATGGGAGAGACGTTGAAGAGGAATAAAAACACCCTTGGAAACCAAAACTTGGTGATTTCAAGTTTCATTTCGAGGGACATTTGTCACGTCTCGTCCCCAGTTTTGCTATGTGTCTAGGTTGCCATAGTTTCTGTTCGCGTCGCCCCTCTCTTCCTGTGTCACCTCAATCGATGTAACGTGTTTTGTATTTAAGTCCTGTCTGCCCCTCGCTCACCGTCGGATCATTGCATGTGTTACTGTCATGATGTCTGTTTGCTTTCCGTTCCTGTCTTTGGTAATGTCACCCTGTCTTTTTGTTCCACGACTTTGTCGGTCAGTCCTGTTGTTGGTTTTGTTGTACTATGACTTTCTTTAAAAAAAAAAAAAAAAAAAAATTTAAAAAATATATATATTACAATTTTTTTGTACCCATGTATAATGCGCACCCCAGATTTTAGGACAATAAATTCGTTAAATTTTGCGCACTATACATGAAAAAAAACGGTATTTACTAAAACAGCGGAGGGTTTCTTAAAATTAGATGTCAACACAATTTAAATGAAAACCATTTTAAATTGTAAATGTTATTGAGAAACTAAGTAAACGTGGTCTTTCCACATCTCCATAATCATATACTATTACTGTGAAGGTCATTTCACTATCTATTGGATGGATGTTAAGCATCTTGCTCAACTTACATCAGTTCTGCAGGAACTGCCAGAACTTTTCCTTTGCTTGTCAATGAACTCATGGTCAGGGTCAGAAGACTGGGAGGATTCCTGGGAGATTGACGAGGCTCCTACAGACAGGGTCAGCCTCAGAAGATCTGTCCACGGAAAAGTGCATGGGTGTGGAAAAAACAATCTAGCAATGAGTAGTTTTGTCTGATGCCAGATGTGGGCATGGTTGACTGGAAGGGTAGGAGAGTGAGTGTAAAAACACTGTGAGAGGGCGCAAGGCGGGTGAATAATAACGCTAAACTGATAATCGAATAAATTGCAGATCTGTTTTTTTGCATCAAAGTCCTGTTGTGGCTCCTCTTGAACAAACAGAAAGGTGATGCAAACAAATAGTTGCTCACATTCCTTCGTGACACAGTATGAACTCTGATCAGCCTCTTAAATTCCACTCTGACATTTCTTAAGCTATGCGGCATTAGGGATGGACTGGCAGGAAGAGGGGAGAGAGAAACATTTCATTCCAGGAATGTTTTCATTATATCCCCACAGTACATGCTCCCATCCCATTTAATGCTAAATTGCCATTAGCTGAGAATGCATAAACAATTCTTGTTTGTTGTTCTGACTTGTGAATAGCATGTGTGCGTGTGTGTGTGTGTGTGTGTGTGTGCGTGTGTCCGTGCGTGCGTGCATGCGTGCGTACGCGCGGGTGTTTGAATCTGAGTGCAAAAATTGTCAATTTGCATAAACCACTGACGTATTATGCATGCACAGTATGCAATTATTCATCACATACACGCTCGGTTTGTGGAGCAGAGAAGCATGCTTATCTCCAGTCTCTCTGTGTCTCCAACCCAAATGCTCTTCCTCAAATTATGTCCTCAAGATGCTCTTACAACAGCTTTTAAACCGCAGAGAGAGGAAAAATACCAACCACAGTAACGTCAACTATTTTTCTTTATATAAGTTTTGCATTCATATTCCCATCATCCATCATGCAGCAGTCTACTTACTACTATATTGATTAATCATAACTAACGTGACCATATAGGTTAGTGGTGTCCAAACTGTAGCCTGTTTACCATTTATGGACTGCCGTGCAATTTTTAGCAGCCCTTGGCTTATGTTTACAACTGACAGCCCATGTTGTCTACATTCATTGTACTATTTACTTTCTACACAGCGTGGTAAGCGTGGAATAAAATCCTTATCATCGCTCACTTGCATGTTTTCCAGCAAGGGCAAAAGCACATCTTTTAAAAGACCTAGTGTCATGTAAACCTTTTTAACTATTTTAACGGCTAATACTGTTTTAAGCATAGTTTTGTTCATTTTTTTTAACATAATACCCACTCAGGTTCTTAATTAGACTCATACTAACGCGCTTAACAACAAAAATGCTTTTGTTCAGCAATCTTCAGTAATTTTTGCAGCTTTCGTAAAAGGTTAACGAGGGATTACTGTTTATGGCCAGTGTGCCAAAGTGGGTACTTCTGTGAAAATCTATATCAACTGCTGCACATGCGCGCACACATTGAGTGAAAGGCAAAAAAACGTTGCCGTGCGGCAGACAGTACCAAATTGTTTTGAATAAAAGCTTAAACAGACTTTTGTGTTTGTCAGTTTCCATCTTTGGAAGCTTGGTTCCTTTTCTTTTATTTTCTATTAAGTTCTCACTCGTTCTGCACGAGGTGCGTTCAATGGTCACTCACACAATCGGAAAACTCATCAATTGTACCAAAAATGAGTATGTGAGCACATTGCAAGGCTTACGTGGAAGCATACAACAATTTATTAGCCTGACTTTTTCTGTCTTCTCGGGGGTATTTCTAGCAAGTGTAGAAAATGTTTGTGTTTGTCAATCTCCATCTTTAGAAGCTAGGTTCCTTTTCTTGTATTCTTTTTAAGTTTTCAAAGTCAAAAGTCAAAGTCAAAGTCAGCTTTATTGTCAATCTCTCCACATGTCACAACACACAAAGAGACCGAAATTACGTTTTTCTCTATCCCACGGTGACGAGACACATAACACGATAGACATACATGTACGCGACACAATATAAAAACAAGAAGGCAAAAATTCAAACAATCAATAGTAAGAGTGATGAATAAATAATAAATAAACAGATAACACAATAAATAACGGAGCCAGCAAGCATAGCGCAAAAGTAAAAAACATCATAAACAAAAAGGCACAAACAATAAATAAAAGTAATAACAAATAATAAATAATAAGAGCCAGTGTGCATTCAGACAGTTCAGACAGTGAAAGTACAGGACGCTACGCAGAACGGGGGAGCGAGTTCAGGATCCTAACAGCCTGGAGTATGAAGCTGTTTGAGAGTCTGGAGGTGCGGGAGCGCAGGCTTCTGTACCTCTTCCCAGAGGGCAGAAGCTCGAACAAAGAGTGAGCGGGGTGACTCGCATCACTCACAATCGTGGTCGCCTTGCGGGTGAGATGGGAGGTGTAAATGTCCTTCAAGGAGGGGAGCGAAGCACCAGCAATCTTACCAGCAGTGTTCACTATGCGCTGCAGGGCCTTCAAGTTGTAGTCAGTGCAGCCGCCACCCCAAACAGCAATACAGCTGGAGAGTACGCTCTCAATGGTGCCGCGGTAAAATGCAGTCATGACGGCCGGAGGAGCGCTCGCTCGCCTGAGTTTCCGCAGGAAGTACAGGCGGCGCTGGGCTTTCTTTGCCAGTGATGCGGTGTTGGTGGACCAGGAGAGATCCTCACTGATGTGCACCCCCAGGAACTTGGCGCTGCTCACTCGCTCCACCACAGCACCGTCGATGGTCAGCGGCAGGTGTTGGGTGTGACCCTTCCGGAAGTCCACAACAATCTCCTTGGTCTTGTCGACGTTCAGCAGGAGGTTGTTGTCCCTGCACCACGTGGTCAGAAGGTCAACCTCCAGCCTGTATTGAGTCTCGTCTCCCTTGGTGATGAGACCCACCAGAGTCATGTCGTCAGCAAACTTCACGATACGGTTGTCGCTGTAGGTTGCAGTGCAGTCATGCGTCAGGAGGGTGAAGAGCAGCGGACTGAGCACGCAGCCTTGGGGGGCCCCCGTGCTCAGCGTGATGCTGGCGGAGATTTTGTCGCCAACACGTACTACCTGTGGCCTCTGACAGAGGAAGTCCAGTAGCCAGTTGCAGAGGTAGGTACTGAGGCCCAGCGCGTCAAGTTTGCTGATGAGGCGTTGTGGCACAATGGTGTTGAAGGCAGAACTGAAGTCCACAAACAGCAATCTCACATACGAGTCCCTCCTCTCCAGGTGGGTGAGGGCCGAGTGGAGGGCAGAGCAGATGGCATCCTCAGAAGACCGCTTGGCTCGGTACGCAAACTGGAAGGGGTCAGTGGTGGGGGGGAGAACGGATCGGATGTGCTCCATGACAAGCCGCTCAAAGCACTTCATGATGATGGGCGTAAGTGCCACGGGGCGGTAGTCATTGAAGCAGGACGGAGCGGGTTTCTTCGGCACAGGTACGATGGTGGCAGCTTTGAAACACGACGGGACGATGGCCTGCTGCAGGGAAGTGTTAAAGATGTCCGTGAAGACATCCGTCAGCTCACCAGCGCAGTCCTTCAGCGCCCGACCCGGGATGTTGTCAGGGCCCGCCGCCTTACGGATGTTGATGGCGGCAAGCGCCCTCCTCACGCTGTCGGCGGAGAGGCACAGGGGCAGCTCGTGTGAAGGGGGAGTGGCCTTCAGCGGGCAAGTGCTGTTCTGAGCGTCGAAGCGAGCAAAGAAGCGGTTGAGGTCATTGAGCAGACGGACGTCGCCTTCACAGCTCTGCGGCGCGGGCTTGTAATCCGTGATGGTCTGAATGCCAGACAAAACACCGTTTGGGCGGGACAGAGAGAGGTCGCTGCGTATGCACGCGCCGCCATCTTGAAAAAAAAAAAATAATAAAATAAAATATGTATATAGAAGACGTTGACGATCATAATGACCCTCCGAGGGAAACTATGACTACATTGCGGCCCGCGACGAAGAAGAGTTTGACACCCCTGTATATCCTCCAGGGATGATCTGACATGCTAGCGAAAAGAGACATAGGCAAACAGCTCGATGAATTGTTGTCTGTCATGACCTTTGACCTGACCTTTAGGTTTTACTTTGGCATTGGGTTTTGATCTGATTTGATTTCAGGGTAGACGAAATTCTGTATTTTCCGGTTTCTTGTTGCCTGTTATCTGTTGTCCCTTTTTAAAGACCAAATGTGAAGTAATTTCAGAAAATACCAAGTTTTATCATTTTCTGTCGCGTAAAGTAATTAAAGACAACACAAAAAATAAAGCATGAAAAAAATATTTCTTTGTATGTTTGACAGAGGTTTTACCGAAGTGAGCGAGAGACAAACAAAGCGGAATGTCAGTTAGTCCACCTTCGCAGAGCTCTACAAGGAAAGTGTACAAAGACGGTCATAAAGCGAAAGTGAAAGTTTTCTTTGCCTCAAAACGTTTTTGGTGCGAGTTTTACCGTTATAGCTTTTAAGCATTGTGTGTTTTCTTTTGGAAGGATGTCCTACCTGCTTGCATCTTTGTGTAAATATTTTGTTAAGGGATTTTCTAAGAACGTTCTAACGTATGGATTCAAGCAAAAAGAAAAAGAAAACGAATTGTAGTCCTTGGGCTGTCAAATCAGTATTATAAATATAACATTATACTTTTTGACCCTTTTAAATGGAAATAATTATCTTTAGTAATTAACCATGATATGAATTTCAGGCCATATTGTTAGCCCTCAGTCTGTCTCTGAGTTGAGTGTAGTCATACAGCTTAATGTTTTCAGATGTAATTTTCTATCATGTTTATAAATGTTACTCAGCATATTGTGAATCTTGCACTAAAACTAGATCAAGAACATCGTAAATCAAATCGAAATCGCAATACTTATCAAAAGAATACAAAAAGAAAATTCTTAAAATCGTTCAGTCTTTAGCTGCCCACGTTGTACCCTTGTTGGGCAATGCACATCTTGCAGCTGTTAGGATGGAATGTTTTTCTCTCAGAGGGGACACCGCGTTCAGAGATGTTCAGACATCGCTGCACGCTGTCTCCTTTCAAGGACACAATCCACACACATCCAGTTTTCATATCTTTTCTTATCACATACGTATAGTGGTGAAAAAGTGTTTGACCTCTGCTTTTTTTTTGTATATTTGTCACACAGATATATCCCTTAATCAAATACATAAAAAAAAAGTCAAAAACAGTAAACACAAATTGCTTTTGTAAAATAAAGTGTTATATTATTGAGCGGGGTGTGGGAGGCAATAAAAACGTATGAGTGTGAAAAAGTAGATGCCCTTAAACCTAATAAGTGGTTGGGCGATTCTCAGCAGCAATCACTAAAATCATGAAAGCAAGCGTTTTCTATAACTGGAAATGATTCTTTCCCATCTCTGTGGAGACATTTTGGCCCACTCTTTAGTGAAGAATTGCTTTAATTCAGCAACACTGAAGAAAAGCACAGCTCTGCGGTCCGTCTGCTCAATGACCTTAACCGCTTCTTTGCTCGCTTCGACGCTCAGAACAGCACTTGCCCGCTGAAGGCCACTCCCCCTTCACACGAGCTGCCCCTGTGCCTCTCCGCCGACAGCGTGAGGAGGGCGCTTGCCGCTATCAACATCCGTAAGGCGGCAGGCCCTGACAACATCCCGGGTCGTGCGCTGAAGGACTGCGCTGGTGAGCTGACGGATGTCTTCACGGACATCTTTAACACTTCCCTGCAGCAGGCCATCGTCCCGTCGTGTTTCAAAGCTGCTACCATCGTACCTGTGCAGAAGAAACCCGCTCCGTCCTGCTTTAATGACTACCGCCCCATGGCACTTACGCCCATCATCATGAAGTGCTTTGAGCGGCTTGTCTTGGAGCACAGCCGATCCGTTCTCCCCCCCACCATTGACCCCTTCCAGTTTGCGTACCGAGCCAAACGGTCCTCTGAGGATGCCATCTGCTCTGCCCTCCACTCAGCCCTCACCCACCTGGAGAAAAGGGACTCGTATGTGAGATTGCTGTTTGTGGACTTCAGTTCTGCCTTCAACACCATTGTGCCACAACGCCTCATCAGCAAACTTGACACGCTGGGCCTCAGTACCTACCTCTGCAACTGGCTACTGGACTTCCTCTGTCAGAGGCCACAGGTGGTACATGTTGGCGACAAAATCTCCGCCAGCATCACGCTGAGCACGGGGGCCCCCCAAGGCTGCGTGCTCAGTCCGCTGCTCTTCAACCTCTTGACGCACGACTGCACTGCAACCTACAGCGACAACCGCATAGTGAAGTTTGCTGACGACACGACTCTGGTGGGTCTCATCACCAAGGGAGACGAGACTCAATACAGGCTGGAGGTTGACCTTCTGACCACGTGGTGCAGGGACAGCAACCTCCTGCTGAACGTCGACAAGACCAAGGAGATTGTTGTGGACTTCCGGAAGGGTCACACCCAACACCTGCCGCTGAACATCGACGGTGCTGTGGTGGAGAGAGTGAGCAGCGCCAAGTTCCTGGGGGTGCACATCAGTGAGGATCTCTCCTGGTCCACCAACACCGCATCACTGGCAAGGAAAGCCCAGCGCCGTCTGTACTTCCTGCGGAAACTCAGGCGAGCGAGCGCTCCTCCGGCCGTCATGACTACATTTTACCGCGGCACCATTGAGAGCGTCCTCTCTGTATTGCTGTTTGGGGTGGCGGCTGCACTGACTACAACTTGAAGGCCCTGCAGCGCATAGTGAACACGGCTGGTAAGATTATTGGTGCTTCGCTCCCCTCCTTGAAGGACATTTACACCTCCCATCTCACCCGCAAGGCGACCACGATTGTGAGTGATGTGAGTCACCCCGCTCACTCTTTGTTTGAGCTTCTGCCCTCTGGGAAGAGGTACAGGAGCCTGTGCTCCCGCACCACCAGACTCTCCAACAGCTTCATACTCCAGGCTGTTAGGATCCTGAACTCGCCCCCCCTTTCTGCGTAGCGTCCTGTACTTTGCGCTATGCTTACTGTCTGCTGTACGCACACTGGCTCAGTTTTGCTCCTCTTATTTATTGGGTTATTTGTTTATTATTTATTCATCACTCATTTTATTTATTTATTATTTATTAGTTATTGTTTGTGCCTTCTTGTTTTTATTTTGTGTCGTCTACTTGTATGTTTATCGTGTACTGTGTCTCGTCACCGTGGGGAGGAAACGGAATTTCGGTTTCTTTGTGTGTCTGACATATGAAGGGATTGACAATAAAGCTGACTTTGAACTTTGAACTTTGAAAGGTCATGCCACACAGCATTTCAATCAGACTGGACTGCAACGAGGCCACTTTTAAACCTTCATTTTGAATTACTGATGTGTTATTGATTGTTGTTGTGATGCAGAACCCAAAATCACTTCAGCTTGAGGTCACAATGATGACCAAAAATTCTCCTTTCGGATTTTCTGGTAAAGAGCAAAATTACCGTTTTTCTTCCGTGTATAATGCGCCCCCATGTATAATACGCACCCTAAAAATGGCATGTTGATGCTGGAAAAAAGCCTGTACCCATGTATAATACGCACCCAATTTTTTTTTGTAAGTCCCAATGATCGTCACACACGCAGGGAGGCAATGGGTCCCATTTTTATAGTCTTTGGTATGGTCTTAACTAGGCTGGATGTATTTTTTTTTGTTGGCGTTGATTTCTCCGACTGCCCGTAAAGGCACCACCGCGATCAGTGCGGACATGTGATTAAGTGCCGTCCTTTTTACCTGCCAAGGGAATTTACTGCGATTCTGCTAGTCGCGGTATACATCCCGCCTTCCAACATCGAAGGCGACAGGATCGCGGCTCTTAGTGAACTGTACCAGGCAGTCAGTGAACAACAGACGACGCACCCTGACGGTTTCATCATCTTCGCTGGGGATTTTAATCATGCTAACCTGAAGACTATTTTTCCGAGGCTTCACCAGCATGTTAATTTTCCAACACGTGGTGACAGCTTCCTGGACCTGGCCTACTCTATACATAAAGGAGCTTTCAAAGCCGCCCCCCTCCCCCATCCTGGACTTTCTGACCATATCACTGTTATGCTTTTGCCCGCATACAGACAAATGGTGAAAGCATCCAGGCCGGTTCGCAAGCGAGTAAGAGTGTGGCCTGAGGGTGCCTCTGATGCACTTCGAGACTGCTTTGGCATTACTGACTGGGAAATGTTTAAGCAGGCGGCCATTTGCAACAATCGGACGGACATAGAGGAGTATACTGACTCTGTTTCCTCTTACATCACAAAGTGCATTGATGATGCGTGCTCAGTCCGCTGCTCTTCACCCTGCTGACGCATGACTGCACTGCAACTTACGGAAGCAACCGCGTGCTGAAATATGACGACGACACAACTCTGGTGGGTCTCATCATCGTGGGCGACGAGACTCAGTACAGGTCGGAGGTCGACCTTCTGGCCTCGTGGTGCAGGGACAACAACCTCCTGCTGAACGTCACCAAGACCAAGGAAATTATTGTTGACTTCCGGAAGGGTCACACCCAACACCTGCCACTGACCATCGACGGTGCTGTGGTGGAGAGACTGAACAGCACCAGGTTCCTGGGGGTGCACATCAGTGAGGATCTCTCCTGGCCCACCAACACCGCATCACTGGCGAAGAAGGCCCAGCGCCGCCTGTACTTCCTGCAGAAACTCAGGCGAGCAAGTGCTCCTCCGGCCGTCATGACTAAATTCTACCGTGGCACCATTGAGAGCGTCCTCTCCAGTTGTATCGCTGTCTGGGGTGGTAGCTGCACTGAATACAACATGAAAGCCCTGCAGCGCATAGTGAACACGGCTGGTAAGATTATTGGTGCTTCACTCCCATCCCTGAAGGATATTTACACGATCCCATCTCACCCGCAAGGCGACCACGATTGTGAGTGATTTGAGTCACCCCGCTCACTCTTTGTTTGATCTTCTGCCCTCTGAGAAGAGGCACAGGAGCCTGCGCTCCCGCACCACCAGACTTGCCAACAGCTCCATACTCCAGGCTGTTAGGATCCTGAACTCTCTCCCCCCTTCTGCGTAGCGTCCTGTACTTTTGCGCCATATTCTGCCTGTCTGCTGTATGCACACTTGCTCCATTTTTGCTCCTCTTATTTATTATGTTATTTGTTTATTTATTATTTATTCATCACTCTTATTCATTCATTGGTTGTGCCCAATTGTTTTTAATTTTTGTGTTGTTTACGTGTACGTAGTATATTGTGTACTATGTCTTGTCACCGTGGGATAGCGGGAACGTAATTGCGATCTCTGTGTGTCTTGGCATGTGAAGAAATTGACAATAAAGCAGACTTTGACTTTTTTTGACTTTGAAATATAATGTTACTTTAAATTTTATTTGAATACTTCATTTGTACAACCTTTGTTTCCTACCTCAGTCTGGCACCTACAGCAGATGTACAAGTGATAGTAGCACCTGGATATGTCAGGCTTTGGAGTGGAGTAATGGAGCAGGGCGACCAAGTGCAGCTTGGATCAGGGTTTATTGAAGCAAACTCAAAGGACTCGGCAAACTGACGTGACTAAACAACAAACTAACAGGACTAACCGACCAAAGCGTGAAACAAGACAGGAACCAAACAAACCGCGTGACCGTGAGACATGCATTGTCCACATCTCATGCAATGCTCCGACGGCAAGTGACACGCAAACAGAACTTAAATACAACACAGGTAACGAGAGGCAAGTGCGTGTGATTACACTAATCAAGGGCACACAGGGAAGGAGGGGCGAGCACACAGACACATAACCAAAACTGGGGCCGAGGCATGACAGAACCCCCCCCACAAGGGACGGCTCCCGATGTCCCAAAAACCCAACCCCCCACGGCGGCCCGCGAGGGGGCGGGGGGTTAGCGCACCAGTCCAGACTACTGGTCTCTGAAATAGCCTGAACCGCACTCGGCGGCGACTTGGGGCACAGAACCGCACTCGGGTGGCGACTTGGGGCACAGAACCGCACTCGGGCGGCGACTTGGCGCACAGAACCGCACTCGGGCGGCGACTTGGGGCACAGAACCGCACTCGGGCGGCAACTTGGGGCACAGAACCGCACTCGGGCGGCAACTTGGGGCACAGAACCGCACTCGGGCGGCGACTTAGGGCACAGAACCGTACTCGGGCGGCGACTTGGGGCACAGAACCGCACTCGGGCGGCGACTAGGAGCACAGAACCGCACTCGGGCGGCGACTAGGGGCAGAGAACCACACTCGGGCGGCGACTAGGGGCAGAGAACCGCACTCGGGCGGCGACTAGGGGCAGCGAACCGCACTCGGGCGACGACTAGGGGCAGAGAACCGCACTCGGGCGGCGACTAGGGGCAGAGAACCGCACTCGGGCGGAGACTAGGGGAACCGAACCGCACCGCACTCGGGCGGCAACTTGGGGAACCACACCGCACTCGGGCGGCGACGAGGGGTACCGCACCGCGCTCGGGCGGCGACGAGGGGAACCGCGCTCGGGCGGGAACGAGGGGAACCGCACCGCGCTCGGGCGGCGACGAGGGGAAACAGAACCGCAATCGGCGGCAACTCGGGGAAACAAAACCGCAATCGGCGGCAACTCGGGGAAACAGAACCCCAATCGGGGAAACAGAACCGCAATCGGCGGCTATTCGGGGACAGAACCACGATCAGCGGAAACTCTGGGACAGAACCGCAATCGGCGGCAACTCGAAAGTCCGGACCGCAATCAGCGGCAATCGGAAGGCGGAGCTGTGCGCAGCGGCAAGAATCACCACGCGCTGCAGCAGAGGGAGTGGGTCCATGGACGATCGCGGGTCCGGCGCAACTGGATTGAATCTGGCGACGCCCGCGGGTCCTGCAACGCAGAGGTGGAGCCAGATGGCGACCGCGAGCCTGATGACGCCGGGAGGCACTCCGATGGCGGCCGCGGATCCGGCGGCAGCAAAGTCCGATCGCGACAGCGGAGCCGGTCGCATCGGGAGGAACTCTGATGGCGGCCGCAAAGCCCATGGCGCTGGAACCTGCTAGGACGACGGGCGTGGATCGGGCGTCGCGGACGGGAGCTGATGGTCGGAGCATTCTGTCAGGCTTCGGAGTGGAGTAATGAAGCAGGGCGACCAAGTGCAGCTTGGACCAGGGTTTATTGAAGCAAACTCAAAGGACTCGGCAAACTGACGTGACTAAACAACAAACTAACAGGACTAACCGACCAAAGCGTGAAACAAGACAGGAACCAAACAAACCACGTGACCGTGAGACATGCATTGTCCACATCTCATGCAATGCTCCGACGGTGAGTGACACGCAAACAGAAACTAAATACAACACAGGTAACGAGAGGCAGGTGCGTGTAATTACACTAATCAAGGGCACACAGGAAGGGAGGGGCGAGCACACAGACACGATGACACATCACAAAACTGAGGACGAGGCATGACATTATTAGATATATTCATAAATATCAGTAGAATTTTTTAAGGCTACAGACTTCAGTTTTCCAGATATCGCTCATGTGACGGAACAGACAAGCCAACCAAGTGTGTTACGAGATTCTCTTTATTGATGTTAGGGAGAGGGGACATGGGAGACAGGAGCTTTGACAGAGCAGATACAGCAGCGGAGCCAGGACGAAAGCTATTTGAGGTCTGGCACTGGATTGCTGCCGGGAGCATGCAGGGAGGAAGCGAGCTGACGACCAGACGAGCAACTCAACCAGCGGGCGTCGAGGGCAGCTGAGCTCGGAAGCAGCAAGACAAATTCATGGCCGCAATCGAGCAACAGATCGGACCTGTTGGTGTCGGCTGCAAAGCAAGCGTATGGGGAAGCGGGGCGTAGCGCAGAGATGTAGTTGAGGACGGGCAGGAAGTCAGACCAGCGTTCACGGAGGTACAGGCAAAATCGCAAAATGGGATTCAGACGGAAGGTACACAGTGTGCACATGGGTAGCATCATACTGACAATGAATGATGAGAGTGCAGGGTTTAAATAGGGGAGTAAATTAGCCGGGAGCAGGTGTGGTGATGACGAACAGGAGGTGTCAGACAATGAGCGCTGATTGCTGCAGGGTGCGGCTTTGAGCAACGTGGTTGCGTCATAGGGGCGTGGCTGTGAACGATGCGCATGAGGGGAAATTCATGGACGTCAGGAGACGTGGACACTTTGACAGCTGATTAAAAATGGCTTTTCAGAGTATGATATTTTGGAATTTTATATTTAACAAATGTGTACTTTTGCTAGAATTTTTACATCACAGATGGTCAGGTGGGAGGCATTTGATGAAATGTCATGGAATGAACCCGAGTGTCTGGTCGGTGTCAGAGACACAAGACAGAACAAATTTATAGTCTGAGCTTGGCATTAGTCAATCCTTACATCTTTATTGATTGTTTAATTAGCTCTATCTTATCACATTTTTGGGATAGTTACACACCACATTTATTTTAGAAAGGCCATGGACAGACTTGCTCATACTGTATAAGAGCTTGCAAAAAAAAAAAAAAGGTCAAAGGGCACTTTGGGCATTAAGGAGAAAAAGGGTCAATGCCCAGGCAACCATCGCGCACGTACAGTACATGCATGGGGCATGCACCTGCAAGTGACCACTCCAGAGTGCTGTAAAAAGTCTATCTACCTCAGTTTTGGACATGACTGACTGTGTCAATACAGACTGTGTATTATTATCAATGATGATGAAATTATGATCGCTTCCTTCCGTGATGTCATCAACCAAGACATGAAGAGTAGGGGTGTGTGGCCATATTCCTCATTAAAAGTGTGTGTTTCATTTTTCTCATTGTTTCATTACTTGTTTCATTATTTTTCCAAAACAAATATCGTTTTTTTCCGTGTATAATGCGCGAAATTTAACAACTTTATTGTCCTAAAATCTGGGGTGCGCATTATACATGGGTACAATTTTTTTTAATTATTTATTTATTTTTTTTTAAAGAGAATCATGGTACAACAAAACCAACAACAGGACTGACCGACAAAGACGTGGAACAAAAAGACAGGGTGACATTACCAAAGACAGGAACAGAAACCAAACAGACATCATGACATTAACACATGCAATGATCCGACGGTGAGCGAGGGGCAGACAGGACTAAAAGACAAAACACGTTACATTGATTGAGGTGACACAGGAAGGGAGGGGCGACGCAAACAGAAACTATGGCAACCTAGACACATAGCAAAACTGGGGACGAGACATGACAAATCTCCCTCGAAATAAAACTTGAGATCACCTTTCTTCTTGTTTGTTGTCAATCGCGCATCGCATTCAGCCATCCTGCCCAACACACTTAGTCAGTAAAATTCATAATTGACGACACATCATTTGATGCGATAGTGCAATCCTTGATGGTGTGTTGTTTTTATTGTTTGTTTTTTAATCTCCATCGCGGACCGGACGTCATACGGAGGCAGTATCACTGCGCATGCGCACTATGGATCCGATGCGAATAGTCCTCTTCTCTTCTTGACTGACAATGAATGTGATAGTTTAATACAATCAGCAAATAACAAAATGCGTATTACAGGTAATATTTTATTTCACAACACTTTGCCTTGTTCCTTTCGTCTCTGCTGTTCACTTCAAACACGCTCCATACGACCGCAATGCTCTCGTATCAGACGCTTGCTCGATCACCTGCTCGTTTGCTGTCACAATGTACCCTACACAAATCCGAAACATTTGTTGCGGCTCCGAGTCACGACGAGGGGCAAGTTTTGGTTTCCAAGGGTGTTTTTATTCCTCTTCAACATCTCTCCCATACAGAGCCGCCTTTTTCACGTCCGCACGCCTTTTTCACATGTCCGCACTGATCGCGGTGGTGCCTTTAAGGGCAGTCGGAGAAATCAACGCCAACCAAAAAAATGACATCCAGCCTAGTTAAGACCATACCAAAGACTATAAAAATGGGACCCATTGCCTCCCTGCGTGTGACGATCATTGGGACTTAAGAAATAAAAATAAAAAAAAATAAAAAAATTGGGTGCGTATTATACATGGGTACAGGCTTTTTTCCAGCATCAACATGCCATTTTTAGGGTGCGTATTATACACGGAAAAAAACGATAAATAAAATTGAAAATGCTAACTTTGTTTTCATTTTCCTAATCAAAAATACATAAATTGGGCTATCCATCCATCTATCCATTTTCTGTACCGCTTAGTCCCCACGGGGGTCGCGGGCTCTGAATTCACTTGGATGGTTCCAACTCACTTGTTCCTCAGTACCTCCCAGGCTACCTCAATATCTGCATACATATTCTTCTCAGAAGGCTTGCCAGTGCTGACTCCAAAGCCCAAGTAGTCGTAAGAAAACATGCTGTAGTTGATTCTGGAGCCCAAGCCGGTGTGAAAAGCAGCAGCTGTTGTGGGTGCAACACACTAACATAGTTTGAACCGGTTGCTCCAACTACTGGAAAATACTTCCAAGTTTACTGGTTTCGGTTAAATGCAAGTTAGTTCACTGTTAGCATCGATATGGATTGAGTAGGTGGGCTTTTGTGGAAGGAAACCTCATTTGGCAGCGATGGGACTGAGACACAGTGGACAGCAGAAGAGACAGAATATTTAGTTCAAAGGAAACCCATTCATCCTTGGTCCCTGTCCGGCCATTTAAACACGGAATAACCCAGTTTGGTGGAAAATTGCCTTGAGGAACAGAATTCTAATTGTGGGTCATTCAAAAGGCCACTAAGGTGAGAGGTGGCTCGGCACTTGACTTTGGAGCTAATGTGCTTTGCCGTTACACCCTTTCAACAAATCTCTATGATGATTAACAGAAGCGTAACATCCATATTAAGAAATAATGTATTACTCATCAGAAAAGAACAGAGGACAGTGTGAAGTTTATTGGCTCCCCAATCATTGTTTTTACTAACTGATTCTGATGAGTATGAAAAAAAAGTGATCCAGTTCAGTATCCTAAGGACAAACTTGTTTTCCGGCGCATGTAGGCGCTGCACAAAAATTCCCATAATTTTCGGACTATAAATCGAAAAAAAAAAATTCCCTCTGTACCCTACACAAATCCGAAACATTTGTTGCGGCTCCGAGTCACAACAAGGGGCAAGTTTTGGTTCCCAAGGTCTTTTTTTATTCCTCTTTAACTTCTCTCCCATACAGAGCCGCCTTTTTCACATGTCCGCACGTCACTTTCCTCTTTTCATTTTAACCTAACTGATCGCGGTGGTGCCAATACGGGCAGCCGGAGAAATCAACGCCAACAAAAAAAATACATCCAGCCTAGTTAAGACCATACCAAAGACTATAAAAATGGGACCCATTGCCTCCCTGCTTGCCACTCAGCATTAAGGGTTGGAATTGGGGGGTTAGATCACCAAATGATTCCCGAGCGCGGCGCCGCTGCTGCTCACTGCTCCCTTCTCCCCCAGGGTGTCACGGCTTCGGAGTGGAGAAATGGAGCAGGGCGACCAAGTGCAGCTTGGACCAAGGTTTATTGCAACAAACTCAAAAAGACTAGGCAAACTGACGTGACTAACCAACAAACTAACAAGACTAACAGACTAAATTGTGAAACAAAAGACAGGAACAAAACCAACCGTGAGACATGCATGGTCCACGTGTTACACACACACACACACAGACAATGCTCCGACGGGGAGTGACACTCAAACAGAACTTAAATACAACACAGGTAACGAGAGGCAGGTGCGTGTGATTACTCTAAACAAGGGCACACAGGAAGGGAGGGGCGAGCACACGGACACAGAAACGATGACACAACCAAAACTGGGGACGAGGCATGACAGAACCCCCCCCACAAGGGACGGCTCCCGACGTCCCAAAATCCAATCCCTCACGACGGCACGCGGGGGGGCGGGGGGGCAGATAGCCGCACTCGGGCGACGACTAGGTGCAGAGAGCCGCACTCGGGGGGCGGCGACTAGGGGCAGAGAGCCGCACTCGGGGGGCGGCGGCGACTAGGGGCAGAGAGCCGCACTCGGGGGGCGGCGACTAGGGGCAGAGAGCCGCACTCGGGGGGCGGCGACTAGGGGCAGAGAGCCGCACTCGGGCGGCGGCGACTAGGGGCAGAGAGCCGCACAGGGGCGGCGACTAGGGGCAGAGAGCCGCACTCGGGGGGCGGCTAGGGGCAGAAAGCCGCACTCGGGCGGCGACTAGGGGCAGAGAGCCGCACTCGGGGGGCGGCGACTAGGGGCAGAGAGCCGCACTCGGGGGGCGGCGACTAGGGGCAGAGAGCCGCACTCGGGGGGCGGCGGCGACTAGGGGCAGAGAGCCGCACTCGGGCGGCGGTGAGTAGGGGCAGAGAGCCGCACTCGGGCGGCGGTGACTAGGGGCAGAGAGCCGCACTCGGGGGGCGGCGACTAGGGGCAGAGAGCCGCACTCGGGCGAACACCCGGGGAAACAGAGCCGCAATCGGCGGACACCCGGGGAAACAGAGCCGCAATCGGCGGACACCCGGGGAAACAGAGCCGCAATCGGCGGACACCCGGGGAAACAGAGCCGCAATCGGCGGACACCCGGGGAAACAGAGCCGCAATCGGCGGCATTCGGGGAGTCCATGCCGCAATCGGCGGGATTCGGGGAGGCGGAGTTGTTCGCAGCGGCACGAGTCAAGCATGTTGCCTTCCTAGATGTCGGGTGATGATCGCAGGTTCTGGCGCTGCTGGCACAAAGACCAACGGCGGCCGTGGGTCCAGCGTCGCTGGAGCAAAGTCCGATGGCAGCCGTCGAGCCGGTCGCACCGGGAGGAACTCTGATGGCGGCCGCGAAGCCCATGGCGCTGGAACCTGCTCGAACGACGGGCGTGGATTGCAGGTCGCGGACGGGAGCTGATCCTGGAAGGTCCAAGCGCTGGTCGCTGTGATGGTCGGAGCATTCTGTCACGGCTTCGGAGTGGAGAAATGGAGCAGGGCGACCAAGTGCAGCTTGGACCAAGGTTTATTGCAACAAACTCAAAAAGACTAGGCAAACTGACGTGACTAACCAACAAACTAACAAGACTAACAGACTAAATTGTGAAACAAAAGACAGGAACAAAACCAACCGTGACCGTGACCGTGAGACATGCATGGTCCACGTGTTACACACACACACACAGACAATGCTCCGACGGGGAGTGACACTCAAACAGAACTTAAATACAACACAGGTAACGAGAGGCAGGTGCGTGTGATTACTCTAAACAAGGGCACACAGGAAGGGAGGGGCGAGCACACGGACACAGAAACGATGACACAACCAAAACTGGGGACGAGGCATGACACAGGGGATGGATCAAAATCACATGGGGATGGGTCAAATGCAGAGGACAAATTTCACCACACCCAGATGCGTGTGTGACGATCATTGGGACTTAAAAAAATAAATAAAAAAAATAAAAAAATTTGGGTGCGTATTATACATGGGTACAGGCTTTTTTCCAGCATCGACATGCCATTTTTAGGGTGCGTATTATACATGGGGGCGCATTATACATGAAAATAAAACAGTATTTAATGATTTGGAGTGACAGAAGGTTTGAAAAACTATTATGGCTTTTACGCACGCCCGGTCCTACTCTACGGAGCTCTCTTTAACCTCGGTGGATGGAAGTCTTGGGCCGGCACTCGGCCGGGTGGCTGTCCGGGGACGGTGGATAGGGCTCGGACATGGCTTTTACGCACGGCTGGTCCTACTCTACGGGGCTCTCTTTCACCTCCGTGGATGGAAGTCGGGGGCCGGTGCTCGGCCGGGTGGCTGTCCGGGGATGGTGGATGGGGCTCGGACATGGCTGGGGGTGCACATCAGTGAGGATCTCTCCTGGTCCACCAACACCGCATCACTGGCAAGGAAAGCCCAGCGCCGTCTGTACTTCCTGCGGAAACTCAGGCGAGCGAGCGCTCCTCCGGCCGTCATGACTACATTTTACCGCGGCACCATTGAGAGCGTCCTCTCTGTATTGCTGTTTGGGGTGGCGGCTGCACTGACTACAACTTGAAGGCCCTGCAGCGCATAGTGAACACGGCTGGTAAGATTATTGGTGCTTCGCTCCCCTCCTTGAAGGACATTTACACCTCCCATCTCACCCGCAAGGCGACCACGATTGTGAGTGATGTGAGTCACCCCGCTCACTCTTTGTTTGAGCTTCTGCCCTCTGGGAAGAGGTACAGGAGCCTGTGCTCCCGCACCACCAGACTCTCCAACAGCTTCATACTCCAGGCTGTTAGGATCCTGAACTCGCCCCCCCTTTCTGCGTAGCGTCCTGTACTTTGCGCTATGCTTACTGTCTGCTGTACGCACACTGGCTCAGTTTTGCTCCTCTTATTTATTGGGTTATTTGTTTATTATTTATTCATCACTCATTTTATTTATTTATTATTTATTAGTTATTGTTTGTGCCTTCTTGTTTTTATTTTGTGTCGTCTACTTGTATGTTTATCGTGTACTGTGTCTCGTCACCGTGGGGAGGAAACGGAATTTCGGTTTCTTTGTGTGTCTGACATATGAAGGGATTGACAATAAAGCTGACTTTGAACTTTGAACTTTGAAAGGTCATGCCACACAGCATTTCAATCAGACTGGACTGCAACGAGGCCACTTTTAAACCTTCATTTTGAATTACTGATGTGTTATTGATTGTTGTTGTGATGCAGAACCCAAAATCACTTCAGCTTGAGGTCACAATGATGACCAAAAATTCTCCTTTCGGATTTTCTGGTAAAGAGCAAAATTACCGTTTTTCTTCCGTGTATAATGCGCCCCCATGTATAATACGCACCCTAAAAATGGCATGTTGATGCTGGAAAAAAGCCTGTACCCATGTATAATACGCACCCAATTTTTTTTTGTAAGTCCCAATGATCGTCACACACGCAGGGAGGCAATGGGTCCCATTTTTATAGTCTTTGGTATGGTCTTAACTAGGCTGGATGTATTTTTTTTTGTTGGCGTTGATTTCTCCGACTGCCCGTAAAGGCACCACCGCGATCAGTGCGGACATGTGATTAAGTGCCGTCCTTTTTACCTGCCAAGGGAATTTACTGCGATTCTGCTAGTCGCGGTATACATCCCGCCTTCCAACATCGAAGGCGACAGGATCGCGGCTCTTAGTGAACTGTACCAGGCAGTCAGTGAACAACAGACGACGCACCCTGACGGTTTCATCATCTTCGCTGGGGATTTTAATCATGCTAACCTGAAGACTATTTTTCCGAGGCTTCACCAGCATGTTAATTTTCCAACACGTGGTGACAGCTTCCTGGACCTGGCCTACTCTATACATAAAGGAGCTTTCAAAGCCGCCCCCCTCCCCCATCCTGGACTTTCTGACCATATCACTGTTATGCTTTTGCCCGCATACAGACAAATGGTGAAAGCATCCAGGCCGGTTCGCAAGCGAGTAAGAGTGTGGCCTGAGGGTGCCTCTGATGCACTTCGAGACTGCTTTGGCATTACTGACTGGGAAATGTTTAAGCAGGCGGCCATTTGCAACAATCGGACGGACATAGAGGAGTATACTGACTCTGTTTCCTCTTACATCACAAAGTGCATTGATGATGCGTGCTCAGTCCGCTGCTCTTCACCCTGCTGACGCATGACTGCACTGCAACTTACGGAAGCAACCGCGTGCTGAAATATGACGACGACACAACTCTGGTGGGTCTCATCATCGTGGGCGACGAGACTCAGTACAGGTCGGAGGTCGACCTTCTGGCCTCGTGGTGCAGGGACAACAACCTCCTGCTGAACGTCACCAAGACCAAGGAAATTATTGTTGACTTCCGGAAGGGTCACACCCAACACCTGCCACTGACCATCGACGGTGCTGTGGTGGAGAGACTGAACAGCACCAGGTTCCTGGGGGTGCACATCAGTGAGGATCTCTCCTGGCCCACCAACACCGCATCACTGGCGAAGAAGGCCCAGCGCCGCCTGTACTTCCTGCAGAAACTCAGGCGAGCAAGTGCTCCTCCGGCCGTCATGACTAAATTCTACCGTGGCACCATTGAGAGCGTCCTCTCCAGTTGTATCGCTGTCTGGGGTGGTAGCTGCACTGAATACAACATGAAAGCCCTGCAGCGCATAGTGAACACGGCTGGTAAGATTATTGGTGCTTCACTCCCATCCCTGAAGGATATTTACACGATCCCATCTCACCCGCAAGGCGACCACGATTGTGAGTGATTTGAGTCACCCCGCTCACTCTTTGTTTGATCTTCTGCCCTCTGAGAAGAGGCACAGGAGCCTGCGCTCCCGCACCACCAGACTTGCCAACAGCTCCATACTCCAGGCTGTTAGGATCCTGAACTCTCTCCCCCCTTCTGCGTAGCGTCCTGTACTTTTGCGCCATATTCTGCCTGTCTGCTGTATGCACACTTGCTCCATTTTTGCTCCTCTTATTTATTATGTTATTTGTTTATTTATTATTTATTCATCACTCTTATTCATTCATTGGTTGTGCCCAATTGTTTTTAATTTTTGTGTTGTTTACGTGTACGTAGTATATTGTGTACTATGTCTTGTCACCGTGGGATAGCGGGAACGTAATTGCGATCTCTGTGTGTCTTGGCATGTGAAGAAATTGACAATAAAGCAGACTTTGACTTTTTTTGACTTTGAAATATAATGTTACTTTAAATTTTATTTGAATACTTCATTTGTACAACCTTTGTTTCCTACCTCAGTCTGGCACCTACAGCAGATGTACAAGTGATAGTAGCACCTGGATATGTCAGGCTTTGGAGTGGAGTAATGGAGCAGGGCGACCAAGTGCAGCTTGGATCAGGGTTTATTGAAGCAAACTCAAAGGACTCGGCAAACTGACGTGACTAAACAACAAACTAACAGGACTAACCGACCAAAGCGTGAAACAAGACAGGAACCAAACAAACCGCGTGACCGTGAGACATGCATTGTCCACATCTCATGCAATGCTCCGACGGCAAGTGACACGCAAACAGAACTTAAATACAACACAGGTAACGAGAGGCAAGTGCGTGTGATTACACTAATCAAGGGCACACAGGGAAGGAGGGGCGAGCACACAGACACATAACCAAAACTGGGGCCGAGGCATGACAGAACCCCCCCCACAAGGGACGGCTCCCGATGTCCCAAAAACCCAACCCCCCACGGCGGCCCGCGAGGGGGCGGGGGGTTAGCGCACCAGTCCAGACTACTGGTCTCTGAAATAGCCTGAACCGCACTCGGCGGCGACTTGGGGCACAGAACCGCACTCGGGTGGCGACTTGGGGCACAGAACCGCACTCGGGCGGCGACTTGGCGCACAGAACCGCACTCGGGCGGCGACTTGGGGCACAGAACCGCACTCGGGCGGCAACTTGGGGCACAGAACCGCACTCGGGCGGCAACTTGGGGCACAGAACCGCACTCGGGCGGCGACTTAGGGCACAGAACCGTACTCGGGCGGCGACTTGGGGCACAGAACCGCACTCGGGCGGCGACTAGGAGCACAGAACCGCACTCGGGCGGCGACTAGGGGCAGAGAACCACACTCGGGCGGCGACTAGGGGCAGAGAACCGCACTCGGGCGGCGACTAGGGGCAGCGAACCGCACTCGGGCGACGACTAGGGGCAGAGAACCGCACTCGGGCGGCGACTAGGGGCAGAGAACCGCACTCGGGCGGAGACTAGGGGAACCGAACCGCACCGCACTCGGGCGGCAACTTGGGGAACCACACCGCACTCGGGCGGCGACGAGGGGTACCGCACCGCGCTCGGGCGGCGACGAGGGGAACCGCGCTCGGGCGGGAACGAGGGGAACCGCACCGCGCTCGGGCGGCGACGAGGGGAAACAGAACCGCAATCGGCGGCAACTCGGGGAAACAAAACCGCAATCGGCGGCAACTCGGGGAAACAGAACCCCAATCGGGGAAACAGAACCGCAATCGGCGGCTATTCGGGGACAGAACCACGATCAGCGGAAACTCTGGGACAGAACCGCAATCGGCGGCAACTCGAAAGTCCGGACCGCAATCAGCGGCAATCGGAAGGCGGAGCTGTGCGCAGCGGCAAGAATCACCACGCGCTGCAGCAGAGGGAGTGGGTCCATGGACGATCGCGGGTCCGGCGCAACTGGATTGAATCTGGCGACGCCCGCGGGTCCTGCAACGCAGAGGTGGAGCCAGATGGCGACCGCGAGCCTGATGACGCCGGGAGGCACTCCGATGGCGGCCGCGGATCCGGCGGCAGCAAAGTCCGATCGCGACAGCGGAGCCGGTCGCATCGGGAGGAACTCTGATGGCGGCCGCAAAGCCCATGGCGCTGGAACCTGCTAGGACGACGGGCGTGGATCGGGCGTCGCGGACGGGAGCTGATGGTCGGAGCATTCTGTCAGGCTTCGGAGTGGAGTAATGAAGCAGGGCGACCAAGTGCAGCTTGGACCAGGGTTTATTGAAGCAAACTCAAAGGACTCGGCAAACTGACGTGACTAAACAACAAACTAACAGGACTAACCGACCAAAGCGTGAAACAAGACAGGAACCAAACAAACCACGTGACCGTGAGACATGCATTGTCCACATCTCATGCAATGCTCCGACGGTGAGTGACACGCAAACAGAAACTAAATACAACACAGGTAACGAGAGGCAGGTGCGTGTAATTACACTAATCAAGGGCACACAGGAAGGGAGGGGCGAGCACACAGACACG
The DNA here is from genome assembly GCF_033458585.1 of Syngnathus typhle. Classification (NCBI taxonomy): domain Eukaryota; kingdom Metazoa; phylum Chordata; class Actinopteri; order Syngnathiformes; family Syngnathidae; genus Syngnathus; species Syngnathus typhle. The sequence continues at coordinate 3,059,964 of NC_083741.1, forward strand.
ATGACACATCACAAAACTGAGGACGAGGCATGACATTATTAGATATATTCATAAATATCAGTAGAATTTTTTAAGGCTACAGACTTCAGTTTTCCAGATATCGCTCATGTGACGGAACAGACAAGCCAACCAAGTGTGTTACGAGATTCTCTTTATTGATGTTAGGGAGAGGGGACATGGGAGACAGGAGCTTTGACAGAGCAGATACAGCAGCGGAGCCAGGACGAAAGCTATTTGAGGTCTGGCACTGGATTGCTGCCGGGAGCATGCAGGGAGGAAGCGAGCTGACGACCAGACGAGCAACTCAACCAGCGGGCGTCGAGGGCAGCTGAGCTCGGAAGCAGCAAGACAAATTCATGGCCGCAATCGAGCAACAGATCGGACCTGTTGGTGTCGGCTGCAAAGCAAGCGTATGGGGAAGCGGGGCGTAGCGCAGAGATGTAGTTGAGGACGGGCAGGAAGTCAGACCAGCGTTCACGGAGGTACAGGCAAAATCGCAAAATGGGATTCAGACGGAAGGTACACAGTGTGCACATGGGTAGCATCATACTGACAATGAATGATGAGAGTGCAGGGTTTAAATAGGGGAGTAAATTAGCCGGGAGCAGGTGTGGTGATGACGAACAGGAGGTGTCAGACAATGAGCGCTGATTGCTGCAGGGTGCGGCTTTGAGCAACGTGGTTGCGTCATAGGGGCGTGGCTGTGAACGATGCGCATGAGGGGAAATTCATGGACGTCAGGAGACGTGGACACTTTGACAGCTGATTAAAAATGGCTTTTCAGAGTATGATATTTTGGAATTTTATATTTAACAAATGTGTACTTTTGCTAGAATTTTTACATCACAGATGGTCAGGTGGGAGGCATTTGATGAAATGTCATGGAATGAACCCGAGTGTCTGGTCGGTGTCAGAGACACAAGACAGAACAAATTTATAGTCTGAGCTTGGCATTAGTCAATCCTTACATCTTTATTGATTGTTTAATTAGCTCTATCTTATCACATTTTTGGGATAGTTACACACCACATTTATTTTAGAAAGGCCATGGACAGACTTGCTCATACTGTATAAGAGCTTGCAAAAAAAAAAAAAAGGTCAAAGGGCACTTTGGGCATTAAGGAGAAAAAGGGTCAATGCCCAGGCAACCATCGCGCACGTACAGTACATGCATGGGGCATGCACCTGCAAGTGACCACTCCAGAGTGCTGTAAAAAGTCTATCTACCTCAGTTTTGGACATGACTGACTGTGTCAATACAGACTGTGTATTATTATCAATGATGATGAAATTATGATCGCTTCCTTCCGTGATGTCATCAACCAAGACATGAAGAGTAGGGGTGTGTGGCCATATTCCTCATTAAAAGTGTGTGTTTCATTTTTCTCATTGTTTCATTACTTGTTTCATTATTTTTCCAAAACAAATATCGTTTTTTTCCGTGTATAATGCGCGAAATTTAACAACTTTATTGTCCTAAAATCTGGGGTGCGCATTATACATGGGTACAATTTTTTTTAATTATTTATTTATTTTTTTTTAAAGAGAATCATGGTACAACAAAACCAACAACAGGACTGACCGACAAAGACGTGGAACAAAAAGACAGGGTGACATTACCAAAGACAGGAACAGAAACCAAACAGACATCATGACATTAACACATGCAATGATCCGACGGTGAGCGAGGGGCAGACAGGACTAAAAGACAAAACACGTTACATTGATTGAGGTGACACAGGAAGGGAGGGGCGACGCAAACAGAAACTATGGCAACCTAGACACATAGCAAAACTGGGGACGAGACATGACAAATCTCCCTCGAAATAAAACTTGAGATCACCTTTCTTCTTGTTTGTTGTCAATCGCGCATCGCATTCAGCCATCCTGCCCAACACACTTAGTCAGTAAAATTCATAATTGACGACACATCATTTGATGCGATAGTGCAATCCTTGATGGTGTGTTGTTTTTATTGTTTGTTTTTTAATCTCCATCGCGGACCGGACGTCATACGGAGGCAGTATCACTGCGCATGCGCACTATGGATCCGATGCGAATAGTCCTCTTCTCTTCTTGACTGACAATGAATGTGATAGTTTAATACAATCAGCAAATAACAAAATGCGTATTACAGGTAATATTTTATTTCACAACACTTTGCCTTGTTCCTTTCGTCTCTGCTGTTCACTTCAAACACGCTCCATACGACCGCAATGCTCTCGTATCAGACGCTTGCTCGATCACCTGCTCGTTTGCTGTCACAATGTACCCTACACAAATCCGAAACATTTGTTGCGGCTCCGAGTCACGACGAGGGGCAAGTTTTGGTTTCCAAGGGTGTTTTTATTCCTCTTCAACATCTCTCCCATACAGAGCCGCCTTTTTCACGTCCGCACGCCTTTTTCACATGTCCGCACTGATCGCGGTGGTGCCTTTAAGGGCAGTCGGAGAAATCAACGCCAACCAAAAAAATGACATCCAGCCTAGTTAAGACCATACCAAAGACTATAAAAATGGGACCCATTGCCTCCCTGCGTGTGACGATCATTGGGACTTAAGAAATAAAAATGAAAAAAAATAAAAAAATTGGGTGCGTATTATACATGGGTACAGGCTTTTTTCCAGCATCAACATGCCATTTTTAGGGTGCGTATTATACACGGAAAAAAACGATAAATAAAATTGAAAATGCTAACTTTGTTTTCATTTTCCTAATCAAAAATACATAAATTGGGCTATCCATCCATCCATCCATTTTCTGTACCGCTTAGTCCCCACGGGGGTCGCGGGCTCTGAATTCACTTGGATGGTTCCAACTCACTTGTTCCTCAGTACCTCCCAGGCTACCTCAATATCTGCATACATATTCTTCTCAGAAGGCTTGCCAGTGCTGACTCCAAAGCCCAAGTAGTCGTAAGAAAACATGCTGTAGTTGATTCTGGAGCCCAAGCCGGTGTGAAAAGCAGCAGCTGTTGTGGGTGCAACACACTAACATAGTTTGAACCGGTTGCTCCAACTACTGGAAAATACTTCCAAGTTTACTGGTTTCGGTTAAATGCAAGTTAGTTCACTGTTAGCATCGATATGGATTGAGTAGGTGGGCTTTTGTGGAAGGAAACCTCATTTGGCAGCGATGGGACTGAGACACAGTGGACAGCAGAAGAGACAGAATATTTAGTTCAAAGGAAACCCATTCATCCTTGGTCCCTGTCCGGCCATTTAAACACGGAATAACCCAGTTTGGTGGAAAATTGCCTTGAGGAACAGAATTCTAATTGTGGGTCATTCAAAAGGCCACTAAGGTGAGAGGTGGCTCGGCACTTGACTTTGGAGCTAATGTGCTTTGCCGTTACACCCTTTCAACAAATCTCTATGATGATTAACAGAAGCGTAACATCCATATTAAGAAATAATGTATTACTCATCAGAAAAGAACAGAGGACAGTGTGAAGTTTATTGGCTCCCCAATCATTGTTTTTACTAACTGATTCTGATGAGTATGAAAAAAAAGTGATCCAGTTCAGTATCCTAAGGACAAACTTGTTTTCCGGCGCATGTAGGCGCTGCACAAAAATTCCCATAATTTTCGGACTATAAATCGAAAAAAAAAAATTCCCTTTGTACCCTACACAAATCCGAAACATTTGTTGCGGCTCCGAGTCACAACAAGGGGCAAGTTTTGGTTCCCAAGGTCTTTTTTTATTCCTCTTTAACTTCTCTCCCATACAGAGCCGCCTTTTTCACATGTCCGCACGTCACTTTCCTCTTTTCATTTTAACCTAACTGATCGCGGTGGTGCCAATACGGGCAGCCGGAGAAATCAACGCCAACAAAAAAAATACATCCAGCCTAGTTAAGACCATACCAAAGACTATAAAAATGGGACCCATTGCCTCCCTGCTTGCCACTCAGCATTAAGGGTTGGAATTGGGGGGTTAGATCACCAAATGATTCCCGAGCGCGGCGCCGCTGCTGCTCACTGCTCCCTTCTCCCCCAGGGTGTCACGGCTTCGGAGTGGAGAAATGGAGCAGGGCGACCAAGTGCAGCTTGGACCAAGGTTTATTGCAACAAACTCAAAAAGACTAGGCAAACTGACGTGACTAACCAACAAACTAACAAGACTAACAGACTAAATTGTGAAACAAAAGACAGGAACAAAACCAACCGTGAGACATGCATGGTCCACGTGTTACACACACACACACACACACAGACAATGCTCCGACGGGGAGTGACACTCAAACAGAACTTAAATACAACACAGGTAACGAGAGGCAGGTGCGTGTGATTACTCTAAACAAGGGCACACAGGAAGGGAGGGGCGAGCACACGGACACAGAAACGATGACACAACCAAAACTGGGGACGAGGCATGACAGAACCCCCCCCACAAGGGACGGCTCCCGACGTCCCAAAATCCAATCCCTCACGACGGCACGCGGGGGGGCGGGGGGGCAGATAGCCGCACTCGGGCGACGACTAGGTGCAGAGAGCCGCACTCGGGGGGCGGCGACTAGGGGCAGAGAGCCGCACTCGGGGGGCGGCGGCGACTAGGGGCAGAGAGCCGCACTCGGGGGGCGGCGACTAGGGGCAGAGAGCCGCACTCGGGGGGCGGCGACTAGGGGCAGAGAGCCGCACTCGGGCGGCGGCGACTAGGGGCAGAGAGCCGCACAGGGGCGGCGACTAGGGGCAGAGAGCCGCACTCGGGGGGCGGCTAGGGGCAGAAAGCCGCACTCGGGCGGCGACTAGGGGCAGAGAGCCGCACTCGGGGGGCGGCGACTAGGGGCAGAGAGCCGCACTCGGGGGGCGGCGACTAGGGGCAGAGAGCCGCACTCGGGGGGCGGCGGCGACTAGGGGCAGAGAGCCGCACTCGGGCGGCGGTGAGTAGGGGCAGAGAGCCGCACTCGGGCGGCGGTGACTAGGGGCAGAGAGCCGCACTCGGGGGGCGGCGACTAGGGGCAGAGAGCCGCACTCGGGCGAACACCCGGGGAAACAGAGCCGCAATCGGCGGACACCCGGGGAAACAGAGCCGCAATCGGCGGACACCCGGGGAAACAGAGCCGCAATCGGCGGACACCCGGGGAAACAGAGCCGCAATCGGCGGACACCCGGGGAAACAGAGCCGCAATCGGCGGACACCCGGGGAAACAGAGCCGCAATCGGCGGCATTCGGGGAGTCCATGCCGCAATCGGCGGGATTCGGGGAGGCGGAGTTGTGCGCAGCGGCACGAGTCAAGCATGTTGCCTTCCTAGATGTCGGGTGATGATCGCAGGTTCTGGCGCTGCTGGCACAAAGACCAACGGCGGCCGTGGGTCCAGCGTCGCTGGAGCAAAGTCCGATGGCAGCCGTCGAGCCGGTCGCACCGGGAGGAACTCTGATGGCGGCCGCGAAGCCCATGGCGCTGGAACCTGCTCGAACGACGGGCGTGGATTGCAGGTCGCGGACGGGAGCTGATCCTGGAAGGTCCAAGCGCTGGTCGCTGTGATGGTCGGAGCATTCTGTCACGGCTTCGGAGTGGAGAAATGGAGCAGGGCGACCAAGTGCAGCTTGGACCAAGGTTTATTGCAACAAACTCAAAAAGACTAGGCAAACTGACGTGACTAACCAACAAACTAACAAGACTAACAGACTAAATTGTGAAACAAAAGACAGGAACAAAACCAACCGTGACCGTGACCGTGAGACATGCATGGTCCACGTGTTACACACACACACACAGACAATGCTCCGACGGGGAGTGACACTCAAACAGAACTTAAATACAACACAGGTAACGAGAGGCAGGTGCGTGTGATTACTCTAAACAAGGGCACACAGGAAGGGAGGGGCGAGCACACGGACACAGAAACGATGACACAACCAAAACTGGGGACGAGGCATGACACAGGGGATGGATCAAAATCACATGGGGATGGGTCAAATGCAGAGGACAAATTTCACCACACCCAGATGCGTGTGTGACGATCATTGGGACTTAAAAAAATAAATAAAAAAATTTGGGTGCGTATTATACATGGGTACAGGCTTTTTTCCAGCATCGACATGCCATTTTTAGGGTGCGTATTATACATGGGGGCGCATTATACATGAAAATAAAACAGTATTTAATGATTTGGAGTGACAGAAGGTTTGAAAAACTATTATGGCTTTTACGCACGCCCGGTCCTACTCTACGGAGCTCTCTTTAACCTCGGTGGATGGAAGTCTTGGGCCGGCACTCGGCCGGGTGGCTGTCCGGGGACGGTGGATAGGGCTCGGACATGGCTTTTACGCACGGCTGGTCCTACTCTACGGGGCTCTCTTTCACCTCCGTGGATGGAAGTCGGGGGCCGGTGCTCGGCCGGGTGGCTGTCCGGGGATGGTGGATGGGGCTCGGACATGGCTTTTACGCACACCCGAGCCTATTCTATGGAGCTCTCTTCCACCACCGTGGCTAGACGTGCCACCTCCGGGGATGGAAGTCCACGCCGCCACACGCCTGGATGTTGACGCCGGTGCTTGGGGCCGTGTGGCGGTTAACTATTTATGTTATAGTTATTTGATATATTTGATTTCGTGTAGCAACTTGTATATGTTTTTATCGTTACAGTTCAGTAGTTGTTGGCTAGTTGAACTCTTGTTTTGTTAAATAAACAGCCGTTTACCAAACACACGTCTTTCCTTGTACTTTGTTAACGCTACAATATAGTTAGTATATACTGTGGAATAACGACGAGGCTGACGTCAGGGCGCACGCGGGACGTTGTTGACAAAGGACGAGGAATTTGATCGATGGATTCAATGATTTAGAGTGACAGATGGTTTGATAATATTACCGTTTTTTTCCGTGTATAGTGCGCAAAATTTAACGAATTTATTGTCCTAAAATCTGGGGTGCGCATTATACATGGGTACAAAAAAAATTTAATTTTTTTTTTTTTAAATTTTTTTTTTTAAGAAAACAAAACCAACAACAGGACTGACCGACAAAGTCGTGGAACAAAAAGACAGGGTGACATTACCAAAGACAGGAACAGAAAGCAAACAGACATCATGACAGTAACACATGCAATTATCCGACGGTGAGCGAGGGGCAGACAGGACTTAAATACAAAACACGTTACATCGATTGAGGTGACACAGGAAGAGAGGGGCGACGCGAACAGAAACTATGGCAACCTAGACACATAGCAAAACTGCGGACGAGACGTGACAAATGTCCCTCGAAATGAAACTTGAAATCACCAAGTTTTGGTTTCCAAGGGTGTTTTTATTCCTCTTCAACGTCTCTCCCATACAGAGCCGCCTTTTTCACGTCCGCACGCCTCGGTGGTGCGTTTATGGGCAGTCAGAGAAATCAACGCCAACAAAAAAAATTACATCCAGCCTAGTTAAGACCATACCAAAGACTATAAAAATGGGACCCATTGCCTCCCTGCGTGTGTGACGATCATTGGGACTTAAAAAAAAAAAAAAAAGAAATTCATAAAAAAAAATTCATAAAAATTGGGTGCGTATTATACATGGGTACAGGCTTTTTTCCAGCATCAGCATGCCATTTTTAGGGTGCGTATTATACATGGGGGCGCACTATACACGGAAAAAAACGGTAATTTGTATCTGATCTTACTGAATAAAGAGGGTATGAATTTCCAGAAAATCTACGCCACTCGAATTTTTAGGAATGGGTTGCACAATTACCATCTAAGGCATTCATCTTGATACATGGTAACAAAGACCTACATTGCCATAACAGCTTTCAAAGCCAGACATCTCAATATACCAAACATTACATTCTCTACAAAAGAAGCTCCCCGAAAAACAGACAAATGACATAAACATTGCAATGGGTTAGAGCAGTGCTTCTCAAATAGTGGGGCGCGATGCTATTCCTGGGGGGGCGCGTGTGACCCTGGGGAACAGGCTTTTTTTTTGGCAGTACTAGAATAAAGTGTAATTGCGCGTTTACTACAGCAGGGGGCAGTGGCGCTCTAATTGTTACTTCTGTCACGTTTGCGACAGTGCAACATTTACGACTTACAAGACAACTTAGGATAGTCACGGTGGGGAGGGGGGGCGCGAATAGTTTTCTTCTTGCTAGGGGGGGGCGTAACAGAAAATAATTGAGAAGCACTGGGTTAGAGCAACATTTTGAGGAAAAGGAGTGTGCTTGTTGAGTGAAGCCAAACAATTTAAGCAATCTGCTGTCAGAAATAGACCACATTTTAGGGCTTCAAGCTGTGTGGATTATTTTTTTTGCTCACTAGTTTGTGTGAATTTGCACCATGTTTTGCAGCCTTCAATGATTTCCTTTTAAAAAGATTTTTCTAGGAGTGTCTGACAAGGAAAACTCTTGGGTAAAAACATTCCATAAATGCCGGAAGATAGACTGTAGGATTTTGGGTGATAAAGTATTAAATCCTTTTAACCTTGGATGATGGAATTTCTGATGCATGTACTGTATGTAGGTCAGGGGGTGCCAAGTCCGGTCCTCAAGGGCGACAACCCAGCCTATTTTAGACGCATCCCCACTGTAATACATCTGATTCAAATCATCAGGATTGTTATCAGGCTTAATAGAGCTTGCTGATGAGCTGATCATTTGAATAACGTGTTGTGGTAGGGCTGCACCTAAAACAGGCTGGATTGGTGCCCTTGAGGACCGGACTTGGGGATCCCTGCTGTAGGTGTTGCTTTTCTGTTTTAGTGAGGGAAGGGTGACTCCTTGGCTCATTTCTACTGATGTGTAGCCTGTTTGGTAGCATTTGGATGGATATGAACCCAGTATATCTCCAACTTTAATCTTCTACGTACGTCAGCAGTCCCCTTTTAAATACATGTTTCATTCGCAGAGGCGACGAGGTGTCCTGAGGCTCGCCAGCACCAGCTACTCTGCACATCCCATCATTCTGACACAGAAAAGGATATGGCTGACAGATATGGCTATAACACAGGGAGTGAATTGAAAAGAGGTAAAAAAGATGAGACGCAACCCACCAATTTGCATCTTGACTGTTTTAATTTGGATCCATTATGGTGTTATAAAATGGCAAAACCATCAGAACTCTGTTGTCCATTTACTTCTGGACCTACAGACTTACTTTCAACAACACCGATGACCAAATAGACAGTACATTTGAGATGAAATAGGTCTCCAGTGCAGTGTGAGTGTGTGTGTGTGCGTGTGTGGGTGTATGTATGTTTATGTTTATTTTATTTATATTTTTTCCATTTATAGAAATTTTAAGGCTCTTCTGAACCACACAATAATCTTCTCAGACAAGCAAATCAGGATGCAGAACACAATGAGGGTCCAATTCTTGTCTATTTGCCGTCAGGGTTTTTGCAAAGGGGAGATATTTTCCTGTCATCCACATTGCCCAGAAATTTTTTTCATTCAAAAATAATGTTTCTGAAAACTTCAGCCAAAGTGGAGATTTCTGGATATCCGGAGCTGCGTTTAGCTGTGGACAGTCATGACCAGAGATTTATGTGTTTTAGTTTTGTCTGTTAGCCAGTCTGTTACGTACTCTGTCTTGCAGCGGAACCAGGACAAACCGCACTTGTGTCCCTGCAGCAAAAACTGTTTCCATGCTGCTTCTTTTTGATTCACCTCCCCAATGACCGTGCAGGCGTGCGACTCGTGTGCTTGCAGATCAGCACTCAGTATTCACGTGAAAAGTAGCTCGACACTAATTAGTCATTAGGAAAGATAGAGAAATGTACCTCTCCGCCCTTCTTCCCGTACACCACCATCAGTTTTAACAGGTCACAGCTGTTCCATGCGCCTTGTAAAATAAAGAGAGGAACGTTTTTTGTTTGTATTATTGCCAATGTTTTATATGATATTTTCTGCCATTTTATGTTTTAGTAAAGCTTTTTTGTCCCTTCCGGTGTAGGTATCGCTTCTACTCGGGTGTTCAGATCGACTGGGGAGTCTACCGTTTTTTTCCGTGTATAGTGCACCCCCATGTATAATACGCACCCTAAAAATGGCATGCTGATGCTGGAAAAAAGCCTGTACCCATGTATAATACGCACCCAATTTTTATGAATTTTTTTTATGAATTTTTTTTTTTTTTTTTAAGTCCCAATGATCGTCACACACGCAGGGAGGCAATGGGTCCCATTTTTATAGTCTTTGGTATGGTCTTAACTAGGCTGGATGTAATTTTTTTTGTTGGCGTTGATTTCTCCGACTGCCCATAACCGCACCACCGAGGCGTGCGGACGTGAAAAAGGCGGCTCTGTATGGGAGAGACGTTGAAGAGGAATAAAAACACCCTTGGAAACCAAAACTTGCCCCTCGTCGTGACTCGGAGCCGCAACAAATGTTTCGGATTTGTGTAGGGTACATTGTGACAGACAGCAAACGAGCAGGTGATCGAGCAAGCGTCTGATACGAGAGCATTGCGGTCGCATGGAGCGTGTTTGAAGTGAACAGCAGAGAAGAAAGGAACAAGGCAAAGTGTTGTGAAATAAAATATTACCTGTAATACGGATTTAGGTAGAGAACTGAACTCTCGCTCTTTATATAGCTGACGTGTCTTGCGCATCCGTTCTGCGCATCTGTAATGGCGGCCTCCGTATGATATCCGGTTTGCGTGTGTGCGCGTGTGCGTGTGTGCGCGTGTGTGCGAGAGCGAGAGAGAGCGAGAGAGAGAGTGCGAGAGAGAGTGCGAGAGAGAACGCTCAACCGTAGCGCGCCGCCGACCGCCCAACTGCACCGCGCTGGTCGCATTATTGTGACAGAGCCGTCGCTGAAATTTAGAAGATATTTTTAAAGTCCTGATGTACTTTCTAAAATTTAAGTGGACCTCAGTGCGCACTGCGCAGGGAGCTTAATTTGGTGCGGTCGCGCAACCGCAGCGCGCCGGCCGCTCACTGTCGCATTGCTTAAAGAACGCCTTTGTGTTTTAGAATGAACAGCAGAGACGAAAGGAACAAGGCAAAGTGTTGTGAAATAAAATATGACCGACCTGTAATACGCATTTTGTTATTTGCTGATTGAAACTGCTAATTAAACTGTGAATTGAAACTAATAGGTGGAGAACAACTCTCGCTCTTTATATAGCTGACGTGTCTTGCGCATCCGTTCTGCGCATCTGTAATGGCGGCCTCCGTATGACGTCCGGTCCGCGATGGAGATTAAAAAACAAACAATATTTGACAATAACACACCATCAAGGATTGCACCATCGCATCAAACGATGTGTCGTCAATTATGAATTTTACTAAGTGTGTTGGGCAGGATGGCTGAATGCGATGCACGATTGACAACAAACAAGAAGAAAGGTGATTTCAAGTTTTATTTGGAGGGAGATTTGTCATGTCTCGTCCCCAGTTTTGCTATGTGTCTAGGTTGCCATAGTTTGTGTTTGCGTCGCCCCTCTCTTCCTGTGTCACCTCAATCGATGTAACGTGTATTGTATTTAAGTCCTGTCTGCCCCTCGCTCACCGTCGGATCATTGCATGTCTTACTGTCATGATGTGGTTTCTGTTCCTGTCTTTGGTAATGTCACCCTGTCTTTTTGTTCCACGACTTTGTCGGTCAGTCCTGTTGTTGGTTTTGTTGTACTATGACTTTCTTTAAAAAAAATAAATAAAACAAAATTAAAAAAAATATATATTACAATTTTTTTGTACCCATGTATAATGCGCACCCCAGATTTTAGGACAATAAATTAGTTAAATTTCGCGCACTATACACGGAGAAAAACGGTATATTTTTGGTTTTTCAAACCTTTATAACAAAAAATAAATGTCACTTTATTCTTGACATCCTGGCTTTGCTTGGGGAGGGAGGAACCTGTTCTAATCTTCTACACTAGCCCCAAGAAGACAAAAAAGTCTGACTAACAAATTATTGTATGCTTCCACATATTACTCCTTGCAATGTTTTCACATACTCGTCGTTACTCTTTGGTGTAATTATTGAGTTTTCCAACTGTGTGAGTGGTCATTGAACGCACCTCGCGCACAATGCGAGTCAAAGTCAATGCAATTTGTCTTCGCGGGCCATTGTGCTGGACAGTTGTGTGGAGTTTTTGTGGAGGTTACCTTCATATTTTTGTAAACCTGCTGTGTTCTGGAATGTAGCTAACAGTGAAATTAAAGACCCAACATATTCAGATACTTTTGGGGGCTTTTATTACAGCCATTGCTCACTTTGTTTTACTGCTTTCACTTTAGGTAACTGGCATTTCATTAAACTTTAATCTGGTTTGTTTGAGTCAGAAACATTAAGCCTAAAAAGCCATTTATCTTGGTTTGTATGAGAATAAAGCTGTTGCATTTATAATGAAAGGAAGTTCAAAAACTGCTTCTGTCATGTCTTTCATGTCTTTGTAGTCTGTGATCAGTTAAGATAGAGTAGGTCACGTGACTAGAATCAGGAAGTAAGCGCATGTTTCAGCGCAGTGTTGAAAGAGAACGCTGCTTGTTCTATTCTCTACTCCAGTTCGGCAGAACTACTGCCTATATTTTGTGTTATACAAGGCATCGTTGGTATGTATCTTTGTTTAAGTCATTATGGATCGAAATACATCTTTTGAGTTTTGAAAATATAGTTTTCAGTGATGTTAGACGATAGGATAAAAGCATGATTGAGATTTCATATCAATTTAATTCATTTAGTTTGTATGACTGATTATACAATGTGGTTTGTATTCTCCCAGTTTTACCCTTTCCTTTGTTATTAAACCTGGAGTCAACCTTCAACCTGGCCTTCAGAGTCTTGATGAGTGAAAGTGGTTGAGCTTACTGTCTTTGGATACTCAACATATTTGGAGGGCAGGATAATGAAACAACGTCTTCATCGCAGAAGGTAACAAAGTTAAATGCCAAACTCAGACTATGGATGGACAAAAAGAACAGTCACTGAAGTCTAGATCTTACAAATCACGTTCTACAAAAGCGTCCTCTGGCAATGCTGCTGCCATGGCCCACGTCAAAGCCGAGGCAGCGAAAGTACGTACTCCTTTCCTTCACAGATAAAGAAATGATTCTGAAAATGGAAAAGGCACAATTAGAGGCATGCATGGATATGGAAAAGGCACAATTAGTGGCACGCATGGAGAAGCTCTCATTAGAGAAAAACGTGGCTGCGGCTGAAGCCAAAGCAGAGGCTCTAGAAGCAGCGGCTAGCATCAATGGTAGTGAGTGAGGTAGCAGGAAGATTTAACTCAATGAGAATCCCTTTAACCCACTGGAACGGACCAGAGAATATGTCGCTCAGCAGTCTAAGGAGCATTCAACCGTCGCGCGGGAGGAATACGCTCCTACCGAAACTGACCCGCTAAACATAGTATTATCCTTCTCACTCAGAATGACACTAACCAGCTATACACAGAGCCCCCAGCGCCGCCACGTGTACTCTCCCAGGATGAGCCTGTTCAGCTCCGTATTCAGCTAACCTTGGCATCACAACCATTTTCTCAAGATGAGCCTGGACTGCAATTCACAGAGCCAACAATAGCACCACATCTCCATATTCTCTCCGCACATGCTCTGGAGTGACAGAAACCGTGAGGAGAAGAGCTCCGGGCTACCAAATTGAATCCATGGACGGCAAAGTTAGGCTTCTCCTACAAAGTCCTGTAGAATGCAACGACATCCCAAACAACAGATCCGAGATACCAACTCCGAATGCTGCATCCAACCACCCTCACCTGAACTCAATCGCTCATCTCATCCCAGAACTTGAACAGAGCACTCCCATAATGCTTCTCCTTGGGCGAGACATAATCACAGCCCATAAAGTCCGCAAGCAGGTGAACGGTCCAAGAGATGCTCCATTCGCCCAGAAACTCGACCTTGGATGGGTGATCATCGGTAATGTGTGTTTGGGAGGGGTTCACAGGCCTGACACCATAAATGCCCTGTATACCAGGACTAGAGAGCAGAAACGCCCCTCCATCTTCGAACCCTGCCCGAACGTCTTTCAGATGAAAGAGAGGTACAGTCAATTCCAAGGCACTGATCAGTCGAAAGAGAAACTTACCTGCAACGGAGAAACCGACCAGCTGGGTTTTACAGTGTTTCAACAAACAAAGGATGATAATAAGGTGGCCCCCTCCATTGACGACCTCTCCTTCCTGAACATCATGGAAAGGAAACCAGCAATGAAACAGCATTTCCTCACCTTCACGGAGAAGGTCTTTCGGAACAAACATTCAGTGGCCCCTCCTCTGAAGGAGGACGAAGAGCAGTGGCAGCACGTGTCTACAGAACTGAACCCTGCAGATATTGCCACGAGGTCCGTTACTGCTGCACGTCTCTCAGACTCCAGCTGGCTGTCTGGACCTGCGTTCTTGAAGCAGCCACTTAAGGCCCACCCTGAAGAAGACTCCTTCGAGATGGTGAATCCTTCATCAGATTCAGACATCCGTCCCCTAGTGTCGACTATGAGCACAACCATGTCGAGCAAACAACTCGGGTCTCAGGACTTCTCCAAGTTTTCTAGTTGGAGATCATTGACCCAGGCCATAGCTCGCCTAACCCATGTTGCACGTTGTTTCCAGAAGAATTCTACAACCGCAGCCAGTGGCTGCAAAGGTTGGCATCACTGCCAGGCAACAATTTCAATAGACGAACTCTCTCAGTCTAAAAGAACCATCATCCGGGCAGTTCAAGAGGAGATCTACCCTCACGAGTACGCCTGTCTGTGAAAGAAGGAGAAACTTTCTAAAGACACCACTCTCAAAACCTTAGAATCCTTCATCGACGCTGATGGTCTGCTGAGGGTCGGAGGACGTGTCAGAGAAGCGCAGCTCCAGCAAGAGGAGAAAACCCCTCTCATCATACCTGGCAAACATCACATAGCAACGCTCTTGGTTCAACAGCACCATGAGAATTACGTCATATGATGGCGCCGCGGATGGCAGCCACGGTGAGTCGCTCTCTGTTTCTTTGTCTTATTTTGTGTGTTTTCTGTGTCCTCTGCTGTCCATCCTGGATCACTTTTACCAGAGAAGCGCTGTTAAACATCGGACAGTCTTCTTCTGGTAATCTCTCTCCTGTTCTCTCTGATTCAGACTGTTTGTCTGAGATTCTAGCCGGAGCGGCGGTGCTATACAAGCTAGCGCGACAACGGCGGGGCGGAAAACGAGCAGGAGCCCTCGTAAAGCTGAGGCATAGAGGGTTCCGTTCTGCCCTACCGTCAATTCATCTGGTGAATGTCCGCTCGCTGGCGAACAAGATGGACGAACTGCTGCTCCTCACTTCAAGGAACACGGACTTCAGCAGATCCGCCGCGCTGTGCTTTATTGAAACGTGGCTCAGCGAACGAACCCCCCACCACGCCGTGGAGTTAGCGGGGTTTAGGCTAACGCGAGCAGATCGCAGCGCGGAGCTCTCCGGAAAATCAAAGGGAGTTGTTCTCTGTTTCTACATTAATGAATGTTGGCGTACTGATGTCACGGTGTTGAAAGAGTTTTGCAGCCCTCTCCTAGAAACACTTTTCATAAACTGCCGGCCGTTCTAGTCAACACGGGAGTTCTCCTCGATCGTCATGGCTGCTGTTTACATCCCACCACACGCACGTGCGAGTGAAGCCACGCAGATGCTGGCTGACCAGGTAACAGACATGGAGAAACTTCTACCAAACTCACTAATCATTGTTCTGGGTGATCTTAACAGGGCGAACCTCGCACACGAACTCCCCAGATACAGACAGCACGTAACGTGTCCCACCAGAGGGGCACAGACTCTGGACCACTGCTACACCGTGAGTAAGGATGCATACCACTCTGTGGCTCGTGCAGCTTTAGGACTCTCGGACCACTGTGTAGTTCATCTGATCCCGGGCTACAGGCATAAACTAAAAACTTCTAAGCCTGTGGTGAGGACTGTGAGGAAGTGGAAAGTGGAGTCAAGGCAGGACCTCGAAGCCTGCTTTGACTGCACCGATTGGGGAGTTTTCAAAGCTGCAACTTCAGACCTGCATGAACTCACTGTCACATCACACATCAGTTTTTGTGAGGATCTGTGTGTGCAGACTAAGACCTTCTGTAGCGTCTTGAGGAAACGCGTAGTCAAACCACCAGCAAAGAACCCAGGAGACTGTACTAGCTTGTAATTTTCTTTACTGAGCGGTGAAAACTGCAACAGACGTTACATAGTGTCAGCGAATGGCTGATGAGAACATGAAAATAAAGTGCGCTCATCCAATAAAGTTAACAAAATAATAGCCAAATATCAGCATAAACATTAAGATTATAACTACACACAACCTACGGCATTGCCTCGTTAATGAATCACAGCAGATGGCAACAGATGTAAGTCTGACCGCATTCCACAACATGGCTACTTCATAACATCCTGTAGACGGCTCAGCGAAACCGGAAGTAGCGCGGCGAGACCGGAAGTAGCGCGGCGAAACCGGAAGTAGCGCTTCACAACAATATTTTTCAACTTAAACTATGAATTATCTATTATTACAAGATCGAAAGGATTACTTATTAAAACATTTTTACAACATTGTAACCATATGAAATTATTTATACAGCCTTAAAGGCAACACACTCCCCGCCTGGCCCGTAGGGGGCACTATAAGCTTAACTAAACCTTGAAAGAATCAGTCTTTGGGGAGGAGGAGGAGGATTTCCGTCACTGGTCGCATAAATGTCTTAATGTTGCCTTGGTCACTGACTTTAACTTCGACCCTTCTTACACGATTGTCCTTTCCATGGAATGTTGCAGTGACCCGGGCCATAGGCCAGCTGTTGCGTGTGACCTGCTTGTCTTTGAGCAAAACAAGGTCACCGACTTGCAGATTTCTTCTAGATTGAGTCCATCTTTGTCTCTTTTGTAGTAAGGGCAGGTACTCCCTCCTCCAACGCATCCAAAACTGGTTGGCAAGAGCCTGAACTTGCCTCCATTGCTTAGTGTACAAGTCCTTCTCCAAGAATTCTCCAGGAGGTGGTAGAAGGCACGATCTCTGTGTGAGGAGCATTGACGGAGACAGAATGAATGGATTGTCTGGATCCGAAGAAACTGGGAGAAGTGGCCTTGCATTTATGATGGCTGTAACTTCCGCCATGAGAGTGCACAACACTTCGTGAGTTAGTTCTACCTTGTTTTGAAGCAGCATGGAGTCCAGAATTCTTCGAGCCACACCAATAATGCGCTCCCAGGCGCCTCCCATGTGGGAGGCATGAGGTGGATTGAATTCCCAGATGCACCCTTGGTCACTTAGATACTGTTGTACTGTACTGTCCATTCTTAGCTCCTTGGATGCCCCAATGAAGTTTGTACCTCGATCAGATAAAAGACTTTTGGCGGGACCCCTCAGAGCAAAGAAGCGTCTCAGGGTGTTTACACAGCTGGATGTGTCCAGGGATTCGATCACCTCAATATGTACAGCTCTCGAACTCATGCAGCTAAACATGATGGCCCAGCGCTTGTTTTGGGCTTGTCCACCTCTAGTACGCCTGGTAGTTATTGTCCATGGCCCGAAAACATCAAGGCCCACATAAGTAAAAGGAGGACACATTTTAAGGCGTTCAGATGGCAGATCTGCCATGCGTTGTTCTTCCTGTTTTCCACGTAGTTTGCGGCAAATAATGCATTTGTGGATCACAGAGTTGACAAGTCTTTTGCCACCTATAAGCCAAAGCCCAGCAGCCCTTATTGCGTCTTCTGTCAGGTGGCGACCCTGGTGTTTTACTTGCTCATGGTGGTTGAGCGGCTTGTCATGGAGCACATCCGATCCGTTCTCCCGCCCACCATTGACCCCTTCCAGTTTGCGTACCGAGCCAAGCGGTCTTCGGAGGATGCCATCTGCTCTGCCCTCCACTCGGCCCTCACCCACCTGGAGAGGAGGGACTCGTATGTGAGATTGCTGTTTGTGGACTTCAGTTCTGCCTTCAACACCATTGTGCCACAACGCCTCATCAGCAAACTTGACGCGCTGGGCCTCAGTACCTACCTCTGCAACTGGCTACTGGACTTCCTCTGTCAGAGGCCACAGGTAGTACGTGTTGGCGACAAAATCTCCGCCAGCATCACGCTGAGCACGGGGGCCCCCCAAGGCTGCGTGCTCAGTCCGCTGCTCTTCACCCTCCTGACGCATGACTGCACTGCAACCTACAGCGACAACCGTATCGTGAAGTTTGCTGACGACACGACTCTGGTGGGTCTCATCACCAAGGGAGACGAGACTCAATACAGGCTGGAGGTTGACCTTCTGACCACGTGGTGCAGGGACAACAACCTCCTGCTGAACGTCGACAAGACCAAGGAGATTGTTGTGGACTTCCGGAAGGGTCACACCCAACACCTGCCGCTGACCATCGACGGTGCTGTGGTGGAGTGAGTGAGCAGCGCCAAGTTCCTGGGGGTGCACATCAGTGAGGATCTCTCCTGGTCCACCAACACCGCATCACTGGCAAAGAAAGCCCAGCGCCGCCTGTACTTCCTGCGGAAACTTAGGCGAGCGAGCGCTCCTCCGGCCGTCGTGACTGCATTTTACCGCGGCACCATTGAGAGCGTCCTCTCCAGCTGTATTGCTGTTTGGGGTGGCGGCTGCACTGACTACAACTTGAAGGCCCTGCAGCGCATAGTGAACACGGCTGGTAAGATTGCTGGTGCTTCGCTCCCCTCCTTGAAGGACATTTACACCTCCCATCTCACCCGCAAGGCGACCACGATTGTGAGTGATGCGAGTCACCCCGCTCACTCTTTGTTCGAGCTTCTGCCCTCTGGGAAGAGGTACAGAAGCCTGCGCTCCCGCACCTCCAGACTCTCAAACAGCTTCATACTCCAGGCTGTTAGGATCCTGAACTCGCTCCCCCGTTCTGCGTAGCGTCCTGTACTTTCACTGTCTGAACTGTCTGAATGCACACTGGCTCTTATTATTTATTATTTGTTATTACTCTTATTTATTGTTTGTGCATTTTTGTTTATGATGTTTTTTACTTTTGCGCTATGCTTGCTGGCTCCGTTATTTATTGTGTTATCTGTTTATTTATTATTTATTCATCACTCTTACTATTGATTGTTAGAATTTTTGCCTTCTTGTTTTTATATTGTGTCGCGTACATGTATGTCTATCGTGTTATGTGTCTCGTCACCGTGGGATAGAGAAAAACGTAATTTCGGTCTCTTTGTGTGTTGTGACATGTGGAGAGATTGACAATAAAGCTGACTTTGACTTTGACTTGACTTTGACTTTGACGAGTGAGCAGGAGAGAAATGTGAGAGTCCTTGGGAATGATTATTGGGTTCTTTTCAAAGTTCTCAAAATCAGAGTGCTTGATTCAGCCTCCGACAACTATAAGGCCATCATCCAGGATTGGGCTGAGTTTTTGTAGAGGGCTTTGTGTGGGAATTGGTTTTCCAGCTTGAAGAGCCAACAGTTCTTTTCCAAACGTTGCTCGTTGTGTCTCCTTGAGAATGATGTGTTTAGCGCGAGTCATTTCGTCCAGTGTTTGAGGTAAGTGACATTTGTGCCATCCTTTGCATTTTCTGTTTGGATCACTGCCATTGAATGATTTTGCGATGTGAATGAGGAAAGCTATCGCTCTGACCAATGACTTGAAGGTAGAGAAGCGTTGGAAGCCTTTACATGTGAGGACTTGAAGGTTAGTCGCCAGTGTTTTAACTTGTGGCCTTAATTCGCAATCTTTTTCTGGATCAATTAACTCAAACTTCCCACTTGCTTGGTTTGTTTCTGCAGATGAACGATAGATGAAGGATGGTCCGGTGAACCATATTGTTTTTGCCAGTTGAGATGGTGTGAGTGATCGTGAAGCATGATCTGCAGGGTTTTCCTCTGTGCGCACATAATGCCACTGTTCTGGCTTGGAGGACTGACGAATACGCTGCACTCTGTTGTGGACGTATGTGTAGAATCTTTTTGACTCGTTGCAGATGTAGTCGAGAACTACTTTACTGTCTGTGTAAAAATAAACTGCATCCAGCTGTTGGTCTAACTCCTCCTGAATTAGATCGGCCATCTCGACTGCCAAGACGGCGGCGCACAGTTCAAGCCTTGGTATAGTGGGTTCTGATTGAGGAGCAAGTCTTGCCTTGCCCATAATGAATCCTACCTCAACCTTGTCATCTTGTTGGACTGCTTTCAGATAGGCTACAGCACCAATTGCTTTGGTTGAAGCATCTGAAAATAAATACAGTTCGTTGCGTTCTGCTTGCCTGAGAGAAGTTGCTGTGTAGGTTCTTGGGACGTGAAGCTCTTTAAGATCTTTTAGGGAATCTCTCCAACTTTCCCATTTGTTTTGCTTGTTCTCCGGAAGAGGTGCATCCCATTCTGAACACTCTGATGATAGTTCACGGAGTAGCGCTCTTCCTTGGATAGTGACAGGTGCCAACAGACCCAGAGGATCAAAGATGCTATTAACAGAGGACAAAACACCTCGGCGAGTGAATGGTTTAATTGCAGTGGCCACTGAGAAGGTGAAAGTGTCTGTCATTATTTCCCAAATGAGACCTAGGCTTCGTTGTGACTGAGTTTCTTCACCTTCCAGATCTAAGCCTTTAATGATTGTTGCACAATCGTCAGGACAAAAGGCTTCTGTGACTGCTCGAGAATTAGAGACAAACTTGTGCAGACGCAGATTGGACTCAGCAAGAGCGGCTTTTGTTCTTTGGAGCAAGTCAATTGCTTCAGCTGGATAAGGCACAGAGATCAAGCCATGGTCAACATAAAAATGCCTTTCCACAAACTCGACTGTGTCGGCGCCATAGTCCTTTGGCCCATCCTGGATGGCTTTGCGCAATCCATAAACGGCTACTGCAGGTGATGGCGAGTTTCCAAATACATGGACCTTCATTCGATATTCAATGACCTCCTTATTTATATCATTGTCCTTATGCCACAGAAAACGGAGATAGTTCCGGTGGTCATCACGCACCAGGAAACAATGAAACATTTGCTGTATGTCTGCCATAATGGCAACTGCCTCTTTCCGAAATCGTAGGAGGACCCCAAGCAAACTGTTGTTCAAATCAGGCCCGGAGAGAAGGACGCTGTTGAGGGAGACGCCGGAATACTGGGCACTGGAATCAAAAACAACTCTGATCTTATTGGGCTTTTGTGGGTGATAAACCCCGAAAGTTGGAAGATACCAGCACTCTTCACCTTGTTTCAGTGGAGGAGCCACTTCAGCATGACCATTGGAGAAAATGCCTTGCATGAACTTGACGTATTGCTCTTGCATTTGAGTTTTTTTCTGTAAGTTTCTGTTATTTGGCATCTGTGGCGAGGTTCTTTGAAGGGAAGGGGTGCTACCCAATTATTCTTGTCATCTCTATACATTCCTTTGTCCATAATCCCCAAGAAGAGAATGTCCTCGATAGATGGAGCTGGTTTGTTGTTGTTTTCTGTGCGATTGAATACTGTTTTTCCGAGAGTTTGTTCAGGTGCCTTATCCTGTCTTTTAGTGCGTGGCATTGCTGTGAGTTGCAGAAAGTTGTCACAGAGTCCGAAAACTGTTGGACGGCCATTTTCGAGAATCGTCGTCTTGAACGTGTTGACTGTGTGTTTATGAACCTTACCCCGGCACACCTCTCCAACTACGACCCACCCTAAATCTAGGCGTTGGGCAAACGGAGAATGATGAGGCCCATTGACTTGTTCTCTAACCTTGTGTGCACGTAAGATGTCTCGACCTAGCAACAGGAGAATTTCAGCCTGAGGATCTAACTCAGGAATGCATTTGGCTATGAGACGAAGATGAGGCTGGTGCAGCACAGCGCTTGGAGTTGGGATTTCACTCCTATTGTTGGGAATGTCTGGACATTCAATAAGAGGAGGTAATGGGATGATGACTGATTCATCAAGCGACTCGATCAGGAAACCTTCAGCCATCTTGCCCTGTGTTTCAACAAGGCCGGAGCATGTTCTTAAGTTGTAGCAGAAAGGCTTAGTTTTAATATTAAAAAGTTCAAAGAACTCAGGCCTAGCTAAGGAACGATTGCTCTGGTCGTCCAGGATTACATAAGCTTTAACTGCACTGTCTTTTTTACCCTTTGGATACACCCTGGCGAGACATATTTTCGAACATGAGCGACCCCAATGACCTTGGGCACACACCTCAGTACAGCTTGATGTTACGTCGACATTGTCGGGGTGTTTTTCTCCCTCCCCGCCGTCCTCTTGAGCAGGTGAAGGAGCCTTGTTTTGAGGTGGAGGACCTGGATGCATGACGGTGTCGTGGCGTGTGCTGTCACATTCAGTGCACTTTACTGTAGATTTACAGTCCTTAGCGAGATGAGTGTCTGAAGAGCAGCATTTAAAACATATTCCTCTCTCTTTGAGGAAGGCCTTTCTTTCCTCCAATGGTTTGTACCTGAATGTCCTGCATTTCTTTAGTGGATGTGGCTTACTGTGCAGTGGGCAGTTGTTGTTTATGTCGTTGTTTGTAGTTGTAATGTTTGTTTTGTGCACAGCGATAGGTCTGGGTGAGTTAAAACTCTTAGGGTTGGATCTTTCTTGTTTAATGTACGTTTGACTATTTTGTTGGGTGAAACTTGGGTCATTGCGTTTCTTTGCCTCTTTGCAGATAAACGTACAAAAGTAATGAAAGGGTGGGAAACAACCATTATGATCTTCTTTGTAGTTAGAACCCTGAGTCATCCACCTTTCTTGGAGTGGGTACGGGAGCTTGTCGACTATTGGACCTATTCCTCGTGAAGTGTCCAGATACGACAAACCAGGAAGATAGCCGTCTTCCTTGGCTCCTTGAATCTCTTGGAGGAGATCCCCTAGTTCGCGCAGTTTGACATTGTCCTTTGTTGTTAATCTTGGAAAGCTATCCAATCGCTGGAAGAGTGACTTTTCGATCACTTCGGGGGCTGCATAACACTCACAAAGCCTCTCCCATGCTCTCTTTAGGGCTGCACTGGGGTTGTTGACGTGTACTGAGCGTATGCGCTTCACCTGACTACTAGATTCCTTTCCCAGCCATTTGGTCATGAGATCTAACTCTTGAGTCGGTGTCAGGTGGACTTCAGCTATAGCACCACTGAATGAAGAGTACCATGCTCTGAAGTTCTCTTGCCTATCGTCATATTGATAGAGGCCAGATGTGATCAGGTCTCGACGTGCCATATATTGGGCAAACGGCTCAGCTGGGTGAGGTAAGCTCGCTGCATTATTGTAATGAGGCATGAATGGGGATGCGTGTGGACTAAGAGCGTTCTTTGTTTGTTCTACTTTTGGTTTTGTCCCAAGTTTGGTTTGAATTGGCAAAGCTGTCTTCTTGAACGTGAACTTTGGCCTAATGCTGACAGGTGGTGGCTCAAAAGCATCTTCCTCAGATGGATCCCATGTTACTAATGAGTTATCTGAGGCCTTGTGTTGCGTTGGTGTAGCTGATACTTGTACGATTGGAGGTCGAATTTCGCTTTGTGATTGCACATAGTAATTTGTTCTTTCTCTTTTTACACTGTCCAATAAAGAATTTCTGCTCTCATGTTCATCTTGTATTGCCTCTGCATTTTCTAGCACTTCAGCCTCTGCAGCATGAGCTTCTCTTTGCCATGCTAACACTTCTAGCGCTGTGTCAATTTTCATTTTTGTAGTTCACTTTCAGCTTTTTCCACTTTTAGCTCTGCTTCTTTATTTGCAAACGACGCTCTCACCTTTGCTGCTTCTGCTTTAGCTCGGGCACGAGCAGCGCTTCCTACGGATGAGCATGTGCTGCCGGTTTGACTTGTCGCAGATCTATTTCTTGCTGCCATTTTGACCACGATGACACATCAGATGCTGCCTTTTCACTGTAGCGTCTTGAGGAAACGCGTAGTTAAACCACCAGCAAAGAACCCAGGAGACTGTAATAGCTTGTAATTTTCTTTACTGAGCGGTGAAAACAGACGCAACAGACGTTACATAGTGTCAGCGAATGGCTGATGAGAACATGAAAATAAAGTGCGCTCATCCAATAAAGTTAACAAAATAATAGCAAAATATCAGCATAAACATTAAGATTAAAACGACACACGACTTACGGCATTGCCTCGTTAATGAATCACAGCAGATGGCAACAGATGTACGTCTGACCGCATTCCACAACATGGTTACTTCATAACATCCTGTAGACGGCTCAGCGAAACCGGAAGTAGCGCGGCGAAACCGGAAGTAGCGCTTCACAACAATATTTTTCAACTTAAACTATGAATTATCTATTACTACAAGATCGAAAGGATTACTTAACTTATTAAAACATTTTTACAACATTGTAACCATATGAAATTATTTATACAGCCTTAAAGGCAACACACCTTCTGCACGTACAACAACGACAAACCTTGGTTTACACCGAACCTCAGGAGGCTGCGCAAAGTCAAGGAGGAGGCCAACAGGAGCGGCAACCGCGACCAGTTCAAGCAGACCAGAAACACACTGAACCGAGAGGTCAGGAAAGCCAGGAGGTGTTACGGGGAGAGCCTGAAGAGACACCTCTCTGCCAATCCTGATCCCTCAACAGTGTGGAAAGGTCTGCAGAGCATCACGGGCTTCAAGAAACAAAACCCGTCCTGTGGAGAGCCCAAGGCTTGCTAACCAGCTAAACAGGTTCCACTGCAGGTTTGATCGTTCCTCCCACACAACGGGCCTTGCAGCACAATCTACATACTCACCTCTCCCCACAACTGCTCTGTCCACACCTCTATCAACGTCGTCACCTAGGGGTGTAACGATACATCGATACACATCTGCTCTACACAATGCTCTACGATTTATTGGCATCGATGCTAAACGTAAACATCGATTTATATCGCCGTGTTTGACCTCGGACATTAGACGCGACTTTATTTTGAAATCCAGTTCATTGTTGCTTGCTTCCTCTTTCCGGGAGCAGTGCGCGCAGCGTTGTTGTGTTGTGAGCAGAGCAGGCACGTGAAAGGGGAGTCGACAACTAGTACGCGGCTCCTGGGCTGGTGCTATGGCTAGTGTCCAAAAAGACGAGGAAATTTGCTCCCCTTTAGGCTTCAAGTCATTCGTTTGGAAGCACTTTGGATTCCAAAGAAAAGATGGCTCAACGGACAAAACACGTGCAGTTTGTAAATCCTGCCATGCGGTGATCAAATATTCAGGGAGCACAAATCTCGCCGCACATTTAAAGAAAAAACACGACATCAAAGTTCAGTGTTAAAATAAGCACTTTGTATACTACAATACTCTTGTAATTTCTGCGCTGAGCAGCTGGCGCCCACCTTTGCACTGATCTTCAACCGTTCTCTGGAGCTGTGTGAGGTGCCCTCGTGCTTCAAGAGCTCCACCATCGTTCCAGTGGCCAGGAAGCCCGCCATCACAGGTTTGAATGACTATAGATCTGTCGCACTGACATCTGTGGTCATGAAATCTTTCAAGAGGTTAGTGCTGAACCACCTGAAGGAGGTCACGGGCCCCCTGCTTGACCCCCTCCAGTTTGCCTACAATGTCTACTGACCCGGACAATCCTTTCAGTTTATGGAGTGATTTTTATGGGAGGCTGAACAGGAAAGAGTTGCAGTAGTCTATACGGAAAGTGACGGTGGTGGTGTGTGGGGTGAGTGAGGGACGAAGGCGGTGGATGTTTCTGAGGTGGTAGTAGGCAGACCGGGTGACGTTGATATGGGAGGTGAAGGAAAGTGTGATGTTGAGGATGACACCCAAGACTACCTAAGCCAGGCGTGTCCAAAGTCCTGCCCGCGGGCCAAATCCGGCACCCGATCGGATTTCATACGGCCCACAGCTTTGGTCTTATAATGAATTATTTATGGACCGCCTGCACTGTCAAACTGAAAACTCGCTAGTCATACGATGGCGCCGCGGATGGCAGCCACGGTGAGTCGCTCTCTGTTTATTTGTCTTATTTTGTGTGTTTTCTGTGTCCTCTGCTGTCCATCCCGGATCACTTTGTGGAAACGTGGCTTAGCGAACGAACCCCCCACCACGCCGTGGAGCTAGCCGGGTTCAAGCTAATGCGAGCAGATCGCAGCGCGGAGCTCTCCGGAAAATCAAAGGGAGGTGGTGTCTGTTTCTACATTAATGAACGTTGGTGTACTGATGTCACGGTGTTGAAAGAGTTTTGCAGCCCTCTCCTAGAAACACTTTTCATAAACTGCCGGCCGTTCTATTCACCACGGGAGTTCTCCTCGATCGTCATGGCGGCTGTTTACATTCCACCACACGCACGTGCGAGTGAAGCCACGCAGATGCTGGCTGACCAGGTAACAGACATGGAGAAACTTCTACCAAACTCACTAATCATTGTTCTAGGTGATCTTAACAGGGCGAACCTCGCACACGAACTCCCCAGATACAGACAGCACGTAACGTGTCCCACCAGAGGGGCCCAGACTCTGGACCACTGCTACACCGTGATCAAGGATGCATACCACTCTGCGGCTCGTGCAGCTTTAGGACTATCGGACCACTGTCTAGTTCATCTGATCCCGGCCTACAGGCAGAAACTAAAAACTTCTAAGCCTGTGGTGAGGACTGTGAGGAAGTGGACAGTGGAGTCGAGGCAGGACCTCCAAGCCTGCTTTGACTGCACCGATTGGGGAGCTTTCGAAGCTGCAACTTCAGACTTGCATGAACTCACTGACACTGTCACATCATACATCAGTTTTTGTGAGGATCTGTGTGTGCAGACTAAGACCTTCTGCACGTACAACAACGACAAACCTTGGTTTACACCGAACCTCAGGAGGCTGCGCAAAGTCAAGGAGGAGGCCTACAGGAGCGGCGACCGCGAGCTGTTCAGGCAGACCAGAAACACGCTGAACCGAGAGGTCAGGAAAGCCAGGAGGTGTTACGGGGAGAACCTGAAGAGACACCTCTCTGCCAATCCTGATCCCTCAACGGTGTGGAAAGGTCTGCAGAGCATCACGGGCTACAAGAAACGAACCACCCGTCCTGTAGAGAGCCCAAGACTTGCTAACCAGCTAAACAAGTTCTACTGCAGGTTTGATCGGTCCTCCCACACAACGGGACCTCCTGCAACACAATCTACATACTCACCTCTCCCCACAACTGCTCCGTCCACACCTCTATCATCGTTGTCACCCACTCACTCTCTTGCAGAGGCCGCGCCCGCACTCCAGGTCCGCGAGGAGGAAGTGCGCCAGATGTTCCGGAGACAAAAGACCAGGAAGGCACCGGGCCCGGACGGCGTGTCACCTTCCTGCTTGAAAGTCTGCGCTGAGCAGCTGGCGCCCACCTTTGCACGGATTTTCAACCGTTCTCTGGAGCTGTGTGAGGTGCCCTCGTGCTTCAAGAGCTCCACCATCGTTCTAGTAGCCAAGAAGCCCGCCATCACAGGTCTGAATGACTATAGACCCGTCGCACTGACATCTGTGGTCATGAAATCGTTCGAGAGGTTAGTGCTGAACCACCTGAAGGAGGTCACGGGCCCCCTGCTTGACCCCCTCCAGTTTGCCTACCGGGCAAACAGGTCAGTGGATGATGCGGTCAACATGGGACTGCACTACATCCTGCACCACCTGGACACCCCAGGAACGTACGCCAGGATCCTGTTCGTGGACTTCAGCTCGGCGTTCAACACCATCGCCCCTGACATCCTCCAACAGAAGCTCATCCAGCTTGCGGTGCCTGCCTCCACCTGTCAGTGGATCACCAGCTTCCTGACCAACAGGAGACAGCGTGTGAGGCTGGGGGGCATCACATCTGACACCCGGACCACCAACACTGGAGCCCCTCAGGGTTGCGTCCTTTCCCCACTGCTCTTCTCCCTCTACACCAATGATTTCTCATCAGGTGACTCCCCTGTGAAGCTCCTGAAGTATGCAGACGACACCACTCTCATCGGACTGATCCAGGACGGTGATGAGACTGCGTACAGACAGGAGGTGGAGCGGCTGGTCCACTGGTGCAGTCAAAACCATCTGGAGCTGAACCCGCTCAAGACCGTGGAGATGACAGTGGATTTCAGGCGAGACCCTTCACCACTTTTACCCCTCACTATCCACAGTAATACTATTCTTTCCACAGACACCTTCAAGTTCCTGGGAACCACAATCTCTCGGGACCTGAAATGGACCGGCCACATAGACTCTGTCCGGAAGAAGGCCCAGCAGAGGCTGTACTTCCTGAGACAGCTCAAGAAGTTCAACCTGCCGCGAGAGCTTCTGAAGACCTTCTACACTGCCATCATCCAGTCTGTCCTCTGCACCTCCATCACTGTCTGGTTTGGATCGGCCTCCAAACAAGACAAGCACAGACTACAACGGACAATCAGAACTGCAGAAAAGATCATTGGAATCAACCTCCCATCTATCCAAGACTTGTACCTGTCCAGGACCAGGAATCGGGCAAGGAACATCTCTACAGACCCTTCTCACCCGGGTTGCAGTCTGTTTGAACTACTCCCCTCCGGACGGCGTTATAGAGCTCGGTACGCCAAAACCAGCAGACACAGAGACAGCTTCTTCCCCCAGGCTGTTGCTCTGATGAACTCACACCACTCATAGAGTCTCAGAGACATTACTGTGCAATAACATCCTGCTCCTCACACCTTTTTGAATTTGTCTACACTGTTTTTGCCATTATTCACATGTCCTGAATGTTGTTAGTCACCTAAATGTTGAACAGAGGGTGTGTTTCTACCGAAGTCAAATTCCTTGTTTGGCACGCTCAAACATGGCAATAAAAAACTCTTGAATCTTGAATCTTGGAATCTTGAAAAAAAAAGAATCTTGAACCTGTAATTCCTCCTATTACCAAAGGGTGGCAGCACCACCCCTCGCCACTCATTTCTGCCATGGCGACTGCAAAGAAAACGAGGACACTTGACATTGAGGGGCGTCGCTTTCAAGAGAAATGGGAATTACAATACTTCTTCGCTGAAAATCAAGGCAATTGTGTTTGTCTAATTTCTAAAGAGACAGTTGCCTTGTTTAAGGATTTCAACCTAAATAGAGACTAGTAGACTAAACATGCTGACACATACGACAAGCTAACAGGGAGTAACCGCGCTGATAAAGTGAAGCAGCTCCAAGCTGAAATGGCATCACAACAGCGATTCTTCACGCGGGGCTGTGAGTCAAAATTAAATAAAGATTAAATATTACTTAATATTTAATATTATGAAGTGGCCATGTTAATACTGTTGATGTTATAAACCTGTAGACATGACACAAACTACCGTAATTTTCGGACTATAAGTCGCGTTTTTTTTTAATAGTTTGGGTGGGGGGGCGACTTATACTCAGGAGCGACTTATATACATATATATGGTTTTTTTTTCACTTTTTTGGCATTTTATGGCTGGTGCGACCTATAGTCCGAAAATTACGGTATTACTTTCTGAAAGATATTGTAAATGACAAGAGCAAAACTCACTTGTTTTAAGTTTTAATAATAACAGACAAATTTGCAATATTTATAACTCCTGTTTAAAATATTCATGAGGCAAAAATAATTTTAAACTCATGTAAATGTAAGGTATTTCAAACAGTTTGTTCAATGTTATCTGACTCTTCAGATATGAATGAAAGGCAGAATTTGTGTTTTTAGAGTTGTTCACATCTGCCTGAATGGCTTATATTGTTATTTTGTCATTTGAAAAATAAAGACAATTGTGACAATGAAATTTGTTTTATAACATTTTATATTTGCATGAAATTTTTGTAGTTAAAAAATGTCAGAAAAAACTATTGGCCCCCGGGCCTCTTTACTTTATTAAATTTGGCCCTCCTTGCAAAAAGTTTGGACACCCCTGACCTAAGGCGAGGGGGAGATAGAGGAGCCATAGATGGATATGGAAAAAGGGTTTATTTTACTTGGGTTGACTTTGGTACCGGTCAGGTGGAGTTCTATTTTATTACCGTTAAGTTTGAGGAAGTAGATAGAGATGTAGAGCTGGGTGTTATCCACGAAACAGTGGAAGTGAATGTGGTTTTTTTTTTCTGAAAATGGAACCGAGGGGGAGAAGGAAGATTAGAAAAAGCAAAGGACCAAGGACAGAACCCTGAGGAACACCTGACGTGACGGGGAAGGAGTGCGAGGTCAATGACTTGAGCTGAATAAACTGGGAGCATTCTGAGAGGTAGGAGCGGAACCAGGAGAGGGGAGTACCTGAGATGCCAATGGAGGAAAGTCTATCGAGGAGGATGGAGTGTGAGATGGTGTAAAATGCTGCACTGAGGTTTAGCAAGAGGAGGATAGAAAGTGAACCAGAGTCAGCAGAGTAGGAGGTCGTTAATGATTTTCAGAAGGGCAGTTTTAGTGCTATGGAGGGGACGGAAGCCAGATTGAAATTATGGGTTGAGCAGCAATAGTTTTTTCGAGAAGTTTGGAAATGAAAGGTAGGTTTCAAATGGGACGGACGTTATTGAGGTCAGACGGATCAGAACCAGTTTTTTGGGAATCGGAGTGACGACAGCAGTTTTGAGAGGGGAGGGAACAGTACCAGAAGTGAGAGAGGAATGAATGATGTGTCATAAAGGGAGACAGTGCAGGGATGGAACATGTGATCAGGACAATCGGGAGAGGATCTGGTTGACAGGTGGAGAATTTTGAATTTTGATTGAATAAGATTGAAGCGATTTGGGTGACAGAGGGCAGGGTGAAAGAAGAAAACAGATGCGCTGAAGTTGCGGAAGATGAAACGGGTGGATTTGAAACAGAGAGGTTAAGATGTTGGTGGATCAGTTGAATTTTGGTGGTCATGGAAGCAGCCAGGTTATTACAAAATTCAGAGGAATAGAGGTGAGGTGCAAGTGAGTCTGGGGGTTTTGTGTCCGTGAGAGGAGTGAGAATAGTGTTTTAGAGTTACCTTCATGTGATCTGATTAAGTTTGAGTAGAATGTGGATCTTGCTGTATATACGGACTGTTTGCAATGGAGGGTGTGTGAGGTGTACATGTCTTTGTGTATGGTGAGTCCAGTTTTCCTGTACAGTCTCTCCAGTCTGCGGCCTTGACTTTTGACGTGTCTGAGGGTGCAGCGTGAGTAGCTTTAGCTTTTATTTTATCCAGATAAGACCATTAAGAAGAGATTCTCATTCGCAATGCCAACCTGCAGGAGTGAAACAAAAGCAAATACAAATCGTATTTACACATTTTCAATAAACTGTACAATGTGATGTACACAAACACATAATAATTATTATGTGTTTATCTGTACAGAGAAATAGCCACCACAATAACCAATTTCATAGGAACTTGGATCACCATTGTGCTAAATGTAATATATAATCCAAAACATACCTATAATTAACTGTGGAAAGCTTAAAATAGCATCATACAGCTCCAAATGAGTCAAAAAATAAATAAAATCGTCCTGTTAACGCATCAACGCATCCACGGCAACGCACCCCCTTACCTCAAGGAACTGGTCACTGTCTAGTCTTACATTAGGAGCTCATCAAACACCTACCTCCTCAAAACCTCCAAGACAAACCTCCGCTCCGCCCCGGGCTTTATGCTTTGTCTCCCGCGAACTGTGTAATGCCCTCCCAGTCCACCTGAGAGCATCACAGTCGGTTGACACTTTTAAAAGCGGTCTTAAGACATTTCTTTTTAAAAAAAAGCATTTCTGTAGCACTTTGAGATTCTATGGAATGTAAAGTGCAATATAAATATAATTTATTATTATGATTATGATTACCGTTTTTTTCCGTGTATAGTGCGCCCCCATGTATAATACGCACCCTAAAAATGGCATGCTGATGCTGGAAAAAAGCCTGTACCCATGTATAATACGCACCCAATTTTTATGAATTTTTTTTTATGAATTTTTTATTTATTTTTTTTAAGTCCCAATGATCGTCACACACGCAGGGAGCCAATGGGTCCCATTTTTATAGTCTTTGGTATGGTCTTAACTAGGCTGGATGTAATTTTTTTGTTGGCGTTGATTTCTCCGACTGCCCATAAACGCACCACCGCGCTCCGTGCGCGCACGGGAAAGAGGCGTGCGGACGTGAAAAAGGCGGCTCTGTATGGGAGAGACGTTGAAGAGGAATAAAAACACCCTTGGAAACCAAAACTTGGTGATTTCCAGTTTCATTTCAAGGGACATTTGTCACGTCTCGTCCCCAGTTTTGCTATGTGTCTAGGTTGCCATAGTTTCTGTTCGCGTCGCCCCTCTCTTCCTGTGTCACCTCAATCGATGTAACGTGTTTTGTATTTAAGTCCTGTCTGCCCATCGCTCACCGTCGGATCATTGCATGTGTTACTGTCATGATGTCTGTTTGCTTTCTGTTCCTGTCTTTGGTAATTTCACCCTGTCTTTTTGTTCCACGACTTTGTCGGTCAGGCCTGTTGTTGGTTTTGTTGTACCATGACTTTCTTTAAAAAAAAAAAAAAAAAAAAAACTTTTTTTTCTTTGTACCCATATATATAATGCGCACCCCAGATTTTAGGACAATAAATTAGTTAAATTTTGCGCACTATACACGGAAATAAACGGTAAATCGTATTTACACATTTTCAACAAACTGTACAATGTGATGTACACAAACATCCATCCATTTTCTGTACCGCTTTATCCTCACGGGGGTCGCGGGCCTACTGAAGCCTATCCCAGCCGTCATCGGGCAGTAGGCGGGGGACACCCTGAACCGGTTGCCAGCTAATCGCAGGGCACACGAACAACCATTCGCACTCGCACTCACACCCAGGGCAATTTGGAGAGCTCAATCGGCCTATCAAGCATGGTTTTGGAATGTGGGAGGAAACCGGAGTGCCCGGAAAAAAGCCACGCGGGCATGGGGAGAACATGCAAACTCCACACGGGGAGGGTCGGAGGTGGAATCGAACCGGCACCCTCTTAACTATGAGGCGGTCGTGCTAACCAGTGCACCACCGGGGACTCCCGTGTACACAAACACATAATGCTAATTATGTGTTTATTTGTACAGAAAAATAGCCACCACAATAACTAATTTCATAGGAAATTGGATCACCATTGTTGCATCATAATTAACTGTGGAAAGCTTAAAATAGCATCATACAGCTCCTTTAGTTCATACATGTATGGATGTATGTACGTACATGTACATTTGCATGTATGTCCAGACATTTCACATACATGTGGTGGCGATATATTGGGGGCCGTGTGGCGTATGTATGTACGTATGTACGTATGTACGTATGTGTGCATATATATATATATATATATATATATATATATATATATATATATATATATATATATATATATTAGAGATGCACCGATCCGATATCTGGATCGGATCGGCCCCGATATCAACAAAATAGATGGATCGGGTATCGGAAAATACAGCCGATCTGTGAGCCGATACTTTCCTTAATCTATTGGGACGCGGGCTACGTCATACGTCAGCAGCACGTGTGCCGCATGCCACGAGAGTTTTCTAAACAAACGCAAACATGGAGCGAACGTTCGCTTCTCTTCCCCGGGTTGCTAAGCGGACGTCAAACCCTGCGCGTTCGCTTCTCTTCGGGTTGCTAATGGGACGTCAAAGGCTGCGCGTTCGCTTCTCTCCCGAATGGGGGGGGGGGGGGGGGCGGAGGCTAATCGGATGTCAAACGCTGCGTGTTCGCTTCTCTTCCGGGGGGGTGTTAATGGGACGTCAAACGCTTTGTGTGGCGGGCTCCATCTAGTGTGGAAACTGAGAAGCTGAGCTCAAGCTTCTTGTGCGGGCCATATTCAATTATGTTTTCAGAATTTGCTGCGGGCCAATAAAAACTGGACCGTTAGTTTGGACACCCCTAATTTAGAGCAAAGAACTGTGTAGTCTGCCTGATGGCATTGCCTTTGGTCTTTTCTGTTCCACATGTAGTTATGTAGCTTGTTAAGTCAACCATAATATCGGATCGGTATCGGGTATCGACCGATACGCAAAGCCACGGCATCGGTATCGGTATCGGAACTGAAAAAGTCGGATCGGTGCATCTCTAATATATATATATCGGCTGGATAGCTCAGTAGGATAGTCGCCAGACTATCAACCAGCGGGACCCGGGTTCGAGACCTGGTCGGGGCAGAGCCATACCATCATCCAGTGTGGGTCTGTGGGCAAGACCCTTGACGATATCGCCTACCTCATAAACATGGTGAGAGATAAAGAATCAAATGAGATGCCGGCTCAGACGTCGCCCGGTCAAACAAGGTCTGCGTCAGGTGTTGGGGAACCAGAACGCCTAGATGAGAAGTGGGCTACTGGAACAAGGCGGAAATGGGCGAGATGTGAGAACCTAACACTGTTGGAGTGCTACTACTCCAGTAAACCAAGTCAGAGGGGGTACATGAAGAGAATGTGGGAGCAATGGAAGGAGCGATATCCACACTCAACACTAACCACTAAACAACTAGTGACTCAGTGCTCCAATATCCAGAAACGACAATTGATATCACAACTTGAGATTGACGAGGTACAACACAGATGCCAAGACAAACGGGAACCCGAATTCCGGGTCAGAGAGGAGTCAACATCAACTGCACAAGAAATTGGGTACACAGCCCCAAGAGGTGATGCAAGCCTGAACAAGACAGCAACTGACTTGAAGGATAAGATCATGACTCGAATGAACAGCGGCCAACCGCGACGCCAACTACAAAGGTCTGGTTGAAGATCTGAATGCAGCACTGAGAGCAATCCCTACAACCACCATCACTGAAACCAATGAGTTGATATACACTTCAGCAACAGTGATCCTGGAGATGCTTGGTTACAAGAGCAATATCAAGCATGAGATACAAGACCCACCATGGAAAAGAAGGTTGGAGGCTAAGATCAAGACAGTGCGGAGAGACGTGAGCCAACTATCAAAGATCCAGAAAGTTGCAATGAAGAAACCAGCACCCAAGAAGTACAGCCAGATGAACGTACCTGAAGCACTGGAGAAAGCAGCAGAACCAAGGCTGGAGACTGTGCAATACTGGAAGGGCATATGGGAGAAGGACACATCACACAACAGTGAGGCACAATGGCTAGTCTCTCTAAGAGAAGACCACAGCAACCACCCTGAGCAGAACCCAGTTACCATCACTGTGGCAGACATCCAAGAGAGAGTCTCAGGTATGAAGAACTGGACAGCACCCGGGCCAGATATGATCCATGCCTACTGGATTAAGAAGCTCACTGCACTCCATGAGCGCCTAGCAGAACAAATGAACCAGCTACTAAAAGTTGGAACTCACCCCGAATGGTTAACTGAAGGACGCACAATCCTGATCCTGAAGGATCCCACAAAGGGTACAGTCCCATCCAACTATCGGCCAATAACCTGTCTCCCTACAACATGGAAGATCATAGCGGCTAAGATAAGTGTACACATGGCTCAATACATGAGCACAACACAGAAAGGCATAGGCAGCAATACCAGAGGAGCCAAACACCAGCTGCTGGTTGACGGAACAGTCGCCCGAGACTGCAAGACTCGACACACCAACCTGTGCACTGCCTGGATTGATTACAAGAAAGCCTACAACTCCATGCCACACTCATGGATCACTGAATGCTTGGAACTGTACAACATCAACAGGAACCTGAGAGCCTTCATTGCAAACTCGATGGGACTGTGGAAAACAACCCTTGAGGCCAATTACAAGCCAATTGCACAAGTCTCCATCAAATGTGGCATATACCAAGGAGATGCTCTGTCCCCACTGCTGTTCTGCATAGGTCTGAACCCCCTCAGCCAAATAATCAACAAGACTGGCTACGGATACCGACTCAAAAATGGGGCCACCATCAGTCACCTCCTATACATGGATGACATAAAGTTGTATGCCAAGAGCGAGCGAGACATCGATTCACTGATCCACACAACCAGGATCTACAGCACAGACATTGGAATGTCATTCGGACTAGAGAAGTGCGGTCGCATGGTGACAAAGAGAGGGAAGGTAGTCCATACAGAAGGGGTCTCACTCCCAGAAGGAACAATAACAGACATTGAGGACAGCTACAAGTACCTTGGTATCCAACAAGCAAATGGCAACCTCGATGAAGCCACAAGGAGAGGAGCCACAGCCAAATATCTACAACGAGTAAGGCAAGTCCTCAGAAGTCAGCTAAATGGCAAGAACAAGATCCGGGCAATAAACAGCTACGCCCTGCCAGTCATCAGATACCATGCAGGAATAATAAGCTGGCCAAAGGAAGAGACGCAAACCACAGATGTCAAGCTCCTAACCATGCACGGAGGGTTCCACCCTGGGTCCAGCACCCTGAATCTGTACACTAGCCGTAAAGAAGGAGGCCGAGGACTACTGAGTGTGAGAGCCACTGTTCGGGATGAAACAGCCAAGATCCATGAGTACATCAAGGACAAGGCCCGAACGGATGACGTGCTCAGTGAATGTCTCAGACAATGGCAAACAGAGGAAGAGTGGCTAGAGACACCATCATGGGAGGACAAACCCCTACATGGGATGTACCATCGGCAGATAAGTGAAGTGGCTGACATCAAGAAATCCTACCAATGGCTGGAAAAAAGCTGGACTGAAGGACAGCACAGAGGCACTCATCATGGCTGCACAGGAACAGGCTCTGAACACCAGAGCAATAGAGGCTAAGACCTACCACACCAGACAAGACCCAAGGTGTAGGCTGTGCAAAGAGGCCCCTGAGACAGTCCAGCACATAACAGCAGGGTGTAAGATGCTAGCAGGGAAAGCATACATGGAACGTCATAACCAAGTGGCTGGCATAGTGTACAGGAACATCTGTGCAGAGTATGGACTGGAAGCCCCAAGTTCAAAGTGGGAAGCACCCCCTAAGGTGGCAGAGAACGGGCGAGCCAAGATCCTGTGGGACTTCCAGATCCAGACTGACAAGATGGTGATGGCGAACCAACCGGACATTGTGGTGGTGGACAAACAGCAGAAGAAGGCCGTTGTAGTGGATGTAGCAATACCAAGCGATGGGAACATCAGGAAAAAAGAACTTGAGAAGCTAGAGAAATACCAGGGCCTCAAAGAAGAGCTTGAGAAGGCCTGGAAAGTGAAGGCCTCGGTGGTGCCCGTGGTCATTGGGGCACTTGGGGCAGTGACCCCCAAACTGGAGGAGTGGCTACAGCAGATTCCAGGAACAACATCAGACATCTCAGTCCAGAAGAGTGCAGTGCTAGGAACAGCCAAAATACTGCGCAGAACCCTCAAGCTCCCAGGCCTCTGGTAGAGGACCCGAGCTTGGAGTGGGAGACCACCCGCGGAGGGTGAGAGGGGATTTTTTTAAAAAAAAAATTATATATACATATATTTATATACATTTCACATATATATATATATATATATATATATATATATATATATATATATATATATATATATATATATATATATATATATATATATATATATATATATATATATATATATATATATATATATTATATATTATATATATATATATATATATATGTGAAATGTTTATAGTGTGTACTTGCATCACAATCACATTTTTTTAATTGGTCCCAAATCAGTGTTCGTATCGCTGGCTAAACTGTGACATTTGCTTATCTGTCTGTGGGTTTTGTAATATTATGTTTGTAATGTCATTGTTGTGTCTTCATTACCGTAATTTTTGGACTATAAGTCACATTTGTTTTTCATAGTTTGGGTGGGGGGGCGACTTATACTGAGGAGCAATTTATATGTGAATTGTTTCACAGATTTTCAAAATTAAAATTTCAAAAAAAGTGAAACCGCGATAAATGAACCGCGATGTAGCAAGGGATTACTGTCATTTGAATTTCAAGTGACATCAGCGGCGCGGCGGTTGTTTACATAAAGGACAAAGATTCGATCACGGGATGACGAAGGGCCCCACGTACCACCGGCATCATTAACGGCTTTGTTTGTAAGTGACACGGAGGACGAAGAGTTTGAAGGATTTAATGATTTGGAGTGAGACAGAAGGTTTGAAAAACTATTATGGCAACTCTACGGAGCTCTCTTTCACCTCCGTGGATGGAAGTCGGGGGCCGGCGCTCGGCCGGGTGGCTGGCGGGGGGCGGTGGATGGGGCTCGGACATGGCTTTTACACACGCCCGATCCTACTCTACGGAGCTCTCTTTCACCTCCATGGATGGAAGTCGGGGGCCGGCGCTCGGCCGGGTGGCTGTCCGGGGACGGTGGATGGGGCTCTGACATGGCTTTTACGCACGCCCGGTCCTATTCTATGTCGCTCTTTTCCACCTCCGTGGCTGGAAGTGCCACCTCTGGGGATGGAAGTCCATGCCGCCACATGCCTGGAAGTCAACGTCGGTGCTAGGGGCCGTGTGGCGGTGAACTATTTATGTTATAGTTATTTGATATATTTTATGTTGTGTAGCAACTTGTATATGTTTTTATTGTTACAGTTCAGTAGTTGTTGGCCCTTTGAACTCTTGTTTTGTTAAATAAAGAGCCGTTTATCAAACCCACGTTTTTCCTGGTACTTTGTTAACGCTACAATATAGTTATATACTAGATCTGTGGAATAACGACGAGGCTGACGTCATGGCGCACGCGCGGCGTTGTTGACAAAGGACGAGGAATTTGATCGTTGGATTTAATGATTTGGAGTGACACAGATGGTTTGATAATAGTATTGCTTATATAATAGTTACCTTTTTTTTCCATGTATAATACGCACCCTGGCATGTCGATGCTGGAAAAAAGCCTGTACCCATGTATAATACGCACCCAAATTTTGATTTTTTTTTTTTTAAAGTCCCAATGATCGTCACGAGGTGGCTCGGTGGAGCACTGGGTAGCACGTCCGCCTCGCA
Organism: Syngnathus typhle; assembly: GCF_033458585.1. Lineage (NCBI taxonomy): Eukaryota > Metazoa > Chordata > Actinopteri > Syngnathiformes > Syngnathidae > Syngnathus > Syngnathus typhle. The sequence continues at coordinate 3,098,623 of NC_083741.1, forward strand.
GTTAGGAGGGTGCGGGTTCAATTCCACCTCCGGCCCTCCCTGTGTGGAGTTTGCATGTTCTCCCCGGGCCCGTGTGGGTTTTCTCTGGGCACTCCGGTTTCCTCCCACATCCCAAAAACATGCTTGGTAGGCCGATTGAAGACTCCAAATTGTTCCTAGGTGTGAGTGCGAGTGCGAATGGTTGTTTGTCTCCGTGTGCCCTGCGATCGGCTGGGAACCGGTTCAGAGTGTCCCCCGCCTACTGCCCGATGACGGCTGGGTTAGGCTCCAGCACTCCCGCGACCCCCGTGGGGACTAAGCGGTTCAGAAAATGGATGGATGGATGATCGTCACACGTATCTGGGTGTGGTGAAATTTGTCCTCTGCATTTGACCCATCCCCGTGTGATTTTGATCCATCCCCTGGGGGAGAGGGGAGCAGTGAGCAGCAGCGGCGCCGCGCTCGGGAATCATTTGTTGATCTAACCCCCCAATTCCATCCCTTAATGCTGAGTGCCAAGCAGGGAGGCAATGGGTCCCATTTTTATAGTCTTTGGTATGACCCGGCCGGGTTACTTAAATCCGTAGACGTAAAATTATTTCAGAAAAAAGATCATCTTTGCGAACAACCGGATGTTATTCTGCCGGTCAGTATCACTGCGCATGCAGTAGCAAACTCGATAGCGTAGAAATATGTGAGACTCTCAACGGGATCACCAATATTTGAGTGATGTTCCAGTTATTTATCACAATTAGTTTACCAAGTCTGTGTTTTGAGTTCCTCCAATAAACCCTGGTCCAAGTTGCACTTGGTCGCCCCGCTCCTTTCCACACTCCATCCGTGACAAGATTTTCTTCAAAAATTGTTGTACCATGATTTTCTTCACAAAAAAAAATAAAATAAATTTTACCCATGTATAATGTGCACCCCAGATTTTAGGACAATAAATTAGTTAAATTTCGCGCATTATACATGAGAAAAAACGGTATTTGATATATAATTTATATATCGTTATATGGGCCTGTGGAATATTTAAAAGTGCAAGCACCGTCAGCAGCGCGCACCTGGCTGCCATTGTTTACATAAAGGACAATCGATGGATTTAATGATTTGGAGGGACACAGATGGTTTGATAATATTATTGCTTGTATAGTAGTTTTTTTATATATAATTTATATATCGTTATATGGGCCTGTGGATTATTTTGAAGTGCAACCGCCGTCAGCGGCGCGCATTTATGTTGACAAAGGACGATCGATGGATTTATTGAATTGGAGTGACACAGATGGTTTTATAAACGTGTTATTTATGTAATAGTAGAATAACTCTGAATATTACGTCAGGGCTGTTGTCAGCTCTTCGTTTGTGTTTATGTCACGTTAGCATACCTATCGTTTAGCCCAGGGGTGGGCAAACTTTTTGACTCGCGGGCCGAACTGGGTTCTAAATTTGGACCGGAGGGCCGGACCAGGAGCAGATGGACGTAGGCGTTGTGTGAAGTCATATAAGCGACCTGTAAAGATCATTGCATAAAAGATCTTGGCCTTTAGTAGGTAGTAAAGCATGGATATTCCAAACAATTTTTTTGAAAACAAATGCATTTATTAACAGCATTAAAAAAATAATAATTCACTAAAAAACTGCTATCAGTGATTCTCATAAAATACGACACTGTTATTATGAATAACAATCTCCATCACTTCAGTGCCTGCAGGTCAGATTAATGAAAGATGTTTATCTTATGAGATCACATCAAACGGCAAACATTCTGACCAAATATATCATCTTGAAGAATCGGTGAAAGCATACATCCAAATAAAGTAATCAAAACAGCAACACGGTGAGGGGTATCTGAAAATCAGAGCAGAGTTTTAACTCGCAAACACCTGGTAACAGAGGTGAGGAAACGGGAAACACCTCCTTAAAGTAAGCCTTAAGAACTTTACAGGTTAAGATTAGTCGCAAATAGGTGGTGCATCAATGTCCTTGAGCATCCTGCATTGTTTGAAAATGAGAATGGTCGCTAGTTTCAATCCCTGCTATGTGTACAAATCATATTCAAAATGCATTTTTTTACAATAAACTTGAGAGCCTCCCGTTCATTTTCAGTGGGAACAGTGTTGTTGGTCTCCCTTTTTTGCTAGTGCGTCATAGTCTGGAGTAAAATTTGTTGTGGCAATTCTTAGGCGAGATCCGAGGTGTTGGTCCGTTTACCTTGATCTGTGACGGGTTGATGTTGACGTTCATGTGGCTGAACGTCACGTCGCGTACGTCGAGCCAAATTGGCCACTCTTTTTTAACATTCGGCACTCACTTCTTTTTTTCGGGCCACTTATTTTAATGGAAGGATTCCAGGGGAAGGTTTGTGGGTGGCTTTAGCGCAAAACTGCATCTGAAAGCTCAGCGCGCGAATTATAAGAATGCTGTCGTCAAAGCCCACGCTCTAAATTCGGGACTGATACGAATAGAGCGAGAGTGCGCCAAGTCCGTACTACTGAGTACGTACACGCACTTGTGAGTGTGCACCGAGCTTTCTGACACGGCTTCTGGTAGTAAATGCGCAGGCGAGCGCTTCGCCATCTACTGGGAAAACGCAGTCATTGCAGGCAAAATGACAAAAAAAAAAAAAGTTTAATAATACAATTTGTTCAGGGTTGGCGGGCCGGATTAAACGGTCCCGTGGGCCGGATGTGGCCCGCGGGCCGTAGTTTGCCCACCCCTGGTTTAGCCTGTTGTTGCTCGTTCATGTCTGTTCTTGGTGTTGGATTTTGTCAAATACATTACCCCCAAAATACGACTTATACTCCGGAGCGACTTATGTATTTTTCACGTTATTGTGCATTTTATGGCTAATGTGACCAATATTCCGGAGCGACTTTTAGTCCGAAAAATATGAGGTGCAAACCTTGCTTTTCGCCATGCTATTTTTGCCAATGTCATATTAAGACAATCTATTATTTCAAATTAATGATCCCTGAGTTGTTCCCATTGCGGTTGGTCGTAATGGCAAAATGACACCACTTCACACCAACCATCGACGTTTATCGGGTTGCCAGGTTGGCGTAATGACACGAACACAAATACCTTGTTTAGTTGCTTTCTAACTAGGCAAACCGTGTTGAAATACAGATTTCAAGCAATAAGCAAGATGACAATTTAAGTCATGTATTTCAAGCTGAGCCTCAGTCCCTACCTCTGCAACTGGCTACTGGACTTCCTCTGTCAGAGGCCTCAGGTGGCACGTGTTAGCGACAAAATCTCCGCCAGCATCACGCTGAGCACGGGGGCCCCCCAAGGCTGCGTGCTCAGTCCGCTGCTCTTCACGCTGTTGACGCATGACTGCACTGCAACCTACAGCGACAGCCGCATAGTGAAGTTTGCTGACGACACGACTCTGGTGGGTCTCATCACCAAGGGCGACAAGACTCAGTACAGGTTGGAGGTAGACCTTCTGACCGCGTGGTGCAGGGACAACAACCTCCTGCTGAACGGCAACAAGACCAAGGAAATTGTTGTTGACTTCTGGAAGGGTCACATCCAACACCTGCCACTGACCATCGACGGTGCTGTGGTGGAGAGAGTGAGCAGCACCAGATTCCTGGGGGTGCACATCAGTGAGGACCTCTCCTGGTCCACCAACACTGCATTACTGGCAAAGAAAGCTCAGCGCCGCCTGTACTTCCTGCGGAAACTCAGGCGAGCAAGTGCTCCTCCGGCCGTCATGGCTACATTCTACCGTGTTGTATCGCTGTCTGGGGTGGTAGATGCACTGAATACAACATGAAGGCCCTGCAGCGCATAGTGAACACGGTTGGTAAGATTATTGGTGCTTCACTCTACTCCCTGAAGGACATTTACACGATCCCATCTCACCCGCAAGGCGACCACGATTGTGAGTGATGTGAGTCACCCCGCTCACTCTTTGTTTGATCTTCTTCCCTCCGGGAAGAGGTACAGGAGCCTGCGCTCCCGCACCACCAGACTCGCCAACAGCTTCATACTCCAGGCTGTTAGGATCCTGAACTCTCTCCCCCCTTCTGCGTAGCGTCCTGTACTTTTGCGCTATATTCTGACTGTCTGCTGTATGAACACTTGCTCCATTTTTGCTCCTCTTATTTATTATGTTAATTGTTTCTTTATTATTTATTCATCACTCTTATTTATTCATCGTTTGTGCCTTCTTGTTTTTGTATTTTTGTGTTGTTTACGTCTATGTATATTGTGTACTCCCCTCCCTGAAGGACATTTACACCTCCCATCTCACCCGCAAGGCGACCACGATTGTGAGTGATGTGAGTCACCCCGCTCACTCTTTGTTCGATCTTCTGCCCTCTGGGAAGAGGTACCGGAGCCTGCGCTCCCGCACCTCCAGACTCACCAACAGCTTAATTCTCCAGGCTGTTAGGGTCCTGAACTCTCTCCCCCCTTCTGCATAGCGTCCTGTACTTTTGCCCTATATTCAGACTGTCTGCTGTATGCGCACTTGCTCCATTTTTGCTCCTCTTATTTATTGTTATTTGTTTATTCATTATTTATTCATCACTCTTATTTATTCATTGTTTGTGCCTTCTTGTTTTTATTTTTTTGTGTTGTTTACTTGTATGTATATTGTGTACTATGTCTTGTCACCGTGGGATAGTGGGAACGTTATTTCGATTTCTTTGTGTGTCTTGGCATGTGAAGAAATTAACAATAACGCAGACTTTGACTTTGAAATCCAACTCAAGTCTAAGTCCTATGTCAAGTCATCTTTAAGTTTTTGGCAAACAAATGTCCTAGAAATGGCACCTTGAGTCTGACTAGAGTGACTAGGCAAGAGGGTGAGAAAAACAGCAGCGAGCGGTAGACCGAGTGATAGACCGAGCACTAGCGAGTGGAAGACCAAGCACGAGCAAGATTTCTGGCCTCGGGGTGGGAGGCAAGTGGTGGTCACGAGCGATCATCTCCTGGCCCAGTGGAGGAAGGCAAGTGTCGGTCGACACGTCGAGTCTGGCACAAGCCACTAGCACACGCACGAGCGAATGTCTCCCAGTCCAGCTGGAAGGCAAGTGGCAGTCAACCCATCGGGCCTGGTACAAGCTACAACCACAAACAATTAACAACATCAGCAGCTACCATCAGCAGCGGTTACTACCAACACTAGCAGCTGTCACCTCCAAACACTGCACAGCCCAGTAAGAATCAAACCAGCTGCAGTCTATCGAAATCATACCAGAGAAGTATTCATGCTCACAATCACACCTATGGGCAATTTGGAGTGGTCAATCGGCCTATTATGCATAGTCATCAATCAAAGTCAATGTCATATGAATAAAGTCCCTCATCTCTGCTATGAAGCTGTCTCTCTCATCTGTTGTCATTCATACAACAAAATAAGATGTGGCTTTCTGTGAGTATATCAGCTTGTGTTCAATTAACAGGCCCAGATTTCGAAGTAAGAACCGTAAGTAAGTGAAATGGAGACAAGATAATTATCATTTAAGTTTTCATACTTTTTGTGTTATTTTGGTTTAGTGTTGGGCTCTGAGATGTTTCAAATGTAAATTGGTTGCCTTAGCTCAGTAAAGGTTATGGAACGCTGCTGTAGCCTGCTTAATGTCCTCCAAGCACTGCAATGTGTCTGTTTGACTTATTAAGACTAAAGAACAGTTCTGAAAATAAAACAAAATAAAATCCATGTAAATACACAAATTGATGTGATGTTGAGTGTTTGTGACATAACATCCAATAATTCATTCTCCACATGTGAATGTGGAATGTGCAGTTTGACTAAAAAAAAACTAGTTTTTTTGGTATGCAGCCTGCTTAAGTGGTTGGTGCTCTCAGCTGTCCCCTTTTTGAAATTCAAAAACAAAACGACAGTCGGGGTTTCACAATGTCATTTACCCCTAATCACGAAATCGCCCCCTCCCCCCCAGCATAAACAATGAGGGACAAAAAACATTTAAGCAGGAATTTGTACAAAGGTTTGTACAAAGTATTGTTGTCTTCAGATTTCATCGTACAGGTACCAACACACGCACCCACGCAGGGGCGCGCATACATGCACACGCGCACACACAAGCACCATACGGACACGCAGTGGGCGTGTCTTCCCTCCAGTATGAGTAAATAGAAGCGCGCCTCTGTGCTTCCCAGTCAAGGAGTGACTGTTCGGTCGGCTACCAGCACCCGGTGTTGCACATCTGCTCCATCACTGCAGGCTTTCGAACTCTTAAATTTCAGAGACACGGATTATTTACAACACTGCGGTAAGAATTTACCCTTCCTTAACACTGTTGTTGTGATTGTTTCTATGAATATAACGGAATAATGACAGAGAGGGTCCGTTGTGGTTTATCCGCTTGGAGCCACAGGTGTGCATCTTTTTCTGTGTGTTCTGCGCTCTTCGCTTCTAAAGACGAAGGTATCCCCGATTGCGGTTTCAAGGTAGCTTCAGTGTCATTAAGTAGTAAATTGTTTGACTGTATTGGACTGTTGACAATGGTAGATTTTGATGGAGCCCACTCACCGTGCCTGCACGTGCAAGCGTGACTATATTAGCAAGTGTACTGCACAGAACGTTTGGCTGTGTTCGCTTTGTGCTACATTTCACGTTGGCGTTTTCTTTTAAAAAAAAAACTAAGCCATTAAAAAAAAAAATGCTAGTTCAGTGGTCTAACTCGTGTGTGCAAAGCCTACTCGCTCTTTGACTCCAGCGGTAACAAGTGCATTCTCCAGTGCACCGCATTCCACTATTTACCCCATTATCCTACCATTCTTACTGTTTGAAGAAGATAAACAAGAACAAAAAAAGGTATGCAAAAAAGCAAGATCAATAAATAAAATTACCAGAAGACACACGCATTGGATTAAAGCAAACAAACAAGCCAGTATACAAAACATGTGTACAATGTGTACTGTAATATTGCCACAAGAAAAAACATGACAAACCTCCCTTACACAAGAAAAAAAAGTAACATACAGAATAAATTATGCTGAAATCTAAAATGACATTTTGAGCCAAGACCTGAGAGTTAACAGTACATGGGGTAAAAATGTTATTGACAGGGGAGCCAATTCCCAATTGTCATTCTGTGACAGCACTATACTGTTCACCTCCGACTTTCAGATGAGACATTGGATTGGATAGGAGCAAAAATATCCCCTCAACAACAGAGCCAAATAAGTGTACAGTACAGTGTCTTGCATGAATGAAATGTCACTGTGGTTCTTAATGTTTCTGATGTCCAAACTTGCACAGGGTTGCTGATTTTGTTTGTTGCATTTAAAATGTGATGTTCCTTTAACTAACACAAATATCCAATGTAATGTGTGTTTACCATGATCCTACCATGAAATTATCTTACTTTTTCATCTAGATCCAAGCATCAATCTGATACTACTCTAGTGACAGAAACTGCAACGGTATATTCTTTGGTAGGGCAGATTTATCATTAACACAGTGAGAAATGACAAAATTGAGTACCCGAGCTAATATTAGTGACCCAGTTGTGTTCCTTTGCACAACATTGTCGCCTACTATGTTATTACACACACTCCATTCGACAGCACCAACATATTATGAATTTCCTATGGAATAAAATATGTTCCTACTGTAACCAACAGCCACATGTTGGGAAATGAGACACCATTGCTCTTCTTTGTTTTTGTTTGTTAGCATGTGGCGCTCCAATTGATGATTTCAATCTGGAAGTCTTTTCCTACTGTTTTCAAATGGCGGTGTCAATGAGTACACAGTGGAAAGGCACCATATGACAAGTGACTAGGATAGCCCTAAAATGAGGTTACCAACCTTCTTGAAGTTGAGAGCTACTTCTTGGATACTGATTAATGCAAATGACCAATAATTCGATTCACACTTGTGAAATAACTAATAGAAGATGACAGTTATTTCACAAGTGTGAATCGAATTATTGGTCATTTGCATTAATCAGTATATATATATATATATATATATATATATATATATATATATATAATTAATTAAGACATACAAATCGTTGCTAATGCTCACTTTTTAAATGATCGTGTTTACATTATTGCAAGGATATCTTAATGTCACTGTTTGCGATTTCCAAAACTGGCCAACGGGCTACTCATGTGGTCCTTGGGAGCTACCTGTTGGTGATACCTGCACTTAATTATGCTTGGATCTCAGCTGCCAGGCTAGCTAATTAATTTTGCTGTATCTTTCTTTTCTTTTTTCCCTGAGAATTGTTTTCCACATTTCCCCTTCGTCCCAGACAGGGAATGTATAGTGAATGTTTATCTGTGTTTTCTGAAGAATTTTTGTGGAAAGGTTTGCTTTGTTTTGCAGATCCTCTGAAATATCATTGGCTCCCCAACCCTGAGATCAGGGGTGTCCAAACTTTTTGCAAGGAGGGCCCGATTTGATAAAGTGAAGGGGCCCGGGGGCCAATAGTTTTTTCAGACACTACAAAAATTTCATTCAAATACTCACAGTTATAGAGCAAATTTCATTGTCTCACTTGTCTTTATTTTTTAAATGACAAATAACCAAATATAACCCACTCAGGCATATGTGAACAACTCTAAAAACACAAATTCCGACTTTCATTCATATTTGAAGAGTCCGATAACATTGAACAAACTGTATGAAATACCTTACATTTACATGAGTTTAAAATTGTTTTTGCCTCATGAACATTTTAAACAGGAGTTATAAGTAATGCAAAGTTGTCTGTTATTATTCAAATTTAAAACAAGTGAATTTTGCTCTTGTCATTTACAATATCTTTCAGAAAGTAATTTTTGTGTCACGTCTACAGGTTCATAACATCAACAGTATTAACATGGCCACTTCGTAATATTTAATATTAAGTAATATTTACTTTTGACTCACAGCCCCACGTGAAGAACCGCTGTTGTGATGCCAGTTCAGCTAGGAGCTGCTTCGCTTTATCAGCGCGGCTAATAAAATTGATTCCAATGATCTTTTCTGCAGTTCTGATTGTCCGTTGTAGTCTGTGCTTGTCTTGTTTGGAGGCCGATCCAAACCAGACAGTGATGGAGGTGCAGAGGACAGACTGGATGATGGCAGTGTAGAAGGTCTTCAGAAGCTCTCGTGGCAGGTTGAGCTTCTTGAGCTGTCTCAGGAAGTACAGCCTCTGCTGGGCCTTCTTCCGGATCGACCTGTTTGCCCGGTAGGAAAACTAGAGGGGGTCAAGCAGGGGGCCCGTGACCTCCTTCAGGTGGTCCAGCACTAACCTCTCGAACGATTTCATGACCACAGATGTCAGTGCGACGGGTATATAGTCATTCAAACCTGTGATTGCGGGCTTCTTGCCCACTGGAACGATGGTGAAGCTCTTGAAGCACGAGGGCACCTCACACAACTCCAGAGAACGGTTGAAGATCCGTGCAAAGGTGGGCGCCAGCTGCTCAGCGCAGAATTTCAAGCAGGAAGGTGACACGCCGTCTGGGCCCGGTGGCTTCCTGGTCTTTTGTCTCCGGAACATCTGGCGCACTTCCTCCTCGCGGACCTGGAGTGCGGGCGCGGCCTCTGCAAGAGACTGAGTGGGTGACAACGATGATAGAGGTGTGGACAGAGCAGTTGTGGGGAGAGGTGAGTATGTAGATTGTGCTGCAGGAGGTCGCGTTGTGTGGGAGGACCGATCAAACCTGCAGTAGAACTTGTTTAGCTGGTTAGCAAGCCTTGGACTCTCTACAGGACGGGGGGGTTCGTTTCTTGTAGCCCGTGATGCTCTGCAGACCTTTCCACACCGTTGAGGGATCAGGATTGGCAGAGAGGTGTCTCTTCAGGTTCTCCCCGTATCACCTCCTGGCTTTCCAGACCTCTCGGTTCAGTGTGTTTCTGGTCTGCCTGAACAGCTCGCGGTCGCCGCTCCTGTAGGCCTCCTCCTTGACTTTGCGCAGCCTCCTGAAGTTCGATGTAAACCAAGGTTTGTCGTTGTTGTACGTGCAGAAGGTCATAGTCTGCACACACAGATCCTCACAAAAAATGATGTATGATGTGACAGTGTCAGTGAGTTCATGCAAGTCTGAAGTTGCAGCTTCGAAAGCTCCCCAATCGGTGCAGTCAAAGCAGGCTTAGAGGTCCTGCCTCGACTCCACTGTCCACTTCCTCACAGTCCTCACCACAGGCTTAGAAGTTTTTAGTTTCTGCCTGTAGGCCGGGATCAGATGAACTAGACAGTGGTCCGAGAGTCCTAAAGCTGCACGAGCCGCAGAGTGGTAGGCATCCTTGATCAGGGTGTAGCAGTGGTCCAGAGTCTGTGCCCCTCTGGTGGGACACGTTAGGTGCTGTCTGTATCTGGGGTTGTGTAATTTCCTTCTTTATTATGCATTTTATGACTGGTGCAACTTGTACTCCGGAGCGATTTAGAATCCAGAAAATAATGTATTTTAAGAAATTGTAGTTTTTGTATAACTACTCCAAACTTCCATAAGTGTATGTTCTATGGAATCCAATGGAAATGTTTGATTTTTATCAACTGTAGTTGTTAGGAATAAATAAACTGTAGACAACTCAGATCAGAAGTGTCACCCTTCAAGACGATTATTTTAGACAGCAAGACCTGGTACGTGCAAGTATAATCTTCATAATAATATGATATTACTAATAATAATAATATTGTGTATGTGTCTTTCATGACTGTTACGTATTTATCTACAAATTATTCTACTATATAACTAGCTAGCTACTTAAGACATAGCTAACATTACTATACGTGTGTATGTATGTGTGATTGTATTTATTTATATAGCTACATATTTTATTTCAATCATTGAAAACATTACTCGTGTGCTTTCCAAGGTGTCATATCTGCTAGATATACTGTACAGCTGAAATGGTTCTACAGATGCTGATGGATGATGGCGAGGCAGTGACAGGGTTGGACTCAGTCTGAAATTTCTGATGATAAGAACCCAAAGGTAGTAGTTGCAGTTGTCCACCTGGAAATCCAACTTAACAGGATCAGTCTGACTCAGAAGATTCCTCTTCGCTATCCTCTGAAGAAGAAAGGGTCCAAATCATGTCCAGCAGAATGAGTCAGAAGGGCTCTTATTGGATTAAGTTACCTTCCACCCAGGGCAGAGCACAGAGCCTTAATATCTTCAGAAATCGATCAAGGCCTGCACAAGCACTACTGTCTCACCAAAAGATGTATCAGACCTCTTTATCACTGATAATATACCGTATTGGCCCGAATATAAGACGACCCTGATTATAAGATGACTCCCTCTTTTTCAAGACTGAAGTTTGAAAAAAGACTTTTTGAACACTAAATTAAATTTTTATGCATAAAATGATTACATCTGAAACAAATGATTATAACAATATATTCGAGAGAAAAAGCATGTTATTTTGCCTTAACATATCAATATTATTTTATTGTTGAGAGCCGTATGCAAGTGTTTACAAAATGACAATAAAGTCTGTCTAAGTCTCATTCAAATCATGCAAAAATTGTCTATCACATCTTAATATCTGAACATTTAAATATGTAAACTAAAGTGCAATCACATTTGTAAATGAATGGCTTCTGGTTTTTGAAATGTAAATAAACCAATGTACTGTGATAAAAAAACAAAATTGCAAGTACATTCAAACCTCGGTTTTTGAACGTCGAACAAATCGGAATTTTAACGAAAAATTCGAGATTGTTTTGCTGCGGTTGTCAAACAAAATCCCCAGGTCGAATCTCGCGAGATGAGCCGAAAGGACGTGAGAAAACCCGACCGCGGTGGTGCGTTTATGGGCAGTCGGAGAAATCAACGCCAACAAAAAAAATTACATCCAGCCTAGTTAAGACCATACCAAAGACTATAAAAATGGGACCCATTGCCTCCCTGCGTGTGTGACGATCATTGGGACTTAAAAAAAAAAAAGAAAAAAAAAATTCATAGAAAAAAAATTCATAAAAATTGGGTGCGTATTATACATGGGTACAGGCTTTTTTCCAGCATCAGCATGCCATTTTTAGGGTGCGTATTATACATGGGGGCGCACTATACACGGAAAAAAACGGTATTTTCTAAATTTCAGCGACGGCTCTGTCACAATAATGCGACCAGTTGCGTGGTTGGTAGCGTGCTACGGTTGCACGTTCGGCGCTGCGGTGCAGTTGTGCGATCAGACAAAAATGCGCAAATGAAAACATTTTTTGTCTTGGAACGGATTAAGAAAAATTCCATTATGTAATGGGAAAACTAGATTCAGAATTCAACCAATTCACTTCTCGAACCGCCTTCTGGAACGGATTGTGGTCTAAAACCAAGGTTTGACTGTAACTGCATTAACCATCAAAGTGAAGTCTAACTGTAGTCTTGAAACAAATCTGAATAAGCAAAAACATTGCAATAAAATAATGCAAACTGTTACCGCTAGGGGTGTAACGATTCATCGATACACATCGATTAATCGATATAATGCTCTACAATTTATTGGCATCGATGCTAAACGTAAACATCGATTTATATCGCCGTGTTTGACGTCGGACATTAGACGCGACTTTATTTTGAAATCCAGTTCATTGTTGCTTGCTTCCTCTTTCCGGGAGCAGTGCGCGCGGCGTTGTTGTGTTGTGAGCAGAGCAGGCACGTGAAAGGGGAGTCGACAACTAGCACGCGGCTCCTGGGCTGGTGCTATGGCTATGTCCAAAAAGACGAGGAAATTTGCTCCTCTTTAGGCTTCAAGTCATTCGTTTGGAAGCACTTTGGATTCCAAAGAAAAGATGGCTCAACGGACAAGACACGTGCAGTTTGTAAATCCTGCCATGCGGTGATCAAATATTCAGGGACCACAAATCTCGCCGCACATTTAAAGAAAAAACACGACATCAAAGTTCAGTGTTAAAATAAGCACTTTGTGTACTACAATACTCTTGTAATTTCCTAAATAAAGAGTTTGCAGTACCTTGTTGATTTTGCGTATGAATTGTTATAAATCAGGATATTGTTCTATATTTTTTATTGAAAAAATATATATATCGATCGTAGAGCACTATCGCGATATATCGTGAATGAATCGCAGCAGGCTTTAAGATATCGGCAAATATCGTATCGTAGTTCTTTGTATCAATATGATATCGTATCGTGACAAAACCCGCGATTTACACCCCTAGTTACTGCTATTGTTGGGGAGCCTGAGGACTGTATAGGGCAGACATGGACAAACTACGCCCCACGGGGCTGTTTAATCCGGCACGCCAACCCTGAATAAATTGTATTATTAAACATGTTTTTTGTCATTTTGCCCCAGTTGGGTTAGGGTTAGGCGTATTTACTACCGGAAGCCGTGTCAGAAAGCTCGGTGCACACTCACAAATGCGTGTACGTATCAGTAGTACGTACACGGCGCACTCACGCTCTATTTCTATCAGTTCCGAATTTAAAGCGTGGGCTGTGACATCAGCATTCTTGTAATTCGCGCGCTGAGCTTTCAGATACAGTTTTACGCAAAAGCCACCCACAAACCTTCCCCTGGAATCCTTCCATTAAAATGAGTGGCCCAAGGAAAAGCAAGGTGGACACTGAGTGCCGAGTGTTTAAAAAAACAGTGGACAATTTGGCTCGACCTATGCGACGTGACGTTCAGCCATATGAACAACAACATTAAGCCGTCCCAGATCTAGGTAAACGGACCAATAGCTCGAATCTCTCCTAAGAATTGCCACAACGAATTTTACTCCAGTCTATGATCCACTGAAAATGAAGGGGAGGCTCTCAAGTTTGTTGTAAAAAAAAAATGCTTTTTGAATATGATTTGTACAAATAGCAGGGATTGAAACTAGCGACCATTCTCATTTTCAAACAATGCAGGATGCTCAAGGACTAATCTTAACCTGTAAAGTTCTTAAGGCTTACTTAAAAGAAGTGTTTCCCGTTTCCTCAACCCTATCACCAGGTGTTTGTGAGTTAAAACTCTGCTCTCATTTTCAGATACCCCTCACCGTGTTGCCGTTTTGATTACTTTCTTTGGATGTACCGTATTTTTCGGACTATAAGTCGGTTTTTTTTTCATGGTTTGGGTGGGGGGGCGACTTATACTGAGGAGCGACTTATATGTGAATTTTTTCACAAATTTTCAAAATTCAGAAATAAAAAAAAAAAGTGAAACCGCGACGTAGCAAGGGATTATTGTAATTTGAATTTCAAGTGACGTCAGCGTTGCGGCGCGGTGGTTGTTTACATAAAAGACAAAGATTCAATCACGGGATGACAAAGGCCCCCACGTACTACCGGCATCATTAGCGGCTTTGTTTGTAAGTGACATGGAGGATGAAGAGTTTGAAGGATTTAATGATTTGGAGTGACATAGAAGGTTTGAAAACTATTATGGCTTTTACGCCGGCCCTACTCTAAGCAGCTCTCTTTCACCTCCATGGATAGAAACAAGGGGCCGGCGCTCGGCCGGGTGGCTGCCCGGGGACGGTGGATGGGACTCAGACATGGCTTTTACTCACGCCCGGTCCTATTCTATGGAGCTCTCTTCCACCTCCGTGGCTGGAAGTGCCACTTCCGGGGATGGAAGTCCACGCCGTCACACCCATGTTAGTCGACGGCGGTGCTTGGGGCTGTGTGGTGGTGAAGTATTTATGTTATAGTTACTTGATATATTTTATTTCGTGTAGCAACTTGTATGTTTTTATCGTTACAGTTCAGTAGTCGTTGGCTCGTTGAACTCTTGTTTTTTTAAATAAAGAGTCGTTTCCTTGTACTTTGTTAACGCTACAATATTCCGTTTTTTTCCGTGTATAGTGCGCAAAATTTAACGAATTTATTGTCCTAAAATCTGGGGTGCGCATTATACATGGGTACAAAACATTTTTAATTTTTTTTTTTTAAATTTTTTTTTTTTTTTTTTTTAGAAAACAAAACCAACAACAGGACTGACCGACAAAGTCGTGGAACAAAAAGACAGGTTGACATTACCAAAGACAGGAAAAGAAAGCAAACAGACATCATGACAGTAACACATGATCTGACGGTGAGCGAGGGGCAGACAGGACTTAAATACAAAACACGTTACATCGATTGAGGTGACACAGGAAGAGAGGGGCGACGCGAACAGAAACTATGGCAACCTAGACACATAGCAAAACTGGGGACGAGACGTGACAAATGTCCCTCGAAATGAAACTTGAAATCACCAAGTTTTGGTTTCCAAGGGTGTTTTTAATCCTCTTCAACGTCTCTCCCATACAGAGCCGCCTTTTTCACCTCCGCACGCCTCTTTCCCATGCGCGCACGGAGCGCGGTGGTGCGTTTATGGGCAGTCGGAGAAATCAACGCCAACAAAAAAAATTACATCCAGCCTAGTTAAGACCATACCAAAGACTATAAAAATGGGACCCATTGCCTCCCTGCGTGTGTGACGATCATTGGGACTTAAAAAAAAAAAAAAAATTTCATAAAAAAAAATTCATAAAAATTGGGTGCGTATTATACATGGGTACAGGCTTTTTTCCAACATCAGCATGCCATTTTTAGGGTGCATATTATACATGGGGGCGCACTATACACGGAAAAAAACGGTAGTTATAGCTGACGTGTGGGCGCACGCGCGGCGTTGTTGACAAAGGATGAGGAATTTGATCGATGGATTTAATGATTTGGACGGTTTGCTAATATTATTGCTCATATAATAGTTACCGTTTTTTTCCGTGTATAATGCGCAAAATTTAACTAATTTATTGTCCTAAAATCTTGGGTGCGCATTATACATGGGTACAAAGTTTTGGTTTCCAAGGGTGTTTTTATTCCTCTTCAACGTCTCTCCCATACAGAGCCGCCTTTTTCACATGTCCGCACGTCACTTTCCTCTCTTTTCATCTGATCGCGGTGGTGCCTTTACGGGCAGTTGGAGAAATCAACACCAACAAAAAAAATACATCCAGCCTAGTTAAGACCATACCAAAGACTATAAAAATGGGACCCATTGCCTCCCTGCGTGTGTGACGATCATTGGGACTTTAAAAAAAATAAAATAAAATGGTGCGTATTATACATGGGTACAGGCTTTTTTCCAGCATCAACATGCCATTTTTAGGGTGCGTATTATATATGGGGGCGCATTATACACGGAAAAAAAACGGTATTTGATATATAATTTATATCTCGTTATATGGGCCTGTGGAATATTTTGAAGTGCAAGCACTGTCAGCAGCGCGCACCCGGACGGCAATGTTGACATAAAGATCGATGGATTTGATGATTTGGAGTGACATAGATGGTTTGATAATATTTTTGCTCATATAATAGTAATTCAATATATAATTTATATATTGTTATATGGGCCTGTGGAATGTTTTGAAGTGCAACCGCCGTCAGCAGCGTGCACCCGGCCGGCATTGTTGACATAAAGGATGATCGATGGATGTAATGAATTGGAGTGACACAGATGGTTTTATAAACGTGTTATTTATGTAATAGTTATTTGAATAACTCTGAATCTTACGTCAGGCCCGTTCTCAGCTCTTCGATTGTGTTTATGTCACGTTAGCATACCTATCGTTTAGCCTGTTGTTGCTCGTTCATGTCTGTTCTTGGTGTTGGATTTTGTTGAATAAATTTCCCCCAAAATGCGACTTAGACTCCGGAGCAACTTATATATGCTTTTTTTCACGTTATTGTGCATTTTCTGGCTAATGCGACCTATATTCCGGAGCGACTTTTAGTCCGAAAAACACAGTATTCTTTCACCGATTCTTCAAGACGATATATTTGGTCGGAATGTTTGCCATTTGATGTGATTTCGCCTCATAAGATAAACATCTTTCATTAATCTGACCTGCAGGCACTGAAGTGATGAAGGCTGTTATTCATAATAACAGTGTCGTATTTTATGAGAATCACTGATAGCAGTTTTTTGGTGAATTTCTTTTTAATGCTGTTAATAAATGCATTGTTTTCAAAAAGTTTTTTTTGAATATCCATGCTTTACTACCTACTAAAGGCCAAAACCTTTTATGCAATGACTTTTACACGTCAATTTTTTTACTTCACACAAACAATACATCCATCTGCTCCTGGTTCGCCCCCCTGGTCCAAATTTAGAACCCAATTCGGCCCGCAAGTCAAAAAGTTTGCCCACCCCTGGTATAGGGGGTTGGCTCGGATGGTTATGCTCTTTTTGCCCCCGGGTGTCGGTCAGAGCACAGGAGGGAAGACGTGGTTCAGTTTTATTGCTTCACGGAATTACTGGCAAAAAAAGTAACGGGCACTGTGGCTCATAGGGGTATACAGGCAAACTGGCAAAAGGGTTTAGGCACAGTTTGGTCGCAAGGATGTGAGAGCAGGTGTTTGTGTAGTGTACATAGCTGAGTGTTTGGGTGCGTGAACGTGATTCTTGTATGTGTGATTATTGTATGAAGCGTGTGAAGGGTGTGTGTGGTGTGTGTGTGTTTCTGCAACAGACAGAAAAACAGCACGTAAGTCGACGCTCAACTTCTGACGTCACACAATACTAGTGGACGGCACACATTACATAACTAACTGCGCGTCATGTTTCCGCTATACCAGGGGTGCTCAAACCTTTTCAGCTTACGAGCTACTTTTAAAATGACCAAGTCACAAAGATCTACCCACTACAATAAATGAAATGAATAAATGAATAAGAAAAAAATAAATAAATAATATAGTGCGTGTATTTTTGTAACGCACTTAGAAAATGACATTGGGAGAAAAAGGTCCAACTCCCATTTCGTATGAAAGTGATACGTTTTTGGCTTCTTACTTGGTCCAGCAACCCCACTCATTTTTGATGGTCATAAACTTTCTTTTGTTTAAAAGAAAAAAGTGAGTGCGTGCGTTGATTAGCTTATAAACTTTGGCGGTTTGTGTGTGCGCGGCCATTAAACATGCTGATGTGAGGGGTTGTAGTCACTGTCTATTGCGCATCTGCGGTTAACTGTGATTGCCTCCCGACAGGCCTACCTGTATGTCAATCAAGCAATGGGCTGGATAAATACAGCAATTTTTTATTTTAATTTTTCAACGTCATGCGATCGACGTATTGATCACCCCTGCGCTATACTAAATAACCATAAATGAAATACTCTCGGCAACACACCAAACACAAGTCATCGGGACAACAAAATACATTTGCTGGCGACCGTTATTCGCCGTGCCGCTGCGTAACTGCTGTATTCATGCGTGTACGCTGCTCGTACGATTCGAGGCAGACTTAAAGGAGCGCGCCGGAGCTGTCGATCAAACAGCGCGCGCACGAAGCAAACCGCGATCGGACAAATGGCACAACAGTGGACAGTAGTATATACTCACTTTGTGTCAAAGACGCACACAATCACGGCAACATACTCGGTCGATACCCGCAACATTTAACTTACCGCTGCGCACAAGTGAATGGGTACAATGCCTAGACCCCGAATGTAAGATGACTTTTTCAGTCTTATTTCAATGGAAAAAACATTGTCTTATATTCGAGCCAATACGGTAATTCAAGAGATGATGAAGTGCACGAACATGAAAGGACGGAGAGAAAAGATAGAGAACGTAGAAATGTCACCAAAGAAGATTAGATCGCCTTCATTGGATTGATCCTGCTTGCCAGAAGTGAGAAGAACTGAGATGTATTAGTCTATGCGCTGTTTGGAAGTTGGAAATTCCCTACATAATCCCATGTACAAGGCCACTATGGCTGTTGGAAGATTTGAAGACATTTGCCATAAATATCACTTCAATGAAGTTCAAAGAAGTTTAAAATAAAGATACCGTTTTTTTCCGTGTATAATGCGCGAAATTTAGCTAATTTATTGTCCTAAAATCTGGGGTGCGCTTTATACATGGGTACAATTAAAAAAAATTTTTTTTTTTAATTATTTTTTTTTTTAAGAAAATCATGGTACAACAGGACTGACCGACAAAGACGTGGAACAAAAAGACAGGGTGACATTACCAAAGACAGGAACAGAAACCAAACAGACATCATGACAGTAACACATGCAATGATTCGACGGAGAGCGAGGGGCAGACAGGACTTAAATACAAAACACGTTACATTGATTGAGGTGACACAGGAAGGGAGGGGCGACGCGAACAGAAACTATGGCAACCTAGACACATAGCAAAACTGGGGACGAGACGTGACAAATCTCCCTCAAAATACCGTTTTTTTCTGTGTATAGTGCGCCCCCATGTATAGTACGCACCCCTAAAAATGGCATGCTGATGCTGGAAAAAAGCTTGTACCCATGTATAATACGCACCCAATTTTTATGAATTTTTTTAAAAAAAAAATTTAATTTTTTTTTTTTTTTTTTTTTTTTTAAGTCCCAATGATCGTCACACACGCAGGGAGGCAATGGGTCCCATTTTTATAGTCTTTGGTATGGTCTTAACTAGGCTGGATGTAATTTTTTTTGTTGGCGTTGATTTCTCCGACTGCCCGTAAACGCACCACCGCGCTCCGTGCGCGCACTGGACAGCAAACGAGCAGGTGATCGAGCAAGCGTCTGATACGAGAGCATTGCGGTCGCATGGAGCGTGTTTGAAGTGAACAGCAGAGAAGAAAGGAACAAGGCAAAGTGTTGTGAAATAAAATATTACCTGTAATACGGATTTAGGTAGAGAACTGAACTCTCGCTCTTTATATAGCTGACGTGTCTTGCGCATCCGTTCTGCGCATCTGTAATGGCGGCCTCCGTATGATATCCCGTTTGCGTGTGTGCGAGAGCGAGAGAGAGCGAGAGAGAGAGCGCGCGAGAGAACGCTCAACCGTAGCGCGCCGCCGACCGCCCAACTGCACCGCGCTGGTTGATTATTGTGACAGAGCCGTCGCTGAAATTTAGAAGATATTTTTAAAGTCCTGATGTACTTTCTAAAATTTAAGTGGACCTCAGTGCGCACTGCGCAGGGAGCTTAATTTGGTGCGGTCGCGCAACCGCAGCGCGCCGGGCGCTCACTTAAAGAGCGCCTTTGTGTTTTAGGATGAACAGCAGAGACCAAAGGAACAAGGCAAAGTGTTGTGAAATAAAATATTACCTGTAATACGCATTTTGTTATTTGCTGATTGAAACTGCTAATTAAACTGTGAATTGAAACTAATAGGAAGAAAACAACTCTCGCTCTTTATATAGCTGACGTGTCTTGCGCATCCGTTCTGTGCATTTTATTTCACAACACTTTGCCTTTCTTCTCTGCTGTTCACTTCAAACACGCTCCATGCGACCGCAATGCTCTCGTATCAGACGCTTGCTTGATCACCTGCTCGTTTGCTGTCCCGTGCGCGCACGGAGCGCGGTGGTGCGTTTACGGGCAGTCGGAGAAATCAACGCCAACAAAAAAAAATTACATCCAGCCTAGTTAAGACCATACCAAAGACTATAAAAATGGGACCCATTACCTCCCTACGTGTGTGACGATCATTGGGACTTAAAAAAAAAAAAAAAAAAAAATTGAAAAAAAAAAAAATTTAAAATTTTTTTGTACCCATGTATAATGCGCACCCCAGATTTTAGGACAATAAATTAGTTAAATTTTGCGCACTATACACGGAAAAAAACGGTAAAACTTGAAATCACCTTTCTTCTTCTTTGTTGTCAATCGCGCATCGCATTGAGCCATCCTGCTCAACACACTTAGTCAGTAAAATTCATAATTGACGACGCATCGTTTGATGCAATGGTGCAATCCTTGATGGTGTGTTATTGTCAAATATTGTTTGGTTTTTAATCTCCATCGCAAACCGGATATCATAAGGAGGCCGCCATTACAGATGCGCAGAACGGATGCGTAAGACACGTCAGCTATATAAAGAGCGAGAGTTGTTTTCTTCCTATTAGTTTCAATTCACAGTTTAATTAGCAGTTTCAATCAGCAAATAACAAAATGCGTATTACAGGTAATATTTTATTTCACAACACTTTGCCTTGTTCCTTTCGTCTCTGCTGTTCACTTCAAACACGCTCCATACGACCGCAATGCTCTCGTATCAGACGCTTGCTCGATCACCTGCTCGTTTGCTGTCACAATGTACCCTACACAAATCTGAAACATATGTTGCGGCTCCGAGTCACGACGAGGGGCAACTTTTGGTTTCCAAGGGTGTTTTTATTCCTCTTCAACGTCTCTCCCATACAGAGCCGCCTTTTTCACGTCCGCACTGATCGCGGTGGTGCCTTTACGGAGAAATCAACGCCAACAAAAAAAATTACATCCAGCCCAGTTAAGACCATACCAAAGACTATAAAAATAGGACCCATTGCCTCCCTGCGTATGTGACGATCATTGGGACTTAAAAGAATTATTATACATGGGTATAGGCCTTTTTTCCAGCATCAACATGCCATTTTTATGGTGCGTATTATACATGGGGAAGCATTATACACGGAAAAAAACGGTATTTCAAAGATGAAATCATTGTTTTGTGGTTCAAGATAGAATATCCTATTATAGAAGTGAATTACTCTCTACCAAAATGAAAAAAAATAAAAAATAAAAACACAGTGATTCTAATATGGGTCATTTTTGACCCAAGAATGTAGGGTCCATTTGTCAACCCTCATATCCAGCATTAGTAATTTCATTTTAAATGCCATGACAGGATTTTTTTTTTTTTTTTTTTGCTAACACAAACATTGCCCTAACATTTGTGTCTGTTTTATGATGCAACTACTGTAAATTTTCGGACTATAAGTCGCGTTTTTTTTCATAGTTTGGGTGGGGGGACGATTTATACTCAGGAACGACTTATATGTTTTTTTTTCACAAGTTTTTACTTGATCATTAACACATCACTTACAAGTATAGTTGACCACTTCACATGTTGTTTTTAGCATAGTTGATCACTTCGCATGCTTTGATATCTTTATCTTGAACATATTCAAAACATGAAAAACAGAGAGAAAAAAAATCAAATAAAGTAATTAACACTTTAAAGCGCCATATCCTCTGGACATGTCCTCTGTCACCAGGATGGCATAAAGGACGAGAAATTTGATCGATGGATTTAATGATTTCGAGTGACACAAATGGTTTGATAATATTGTTGTTTATTAAAGATTAAAAGATTAAAGTCCCAATGATCGTCACACACATACCTGGGTGTGGTGAAATGTGTCCTCTGCATTTAACCCATCCCCGTGTGATTTTAATCCTTCTCCTGGGGGAGAGGGGAGCAGTGAGCAGCAGCGGTGCCGCGGTCGGGAATCAGTTGGTGATCTAACCCCCCAATTCCAACCCTTAATGCTGAGTGCCAAGCAGGGAGGCAATGGGTCCCATTTTTATAGTCTTTGGTATGACCCGGCCGGGGTTTGAACCCACAACCTTCCAGTCTCAGGGCGGACACTCTACCACTAGGCCACTGAGCTGGTTTATGTGATAGTTCTTTAAAATATACTTTATATATCGTTGTATGGGCCTGTGGAATAATTTGAACTGCGGCGCGGCACACGGCATTGTTGACAAAGGACGATCGATGGATTTAATGAATTGGAGTGACACAGATGGCTTTATAAACGTGTTATTTATGTGATATTTTTTTTAAAATAACTGAATGTTACGTCAGGCCCGTTCATAGCTCCTCGTTTGTGTTTGTCACGTTAGCATACCGTATCGTTTAGCCCAGTGGTCCCCAACCACCGCGCCGCGGACCAATACCGGTCCGTGGGTCACTTGGTACTGGGCCGCCAAGCCGCACAGAAAAACATTTTTTCATCGACAATCAATTAATTCAGGTCAAGACACTCGTCCTGGTCACGTGACATGTTTCCCCAGTCGAGCCCGCAAAGCTAATATGTGGTGACAGGCTAACTAACCAGGCAATGAAGCATTCAAAACTGCTTCAACACATGGAGACCAAGCATCCTGCAATAAAAGACAAACCTTAATCACTTCGGGTGTCATTGTCTCCGATTACGTCTAAATGGGACCGGCTCGTTTCCGAGAAACAAACTCAGTGCTCCCACTAATTCAACGTAATGGCGAGTTTTATTTTTGTCATTTGTACTTGTTTTACTCAGAAATTATTCACAGACTTTTACTTGATCATTATCACACTACTTACTTACTAGTATAGTTGATCACTTCACGTGTTATTTTCACTTTAAACCGCATGAGGGCGCACTATGGCTGTGGAATAATTGGAGCCTCACTGACAATGAGTTCCATTCATTGACTTCCAGAGTCAGGAGATTTAATTATTTGAAATGGTATCATCTGAAAACGGCCTTCAAAATAAAGCACCCTACCTCAAATAGAAGCACGGCTGAATAACATAAATAACATGGAGAATTCTTAACACATACTGTAAATATCTTTTTAGAACAGCTTTTATTATTATAACAATTTTAATAACAAGGTACAAGTGTACATACTGTAATTATGTTTGTAGAACTGTTTTATTATTATACTGATATTTCTTTAACAAGTTATAACACTCTTAAATGTGTTTTTAGAACTCTTATTAATATAAAAATTTTTTTATAAAAAGGTACAAGTGTATTCCCTGCAATTTTGTGGGCACCCCCGCATTCTGCTGACGAGTGGGCAACATTTGTGCCATAATTCCTCAATTTAAAAGTTTTATTTTGAATATTGTTTTTTTTTATTTGGAAAAACAAATCGCAATGTAGTAAAACCGCGATAAACGTTCCGGGATGTAGCAAGAGATTACTGTAATTTGAACTGCAACTGACGACTAGTCCGGCGTCAGCGACACGGCGCACACGAGGTGTTTACATAAAGGACAAAGGATTCGATCGATGGATTTAATGACGTGGAGTTACAGAGATCTTTTAATAAAATTGGTGTTTATAATTATATGGGCCTGTGGAATAGTTTGAACTGTATTTGACAACGAGTCCGACTTCAGCGACGCGGTGCACACGCAGCGTTGTTTACATGAATGACGAGGAATTCGATCAATGGATTTAATGATTTGGAATGACACAGATGGTTTGATAATATTGTTGTTTATATGATAGTTATTTATCGATATACTGGCCTGTTGAGGCGGCTCGGTGCCGCACTGGGTAGCACGTCCGCCTCACAGTTAGGAGGGTGCGGGTTCGATTCCACCTCCGGCCCTCCCTGTGTGGAGTTTGCATGTTCTTCCCGGGCCTGCGTGGGTTTTCTCCGGGCACTCCGGTTTCCTCCCATAACCCAAAAACATGCTTGGTAGGCCGATTGAGGACTCAAAATTGTCCCTAGGTGTGAGTGCGAGTGCGGATGGTTGTTTGCCCTGCGATTGGCTGGCAACCGGTTCAGGGTGTCCCCCGCCTACTGCCCGATGACTGCTGGGATAGGCTCCAGCACGCGAGGGACCCCCGTGGGGACTGAGCGGTACAGAAAATGGATGGATGGGCCTGTAGAATAATTTGAACTGCAACTGACGACGAGTCCGACGTCAGCGCCGCGCTGCACATGCGGCGTTGTTTACAGAAAGGAGGACGAATTCGATTGATGGATTTAATGATTTGGAGTGACACAGATGGTTTGATAAACGTGTTATTTATGTTATAGTTATTTGAATAGTGTTCAATTGGCCTTCCATGCATGTCTTTGGAATGTAGGAGGAAACCGGAGTACCCAGAGGAATTCCACACAGGTTACGAGGAGAACATTCAAACTCCATACAGGAAGGCCGGAGCCGGAATCGAACCGTGCAACTCTGAACTGTGGGGCGGGTGTGCTAACCAGTGTTCCATTTGTGCCGCTCGGATTACTAGTGCTGAA
Source organism: Syngnathus typhle (assembly GCF_033458585.1). Lineage (NCBI taxonomy): Eukaryota > Metazoa > Chordata > Actinopteri > Syngnathiformes > Syngnathidae > Syngnathus > Syngnathus typhle. The sequence goes on from NC_083741.1 coordinate 3,123,286, forward strand.
ATTAGAAAATAAATAGTTTGTTCAATGACGAAGATATTGTAAAAATGGTAACAAATTCTTGCAAAATCTTGTTTTATTACAAATAACAATTTGAAGTTTTTGTATGGATTTTAATCAGGATATTAGAAGTTGACACAAATGATTTTCTTTTACGGGCCAGATAAATTGATGTTGGGTGCCAATTCTGGCTGTCGGGCCTTGATTTTGACACCTGTGCTCTAAATTGATGATGAAGTGTGAGAGAAGATGGTGAATGTTAGTGAATTTATGACTTAATCGTTACAAAAGCTGAAGGCATGGCAGGGAAAGTTGTTCAAATGTCTGATCGTGATTTTGGCATAGTGTTTTATAGCCTCCTACCAGATAAAACGAGTTGGAAAAGGTGTTGTGCCAGGGTAGTATTAGAAGAAGAGAGTTTTATCTGATACTACTTAGGTACATATTAGTTGAGTTGTTGCAGTCTGTGTTTTCAGTTTTATGTAGCAACACTAAATGAGACTGTGATAAAGATAAGATGCTTTATTAAGATAAGATAAAGTCCCACATTGAGGAAATTTGTTTGAGCAACAATAGTTCATACAAAAAATACAAAACGGCATACAAAGAGAACACATAAAATGTAAGCATTGGTATGCGCGCCAAGCATAGGCCATAAATAAATAAGAGGCTATAAATATTGTGATTCGACTTCTCAGGAATGAAAACAGTGTCCAAAGAAAACACATTGCACAAAATAAAGATAGCTCAAATCATCCAATGTCTTCGTAATAATCTCTGTCAAGTGCAATCAGGAAGGAATGGCGGAATCGCTCCTTCACAGTGTAGGAGCTGTGTGGTGCTGTTAGAGTCCTGGAAGGGCTCGGCAGGGTTGACCAACGTGGAGCATTGGAGAGAGCTGGCTCTTTTTACCTGTTTATTCAGCCTCTTTTTGTGACGAGCAGACGCTTGCCCAGCTGACTGATTTGTAGATACAATGATCGAGTTACAAAGGTTTTTCACAAGTGTCTATTGAACCCTCAAAATCTCATGATCTGAATTTCTGGACTTTTGCATTGTTTTGAGTATGCTTGGCTTTTTTTCATGTTGTTCTTGTTTTGTTTCCACCTGTTCTCATCAGCTCAGTCCCATGGGTAAACCACTTGGCTCCCTGTGACCACTTGGGTCTTGTCCAGTTGCTCCTTGCTATCTCCTCAGTTTGTTTTTATTTTACCTGTTTTTTTTCCATCCTTGTCTGGTCATTGTTCTTGTCAAGTCATGTTGTCAGTTATAGTGATTCTGGTCTCCTGTGCTACAAATAGGCTCCATTGGTATTTGAGGACTTTTGCATGATGATGATGATGATGATGATGATGATGATAGAACTTTATTCATCTCAAAGCGGGGAAATTCACTTGTCACAGCAGCGCATGTGAGTGCAGGAATAATACGAGTGCAAGAATAAAACAAGTGCCAGAATAACAAAAAAGGGTAAATAACAGAGAAGGACAAACACAAGTGCTGCTAGCAGAGACAAAACACTTTCATTTTATCAGGTGGCATGCATGTTGTAAAGTCTGACAGCAGAGGGAATGAAGGACCTGTGGAACCGTTCCTTCCTACACCGAGGGTGCAAAAGTCTGCCGCTAAAGGAGCCGCTCAGGGACTGCACAATCTCATGGAGGGGGTGAGAGGTGTTGTCCATGATGGATCTAAGCTTAATCAACGGCTTCCTCTCACCCACAACCTCAATGGAGTCCAGGGGACAGCCCAGGACAGAGCTCGCTCTTCTGACCATCTTATTCAGTCTCCCCCTGTCCCGGTCAGTGCTGCCCCCACCACAGCAGACCACAGCGTAGAGGATGGCTATGGCCACCACAGAGTCATAGAAGGTCCGGAGGAGAGCCCTGCACACACCGAAGGACCTCAGTCTCCTCAGTAGGTGTTTTAGTACAGGGCGTGGGTGTGATCAAAGTCAAAGTCAGCTTTATTGTCAATCCCTTCATATGTCAAGACACACAAAGAAACCGAAATTGCGTTTCCTCCATCCCACGGTGACGAGACACAGTACATGATAAACATACAAGTAGACGACACAAAATAAAAACAAGAAGGCACAAACAATAAATAATAAATAAATAAAATGAGTGATGAATAATAGGACGCTACGCAGAAAGAGGGGGCGAGTTCAGAATCCTAACAGCCTGGAGTATGAAGCTGTTGGAGAGTCTGGTGGTGCGGGAGCGCAGGCTCCTGTAAAGCTGACTCTGACTCTTCCCAGAGGGCAGAAGATCAAACAAAGAGTGAGCGGGGTGACTCACATCACTCACAATCGTGGTCACCTTGCGGGTGAGATGGGAGGTGTAAATGTTCTTCAAGGAGGGGAGCGAATCACCAATAATCTTACCAGCCCTGTTCACTATGCGCTGCAGGGCCTTCAAGTTGTAGTCAGTGCAGCCGCCACCCCAAACAGCAATACAGCTGGAGGACGCTCTCAATGGTGCCGCGGTAAAATGTAGTCATGACGGCCGGAGGAGCGCTCGCTCGCCTGAGTTTCCGCAGGAAGTACAGGCGGCGCTGGGCTTTCTTCGCCAGTGATGCGGTGTTGGTGGACCAGGAGAGATCCTCACTGATGTGCACCCCCAGGAACTTGGTGCTGCTCACTCTCTCCACCACAGCACCGTCGATGGGCAGCGGCAGGTGTTGGGTGTGACCCTTTCGGAAGTCCACAACAATCTCCTTGGTCTTGTCGACGTTCAGCAGGAGGTTGTTGTCCCTGCACCACGTGGTCAGAAGGTCAACCTCCAGCCTGTAATAAGTCTCGTCTCCCTTGGTGATGAGACCCACCAGAGTCGTGTCGTCAGCAAACTTCACTATGCGGTTGTCGCTGTAGGCTGCAGTGCAGTCATGCGTCAGGAGGGTGAAGAGCAGCGGACTGAGCACGCAGCCTCGGGGAGCCCCCGTGCTCAGCGTGATGCTGGCGGAGATTTTGTCACCAACAGGTACCACCTGTGGCCTCTGACAGAGGAAGTCCAGTAGCCAGTTGCAGAGGTAGGTACTGAAGCCCAGCTTGTCAAGTTTGCTGATGAGGCGTTGTGGCACAATGGTGTTGAAGGCAGAACTGAAGTCCACAAACAGCAATCTCACATATGAGTCCCTGCTCTCCAGGTGGGTGAGGGCCGAGTGGAGGGCTGAGCAGATGGCATCCTCAGAGGACCGTTTGGCTCGGTACGCAAACTGGAAGGGGTCAATGGTGGGGGGGAGAACGGATTGGATGTGCTCCATGACAAGCCGCTCAAAGCACTTCATGATGATGGGCGTAAGTGCCACGGGGCGGTAGTCATTGAAGCAGGACGGAGCAGGTTTCTTCGGCACAGGTACGATGGTGGCAGCTTTGAAACACGAAGGGACGATGGCCTGCTGCAGGGAAGTCCAGTCCAGTTTCAAGTCAAGTCAAAGTCAGCTTTATTGTCAATCCCTTCATATGTCAAGACACACAAAGAAACCAAAATTCCGTTTCTTCCATCCCACGGTGACGAGACACAGTACACGATAAACATACAAGTAGACGACACAAAATAAAAATAAGAAGGCACAAACAATAACTAATAAATAATAAATAAATAAACCCAGGAATTTGTAGTTCTCTACTACCTCAATGTCCGATCCATGTTAAATAATGATTCTGATATATTTTTTTATTTTTTATATGCCTTGTTGCCAATATTCTTTTTGGTATTTTTTTGCTACTCTCGATCTGGGTGTTCACGCTAGCATGCAAACCACTGAGCCTGACAGAACAACTATACCACTAATGGATTTGCTATTCTATACTGAGGTGAATTGCTTCACCGGAAAACATTAAAGCACATTAAAGGAAGCTCTGCAGTACATAACATTTAGTATAGATATCCTGGTTGCACAGGTGGGCAGATTTTGTCTCATAACCACCTGGAAACAGCTAAGCATGTCCTGCAATCCCCTCCTGTCCCCTGTTGGAATGCATCCTCCCGTCACTATCCGTTCTTGCTCTGCACATGTCCGGCACCCACCAGCTGCTCTGGTGCTGCACATCCTTTGGCCGCCACAAGACCTGGACTCCACAAGATCCCGTATGTCCTGCGACAGAGGTACGCATTCCATCCCAGGGACAGAGCAGCGTGTCCGTCTGTCCTGGACATACGCCCATTTTGCAGACAAAGGAGGAGGATTGACAAAGTTAGAAAAAGGGCGGATTGACGACAGATGGAAGTGTTTTTTGTCCGCCAGTGTAATCGTCCTGATGCTGTTCAAGTGCCAACTAAGGACCTTTTTGCCACACTAACATGAAAGACTGCCAAAGATAGGTTCCTTTGTCTTGCGTGTGCATGCCAATACATTGTGTTTTTTGGAATTATTTCTTCCTGCTTATGTGTATAAAAGTATTTTTTTATTAAATAAAGGACAAGGAAAAAATACCAAGTTCAGACCAAATCTGAATGTTAACATGGAAGTGGGTGCCACTGTCCCTAAATTAAGTGGATGTGAATAATCATTGAGATTCAAATGTTTATTATTATTTCTAGTTATGAAACCTTTGAGCCTCTTGCGCCATAACGCATGGCAAAAAAATGAAAGAGTTTTGTTCCGGAGAGAATGTCCGCTCAGATTCAGGATGATCTTCTGCACTGGCAGATAACCAGAATAATCCTGAGCTGAACCATCGAGGTTTTTCAGACTTCTTCAAGGAGTATATCATCAATACTTCCATCCATGATCAGAACTGCTTATCCTCACGAGCGTCACGGGTGCGCTGGAGCCTATCCCAGTTGACTTCGGGCGTTAGGCAGGGGACACCCCAAACTAGTTGCCAGCCAATTGCAGTGTTTCATATTAATTGTGTATTAAATGTTGCCCACTCGGCAGCCATTGCAGTTTAGTTATCCTGGAAGGGGTATTCCCCCATCGGTGGCCCCTTTCTCAAGCTATCTCATTTTCTTCCCCAGATTTTTTTAGTTTTCCTTTTTTCTTGCCCTCCTGTGGGTAAAGCTCAGGGGATGTCATTAATGTTTGTCAACATTGGGTATGTGAAGCCCTTTGAGACGTTTCTGTGATTAAGGGCTGCATAGATAAAAGTGACTTGACTTGATTTCAGGTCGTCCAATGCTAGACGTTCAAAACACTTCATGACCACAAACATCAGAGCAACAGGCACATTCAGTCCCAAAATGCAGTTTCTTTGGGAACTGTAATGATAGTACTTAACACAGCAGTCTAAAAATACAGATTTTATTTTAGCAGTTCATGACCTAGTTTTTCTCTGTTAAATCCTTGATCATAATGAAGAATAATCTGGGTGTTCTTGCGCCAATGTAATAATGCTCTCAACTATAATTTGCGTCTAAAATTGTGATTTGTACACGTAAACTAAATTGCTGATGGTGGTTTTCTTCTTTTTTCTGGTAAACAAATATTTGATCAAACGTTGCCTTGCTTTTATTTATCTTTGAAAGTGGAATATAATCTAACTAAACCATCTTTTTAATGGCTAAACTTGCAGCATAAAGCACCAACTATAATTATATGGCTATTGAATTTATTAATAATATGCGTTCTGGTAACAAATATGATTAATGTAATCAATAGCATGTAAACATTGCACATAAGAATGTCTATATTAAATGGAAAAAAGACTACATTTACTATTGTTGTATTGTTATATGGTCCTATGTTCATTCATTTGTTTGCGTAAGTAATATAAATGTGTTCACAGTGGTCTCTTCCATAAACTAAGAAAATAATTGCAAGTAACCCCGTGAGCGAGGAAGGAAATACTTTTTCTAAAATCCCTTCCTACTCACTTTGAAACTTTCTCATGAAAGCAACAAAGAACGTGACTTTTGGCAGCTACAAAGCTCTAATTTTCCAGTGTAGGTTGTAGTTTCCACTTGTGCAAACACACATGGAATGAGAAGTCCTAGCAGAGAGTTGGCATGAGTGATACGGGCAGACAGCCAAATCCTCACAGTTTACTTGAGAAAACCGTACACTCTTAAAGAAAATATGTATTTCCTCTGGTCAGGCCTGTGATGCCCTGCATTCTAAATATGAAGAATTACCACTCCACTGTCTGCGCGGTAGGATGAGCAAAATTCAGAATGAATATTTTGATACATTTATGAATTTCTTAATGAGCTTTAATATTGTCAAAAAGCAGTTTGTTTGTCTCGAGGAGCTGCTCCACTTCTGTCCATAGCGTGCTCCTAAATCCATGGGGCAATGACCAAAATACAATGTGCAACATAACTTACCATGGAACACTTTATGCAAAGAAATGATTCCCAGCATTACAACAGACACTTGTGCTTGCTCCATGACAGAAAAATATGCAATGAATGTAGGTACTTAAAGACAGTATTTTGAATAATTGTTTATTGCTTAAATCTACCAAACTGTGAAAATTTTGGATCAATAAGTGAAAGAGCTGTACTCGTACATTCTTATAGACTAAGAACAGTAAAATCACTACAATCATCCATCCATCCATTTTCTATACCGCTTGTCCCAATGGGGGTCGCGGGCGTGCTGGAGCCTATCCCAGCAGACTTTGGGGACACCCAGAACCGGTTGCCAGCCAGGGCACACAGAGACGAACAACCATTCACACTCTCACTCACACCTAGGGGCAATTCGGAGTGCTCAATCAGCCTACCAAACATGTTTTTGGAATGTGGGAGGAAACCGGAGTGCCCGAAGAAAACCCACGCGGGCACGGGGAGAACATGCAAACTCCACACAGGAAGGGTTGGAGGTGGAATCGATCCCGCCTCACCACAACCAGTTCAACATATTAAGTAAATTAATATTTGGCCAAGATTGTTACAAATACCGTCATTGTTTTACCCCACTCCAATCTCCTAAAAATATTTACTTTAAGATGTGATGATTCATGCATAATAGCCCCTGCCTTTTCTTGTCAGAAAAAGATGGCTTCCAAACAGAGTCAAAATATTTTGAGGATGGTGGAATAGATGGCGATAGAATAGAAATAATCGCTGTCATGTCTCCTCATCCACTTTCCCACAAAGTTGACAGGTGAAAACACTGCTGGCAATTTCTTCGCCGAGAAGTCAAATGTGAAGCCGCTGCAGGGTCTTTTTGAAACACGCCAAGAAAGCCTCAGGAGCGATTAGTAGATTTTAAGCAGAATTACAGTAGGCATGTTGCTGTCAAAAGAGATAATGAAGCATGTCAGTGCACTGAGAAAAGAGCAGATCTCCCCAAGAACCCCCACACCGCTGTGAAACTAGTGTGAATAATGACAGAGCATGCTCACATTCATTTGTTGGTGATCTTGCTTGCTCATTGACCTATACGTACATGCCAAGGCATGTGTTTGGACAAGTAAACATTGGTATCCATGACTAAAAAGGGAAGTACGTGTGTGTGCTTGCTGTTCGTGATAATGAGCACCTGCAATTAACCTAACATGCCAGATGATTTGTTTTCCATTTGTATTTTTAAAGATCACTAGTCCAAAGCCTTGTTTAACACTCAACATTACTTGTCAATTATTGTATTTTTATTTTATTTTAAAGCATAAGTCTTAGTGATCCAATAAAAAATAAATGAATAATATACTTGATGATAGTTTAGTAGATGAGACTAATCATTCTTTGCTAACATCATACTGATCCTACTGTGGCAGTTAAAGCTAATACAATTTACGCAACTAAAAATCAATATTTACCAAATGTTGCCTACACTTATTTCACATAAATTAACAAAACTGTGTTAAGTGTTCAGTACAGCATTGCTTCATAAAGTTTAACATCATAAAAAGCAGTGCTGAGTCTGCTGACTAAACTTGGCAAATGGATAATACTAGTATTTCACTGACTGGCTGCACAGTGTGTGTGAACACAGAAATGACAACGTTCTGGCACAACAGAATTCAATAATGTAGCATACCTCATAAGTTTCACAGTTTGGTCATTGAAAAAACAAATACAAAAAACTAAAAGTATGATTCAAAAGTGACTTCTTAATTGACTATCTTCTGAACGCTAGTATCGTAGTGCTATTTATTTGTCATTGTTGGCATGCAATAGCAGGGAGGCTACTTTAAGATGAGAGACATAAAACTACACAGTAACATCACACTGTTGTTTTGCTTTCCTTTCTGCTCCTCCTTTTTTCCTTTGTTTTTACTGCAAGAAGGATAACTCCTCTTCATTTTGTTGGGAGATGTGAGGCTGTTTGTTTACTTAGAGGGCATTCGGACATTCACTCTGAACACGCAAGTTTGACAGCTTGAAAATTCAATTCGTTGCACGATTCAGGAGTTCGGAGATTCAGAGTGCACCAAAGACGCCAGTGCTTGCACTCGTGGCTCCAACTGGGGACATGGTGCTCGGGTGCATTTAGAAGTACAAGATGGAACATAACACACTGATGCATTTGGAAATCAAGGAAAGTAGCACATGGGCATCAGTATGAATTTACAAACGTGCGCTTTGAATAAAGAGTGAAGAACGTGCACTCTGAGTACCGTATTTTCGCTCCGGAGAATAAGTCGCACCAGCCATAAAATGCATAATAAAAGAAAAAGACATATACCGTATTGGCCCGAATATAAGACGACCCGATTATGAGACAAACCCCTGTTTTTCATGACTCAAGTTTGAAAAAAAGACTTTTTGAACACCAAATTTAATTTTTATACAGAAAATAATTACATCTGAAACAAACGATTATCACAATATACAGGACTGTGTCAGAAAATTAGCATATTTTGATGAAGTGCTTTATTTTCTGTAATGCAAAAATGTCATACATTCTGGATTCATTACAAATCAACTGAAATATTGCAAGCCTTTTATTATTTTAATATTGCGGATTATGGCATACAGTTTAAAAAAAACCAAATATCCTATCACAAAATATTAAAATATCATGAAAAAGTATACTACTAGGGTATTCAACTAATCACTTGAATCGTCTAATTAACTCGAAACACCTGCAAGGGTTTCCTGAGCCTTGAAAAACACTCAGCTTGGTTCAGTAAACTAAATCACAAGCATGGGGAAGACTGCTGATCTGACTGCTGTCCAGAGGACTATTATTGACACCCTCCATCAGGAGGGTAAGACACTAAAAGAAATTTCTCAAAGAGCAAGCTGTTCATAGAGTGCAGTTTCAAAGCACATCCACAAAACGTCTGTTGGAAGGAGGAAATGTGGCAGGAAATGCTGCACAACCAAGAGAGATGACCGCACCCTTAACAGCATTGTGAAGAAGAGTCGCTTCCAGAATTTGGGGGAGCTTCAAAGACAGTGGACTGAAGCTGGAGTTCAGGTATCAAAAGCCACTGTTCACAGACGTGTCCGGGAAATGGGCTAAAATAGCCGTATTCCCATGGTCAAGCCACTTCTGACACGCCGTCTGGGCCCGGTGCCTTCCTGGTCTTTTGTCTCCGGAACATCTGGCGCACTTCCTTCTCGCGTACCTGGAGTGCGGGCGCGGCCTCTGCAAGAGAGAGAGTGGGTGACAATTATGATAGAGGTGTGGACAGAGCAGTTGGGGGACAGGTGAGTATGTAGATTGTGCTGCAGGAAGTCCCGTTGTGTGGGAGGACCGATCAAACCTGCAGTAGAACTTGTTTAGCTGGTTAGCAAGCCTTGGGCTCTTCACAGGACGGGGGTTTCGTTTCTTGTAGCCCGTGATGCTCTGCAGACCTTTCCACACCGTTGAGGGATCAGGATTGGCAGAGAGGTGTCTCTTCAGGTTCTCCCCGTAACACCACCTGGCTTTCCTGACCTCTCGGTTCAGTGTGTTTCTGGTCTGCCTGAACAGGTCGCGGTCGACGCTCCTGTAGGCCTCCTCCTTGACTTTGCGCAGCCTCCTGAGGTTCGATGTAAACCAAGGTTTGTCGTCGTTGTACGTGCAGAAGGTCTTAGTCTGCACACACAGATCCTCACAAAAACTGGTGTATGATGTGGTATGCATCCTTGATCACGGTGTAGCAGTGGTCCAGAGTCTGTGCCCCTCTGGTGGGACACGTTACGTGCTGTCTGTATCTGGGGAGTTCGTGTGCGAGGTTCGCCCTGTTAAGATCACCCAGAACAATGATTAGTGAGTGTGGTAGAAGTTTCTCCATGTCTGTTACCTGGTCAGCCAGCATCTGCGTGGCTCCACTCGCACGTGCGTGTGGTGGGATGTAAACAGCCGCCATGACGATCGAGGAGAACTCCCATGGTGAATAGAACGGCCGGCAGTTTATGAAAAGTGTTTCTAGGAGAGGGCTGCAAAACATTTTCAACACCGTGACATCAGTACACCAACGTTCATTAATGTAGAAACAGAGACATCCTCCCTTTGATTTTCCGGAGAGCTCCGCGCTGCAATCTGCTTGCGTTAGCCTGAACCCGGCTAGCTCCACGGCTTGGTGGGGGTTTCGTTCGCTAAGCCACGTTTCCACAAAGCACAGCGCGGCGGATCTGCTGAAGTCCGTGTTCCTTGAAGTGAGGAGCAGCAGTTCATCCATCTTGTTCGCCAGGGAGCGGGCATTCGCCAGATGAATTGACGGTAGGGCAGAACGGAACCCTCTCTGCCTCAGCCTTACGAGTGCTCCGGCTCGTTTTCCGCGCCGCCGTCGTCGCGCTAGCTTGTACAGCACCTCCGCACCGGCTAGAATCTCCGACAAACAGTCTGAATCGGAGAGAACAGAAGAGAAAATACCAGAAGAAGACTGTCCGCTGTTTAACAGCGCTTGTCTGGTAAAAGTGATCCGGGATGGACAGCAGAGGACACAGAAAACGCACAAAATAAGACAAATAAACAGCTCGGGTTAGGGTTTCAAACGTGGGTTTCAAACTAGGGTTAGGGTTTAAAACTAGGGTTAGGGTTTCAAAGCAGGGTTTTATACTAGCGTTAGGGTTTTAAAGTAGGGTTAAAGCCAGGGTTCCGGTTTCAAAGTAGGGTTTAAAGCTAGGGTTAGAGTTTCAAAATAGGGTTTAAAGGGTTCATACTAGAGTTAGGGTTTCAAACTAAGGTTTAAATCACAGGTGTCAAACTCAAGGCCCGGGGACCGGATACGGCCTGCCAATTCATTTTGTGTGGCCCCTGAAGACAAATTGTGCATCAAATTCGTGTCATTACTAAAATTGCAAATTGTCTTCACTTTTATTAATATCTTCTTTTTTTTTATTTGACCAGTTTTTACTCGTCTGATTTGAGAATGAGTTATTTGTCAGTTTGTTTTGTAGCTTTTACTGTATATAATATGAGGTGCTCATACATTGATTTGGGTTGACAGTCATAATGGCCCTCCGAAAGAAGCTAATACTACAATGCGGCCCGCGAAAAAAATGAGTTTGACACTCCTCCTCTAGGGTGACCATGTGTGTTATATCTGCTCGTGCTCTCCCACGGGGGGGCTTTGCTGGCTCGGGGGCCACAAGCAATTGCCTGGTTTGTCGAATAGGCTGCTACGCCTCTGAAAAAACACCGCCTTCTCTCAACTCATGTGTCCGCCTGCTCTTCGTAGATTTCTCACCACTTCAACACAGTCATCCCAGATCCCGTGGTGAATTGAATTATTGGCACACTGCGCATTCTCATCTGCAGTATGAAAAGGCCTAAAGCAACCATTTTGAAACTGAGGGCCTCTTCTGGGGTATTGATTAATGTGAAGAGCGACAAGTTTGATAACCACTTCTCATATAATGTACTTCCTCAAATTAACTTTAGGAACGATATTCAACTATGAGAAGACACTGATCATGTTAATTCATTTCTCACAATATTTAGGGAACACATATGCAACATTTTATTACACTATATCGATACATACTCAAACGTGCAATGAATGTTGTTGGGATTCAAGTATTAATCAAGCATGTAAACAATTGTATAAAAATGATTAGTGTTAATGAAACTGAAAATGAAGATCTAAGTCTTAATCTCCTTCCTCACTAAAATTTAAGCATTCAACCTTCCAACAGAAATCGGTAATTGATACTTTCTTTTGTTTCCCTGCGTGGGAATAAACCAACAAAAATGTGTGTGTGTGCGTGTGTGTCTGTGTGTGTGTGCTTGTGTGTGTGCCCGCCCGTGTGTGTGTTTTAAGTGCTCTAGAGATAAAGAGAGATTGAATTGGTGAAAACTCGGCTCAAAGCTTATTGACTCTAGGAACACTATTTTTAGTCTAGGATGGAGAACTAAATTTCAGCTGCAGCCAAGCATATCTATCTTTCCCTCATTTGCTAAAAGTGTGTGAGATCACTGAATATGTGTATAAAGGAAAATATTAATAGTTAAATGTCAGAAATGTCTGTTTGTAACCAGTATGACCTTGAGAGCTCTCATGCCTTGTGAAACTTGGATTGGATTATTAAAAATAAGATCATTCTTTTGCCGTGGACAAAGACTCTGTTGCAGAAGAATTTTGAAGAGCAGACTGCTGAATAAACCTCATTGGCTGCTCTTATTAAAACAAATAATGACAGTTGGGAAAATTAATTTTTGTTGAGAGGCTAGCTGACTCAGGAGGTGAGGGTGTGACAAAAATCATTTGATGTTTTTACACTGCTCAAAAAAATTAAAAGAACAGTTTTTTTTTATCAGGGTATGGCATGAATACAATTACACTTTTCTGATAAGGTTTTGCTCAGGTACATGGCAGAGGGGGTTGTTAATCAGTTTCAGCTGCATTGGTGTTGATGGAACTAACAACAGGTGCACTAGAGGGGCAACAATGAGATGGTCCCCAAAACAGGACTGGTTTTGTAGGTGGAGGCCATTTCAAGTTCCTCCCTCTTGATCTTTGTTAACTGGTTTTCCACAAGTGTTGGCTTTAGCTAGAGCATTCATGGGCAAACTACGGCCCACGTTTAATCCGGCCCGCCAAACCTGAATAAATTGTATTGTTTATTTTCTTTGGGGTCATTTTCCCTGCAATTACCGTTTTTTTCCGTGTATAGTGCGCGAAATTTACCTAATTTATTGTCCTAAAATCTGGGGTGCGTATTATACATGGGTACAAAGAAAAAAAAAATTATTATTTTTTTTTTTAAATTTTTTTTTTTTTTTTTTTTTAAAGAAAGTCATGGTACAACAAAACCAACAACAGGACTGACCGACAAAGTCGTGGAACAAAAAGACAGGGTGACATTACCAAAGACAGGAACAGAATGACAGTAACACATGCAATGATCCAACGGTGAGCGAGGGGCAGACAGGACTTAAATACAAAACACGTTACATCGATTGAGGTGACACAGGAAGAGAGGGGCGACGCGAACAGAAACTATGGCAACCTAGACACATAGCAAAACTGGGGACGAGACATGACAAATCTCCCCCGAAATAAAACTCACCTTTCTTCTTGTTTGTTGTCAATCGCGCATCGCATTCAGCCATCCTGGCCAACACACTTAGTCAGTAAAATACATAATTGACGACACATCGTTTGATGCGATGGTGCAATCCTTGAGGGTGTGTTATTGTCAAATATTGTTTGTTTTTAATCTCCATCGCGGACCGGACGTCATACGGAGGCCGCCATTAGAGATGCGCAGAACAGATGCGCAAGACACGTCAGCTATATTAAGAGCGAGAGTTGTTTTCTTCCTATTAGTTTCAATTCACCGTTTAATTAGCAGTTTCAATCAGCAAATAACAAAATGCGTATTACAGGTAAAATTTTATTTCACAACACTTTGCCTTGTTCCTTTGGTCTCTGCTGTTCATCCTAAAACACAAAGGCGCTCTTTAAGCAATGCGACAGTGAGCGCCCGGCGCGCTGCGGTTGCGCGACTGCACCAAATTAAGCTCCCTGCGCAGTGCGCACTGAGGTCCACTTAAATTTTAGAAAGTACATCAGGACTTTAAAAATACCTTCTAAATTTCAGCGACGGCTCTGTCACAATAATCGACCAGCCCGGTGCAGTTGGGCGGTCGGCGGCGCGCTACGGTTGAGCGTTCTCTCGCGCTCTCTCTCTCTCGCTCTCGCACACACGCGCACACACGCACACGCGCACACACGCAAACCGGATATCATACGGAGGCCGCCATTACAGATGCGCAGAACGGATGCGCAAGACACGTCAGCTATATAAAGAGTGAGAGTTCAGTTCTCTACCTAAATCCGTATTACAGGTAATATTTTATTTCACAACACTTTGCCTTGTTCCTTTCGTCTCTGCTGTTCACTTCAAACACGCTCCATGCGACCGCAATGCTCTCGTATCAGACGCTTGCTCGATCACCTGCTCGTTTGCTGTCCCGTGCGCGCACGGAGCGCGGTGGTGCGTTTACGGGCAGTCGGAGAAATCAACGCCAACAAAAAAAATTACATCCAGCCTAGTTAAGACCATACCAAAGACTATAAAAATGGGACCCATTGCCTCCCTGCGTGTGTGACGATCATTGGGACTTAAAAAAAAAAAAAAAAAAATTAAATTTTTTTTTTTTTTAAATTCATAAAAATTGGGTGCGTATTATACATGGGTACAAGCTTTTTTCCAGCATCAGCATGCCATTTTTAGGGGTGCGTACTATACATGGGGGCGCACTATACACAGAAAAAAACGGTACTATGTTTCCCCAGTAGATGGGGAAGCGCATTTACTCCCGGGAGCCGAGTCAAAAAGCTCGGTGCACACTCACAAATGCGTGTGCGTACTCAGTAGTACGTAGTAATCTCAGTAATATCAGTGCCGAATTTCGAGTGTAGGCTGTGACGTCAGTATTCTCGTAATTCGCACGCTGAGCTTTCAGATACAGTTTTATGCCAATGCCAGCCACAAACCTTCCCCTGGAATCCTTCCATTAAAATGAGTGGCCCGAAGAAAAGAAAGGTGGACACTGAGTGCCGAATGTTAAAAAAGAGTGGACAATTTGGCTCGACCTACGTGTGTGATAAGACGTTCAGCCACATGAACGTCAACAAAGCCCCTCACAGATCTAGGTTAACGGACCGACACCTCGGCTCTATCCTAAGAATTACCACAACAAACTTTACTCCAGACTATCCTAGCAAAAAAGGGAAACCAACAATACCATTGATTTCTTTATTACTTTTTTCCTTTATTACTTGACACTCGAAAGACGGCGGTGATTGATCGCGAACTGTACAGGCTGAATATAGACATCGCTGCTTTACAGGAAACACGACTGTCTGGAAGTGGATCATTGAAGAAAAAACACTATACCTTTTTCTGGCAAGGAAAAGATGATGATCAACCAAAGGAACATGGAGTGGGCTTTGCCGTGAAGAATCACTTACCGTTTTTTTCCGTGTATAGTGCGCCCCCATGTATAGTACGCACCCTAAAAATGGCATGCTGATGCTGGAAAAAAGCTTGTACCCATGTATAATACGCACCCAATTTTTATGAATTTTTAAAAAAAAAACTTTTAATTTTTTTTTTTTTTTTTCTATTAAGTCCCAAAGATCGTCACACACGCAGGGAGGCAATGGGTCCCATTTTTATAGTCTTTGGTATGGTCTTAACTAGGCTGGATGTCATTTTTTTTGTTGGCGTTGATTTGTCCGACTGCCCCTAAACGCACCACCGCGCTCCGTCCGCGCACGGGAAAGAGGCGGCTCTGTATGGGAGAGACGTTGAAGAGGAATAAAAACACCCTTGGAAACCAAAACTTGCCCCTCGTCGTGACTCGGAGCCGCAACAAATGTTTCGGATTTGTGTAGGGTACATTGTGACAGACAGCAAACTAGCAGGCGATCGAGCGAGCGTCTGATACAAGAGCATTGCGGTCGTATGGAGGGTGTTTGAAGTGAACAGCAGAGACGAAAGGAACAAGGCAAAGTGTTGTGAAATAAAATATTACCTGTAATACGCATTTTCATTTTGTTATTTGCTGATTGAAACTGCTAATTAAACTGTGAATTGAAACTAATAGGTGGAGAACTCAACTCTCGCTCTTTATAGAGCTGACGTGTCTTGCGCATCCGTTCTGCGCATCTGTAATGGCGGCCTCCGTATGATACCCGGTGTGCGTGTGTGCGCGTGTGTGCAAGAGCGAGAGAGAGCGAGAGAGAGAGCGAGAGAGAGAGTGCGAGAGAGAACGCTCAACCGTAGCGCACCGCCGACCGCGCATTATTGTGACAGAGCCGTCGCTGAAATTTAGAAGATATTTTTAAAGTCCTGATGTACTTTCTAAAATTTAAGTGGACCTCAGTGCGCACTGCGCAGGGAGCTTAATTTGGTGCGGTCGCGCAACCGCAGCGCGCCGGGCGCTCACTGTCGCATTGCTTAAAGAGCGCCTTTGTGTTTTAGGATGAACAGCAGAGACCAAAGGAACAAGGCAAAGTGTTGTGAAATAAAATATTACCTGTAATACGCATTTTGTTATTTGCTGATTGAAACTGCTAATTAAACTGTGAATTGAAACTAATAGGTGGAGAACTGAACTCTCGCTCTTTATATAGCTGACGTGTCTTGCGCAACCGTTCTGCGCATCTGTAATGGCGACCTCCGTATGACGTCCGGTCCGCGATGGAGATTAAAAAACAAACAATATTTGACAATAACACACCATCGAGGATTGCACCATCGCATCAAACGATGTGTCGTCAATTATGAATTTTACTAAGTGTGTTGGGCAGGATGGCTGAATGCGATGCGCGATTGACAACAAACAAGAAGAAAGGTGAGTTTTATTTCGGGGAGATTTGTCATGTCTCGTCCCCAGTTTTGCTGTGTCTAGGTTGCCATAGTTTCTGTTCGCGTCGCCCCTCTCTTCCTGTGTCACCTCAATCGATGTAACGTGTTTTGTATTTAAGTCCTGTCTGCCCCTCGCTCACCGTTGGATCATTGCATGTGTTACTGTCATTCTGTTCCTGTCTTTGGTAATGTCACCCTGTCTTTTTGTTCCACGACTTTGTCGGTCAGTCCTGTTGTTGGTTTTGTTGTACCATGACTTTCTTTAAAAAAAAAAAAAAAAAAAAAAAATTAAAAAAAAAAATTTAAAATTTTTTTTTTGTACCCATGTATAATACGCACCCCAGATTTTAGGACAATAAATTAGTTAAATATTGCGCACTATACACGGAAAAAAACGGTAATCGAAATGATCGAACCTCCCACCAATGCCACGGAAAGAACTCTCAAAATGTGTCTATCAACAACCAAAGGTCCAGCTAACATCATCTGTGTTTCCGCCCCAACGCTACAGGCTACAGCAGAAACAAAAGACAGTTTCTATGAATCTTTAAATTCCATCCTGAGTGCAATCCCTGTATCTGAGCACCTTTATGTCCTAGGTGACTTCAATGGGAGGGTGGGTGCGGACCAGGTGTCATGGCCGGAAGTATTAGGATCTCACGGCGTTGGAAAGATGAATGAAAATGGTCAAAGGCTTCTAGAACTATGCTCTGTTCGCAACTTGTGCGTGACCAATACCTACTTTCAAAACAAGGCATGTCGCAAAGTGTCTTGGAGACATCCGAGATCAAAACACTGGCATCAACTTGACCTTGCAGTCACTCGACGTAACTCTTTGAATAGCGTCTGCAACACGAGAGCTTACCACAGCGCCGACTGCGACACTGACCACTCATTGATTGTGAGCAAATTGAATCTGAAGCTCAAGAGGTTATATCATTCGGAGTCGAATTGTCAGCCACACATCAATATCGGCAAGACAAGCTGTGTAAACAAGAACGCCGAGTTTATCGCAAGACTGGAAAGCACGCTGTCAAATGATCATCGGGAGTGTGCTGAAGACAGGTGGAAGTTTATCCGCACTACCATTCAGACGGAAGCAACTCTGACCTATTGTAAGAAGGAACGCAATAACACAGACTGGTTTGAGGCGAACATTGCCGAAATGGAGTCAGTCCTTGATGTCAAACGTAAAGCATTCTGCAAGTACAAGCAGCACCCATCTACAAAAAACTTGCAGGAACTGAAGTCTGCACGGGGTAACGTCCAGAGAACAGCCCGCCGCTGCGCGAACGACTACTGGCTCCAGCTGTCAGAAACCATTCAACATGCCTCAACTAATGGCAACGTCAGGGCAATGTACGAAGGCATCAAACAAGCTACTGGAAAATTAGTGAAGAAATATGCGCCCATAAAATCCAAGACTGGTGAAGTCATCATTGACAAAAGAAAACAGCTAGCGAGATGGGTAGAATACTACCTCGACTTGTATGCCAATCCATCGCCAGTTTCGCAAGACGCAATCAGTACGTTAGAAGACCTTCCTGTGATGGACGAGTTAGACTATGAACCAACCTTAGATGAGCTCAGCAAGGCCATTGATGCTCTAGCACAGGGGTGGGCAAACCTTTTGACTCGCGGGCCGAACTGGGTTCTAAATTTGGACCGGAGGGTCGAACCAGGAGCAGATGGACGTAGTGTTTGTGTGAAGTAATATAAGCGACCTGTAAAGGTCATTGCATAAAAGATTTTGGCCTTTAGTAGGTAGTAAAGCATGGATATTCCAAACAAGTTTTTTTAAAAACAAATGCATTTATTAACAGCATTAAAAAAATAATAATAATTCACTAAAAAACTGCTATCAGTGATTCTCATAAAATACGAGACTGTTATTATGAATAACAGTCTCCACCACTTCAGTGCCTGCAGGTCAGATTAATGAAAGGTCTTATGAGATCACATCAAACGGCAAACATTCTGACCAAATATATCATCTTGAAGAATCGGTGAAAGCACACCCAAATAAAGTAGTCAAAACGGCAACACGGTGAGGGGTATCTGAAAATCAGAGCAGAATTTTAACTCGCAAACACCTGGTAACAGAGGTGAGGGAACGGGAAACACTTCCTTAAAGTAAGCCTTAAGAACTTTACAGGTTAAGATTAGTCGCAAATAGGGGTGTAACGATACATCGATACACATCGATTAATCGATATAATGCTCTACGATTTATTGGCATCGATGCTAAAGGTAAACATCGATTTATATCGCCGTGTTTGACCTCGGGCATTAGACGCGACTTTATTTTGAAATCCAGTTCATTGTTGCTTGCTTCCTCTTTCCGGGAGCAGTACGCCCGGCGTTGTTGTGTTGTGAGCAGAGCACGCACGTGAAAGGGGAGGCGACAACTAGTACGCGGCTCCTGGGCTGGTGCTATGGCTAGTCCCCAAAAAGACGAGGAAATTTGCTCCCCTTTAGGCTTCAAGTCATTCGTTTGGAAGCACTTTGGATTCCAAAGAAAAGATGGCTCAACGGACAAGACACGTGCAGTTTGTAAATCCTGCCATGCGGTGATCAAATATTCAGGGAGCACAAATCTCGCCGCACATTTAAAGAAAAAACACGACATCAAAGTTCAGTGTTAAAGTAAGCAATTTGTATACTACAATACTCTTGTAATTTCCTAAATAAAGAGTTTGCAGTACCTTGTTGATTTTGCGTATGAATTGTTATAAATCAGGATATTGTTCTATATTTTTTATAAAAAAAAAATATATATCGATCGTAGAGCAGTATATCGCGATATATCGTGAATGAATCGCAGCGGGCTTTAAGATATCGACAAATATCGTATTGTAGTTCTTCGTATCGATATTATATCGTATCGTGACAAAACCCGCGATTTACACCCCTAGTCGCAAACAGGGGTCGCAATCAATGTCCTTGAGCATCCTGCATTGTTTGAAAATGAGAATGGTCGCTAGTTTCAATCCCTGCCATGTGTACAAATCATATTCAAAATGCATTTTTTTACAACAAACTTGAGCGCCTCCCCTTCATTTTCAGTGGGAACAGTGTTGTTGGTCTCCCTTTTTTGCTAGTGCGTCTGGAGTAAAATTTGTTGTCGCAATTCTTAGGAGAGATCCGAGGTGTTGGTCCGTTTACCTCGATCTGTGACGGGTTGATGTTGACGTTCATGTGGCTGAACGTCACGTCGCGTACGTCGAGCCAAATTGGCCACTCTCTTTTGAACGCTCGGCACTGTGTCCACCTTGCTTTTCCTTGGGCGACTCATTTTAATGGAAGGATTCCAGGGGAAGGTTTGTGGGTGGCTTTAGCGCAAAACTGTATCTGAAAGCTCAGCGCGCGAATTACAAGAATGCAGTCGTCACCGCCCACGCTCTAAATTCGGGACTGATACAAATAGAGCGCGAGTGTGCCATGTCCGTACTACTGAGTACGTACACGCACTTGTGAGTGTGCACCGAGCTTTCTGACACGGCTTCCGGTAGTAAATGCGCAGGTGAGCGCTTCCCCATCTACTGGGGAAATGCAGTCATTGCAGGCAATACGACCAAAAAAAAAGTTTAATAATACAATTTGTTCAGGGTTGGCGGGCCGGATTAAACGGTCCCGTGGGCCGGATGTGGCCCGCGGGCCGTAGTTTGCCCACCCCTGCTCTAGCATGTCGGAAGTCTCCTGGTGCGGATGGAATACTTCCCGAGCTAATCAAGTGCGTAAAACCAGCGCTTCTGAAACCACTTCACAAACTCCTGTCTTGGTGTTGGAGAGACGGCAAAGTACCACAGGGAGATCATAATAGTTGTGATAGTTACCGTGGTATCTCTCTCCTGAACGTAGTTGGCAAGGTCTTTGCCCTTGTTATCCTTGCCCGCCTACAGGTCCTAGCTGACCGTGTGTATCCGGAGTCGTAGTGTGGATTCAGAAAAGAAAGATCTACAGTCGACATGATCTCATTGCGCCAGCTACAGGAAAAATGTCGAGAATAACGAACTCCACTTCATATTGCATTCATTGATCTAACCAAAGCTTTTGATTCGGTGAGCCGAAGTGGTTTATTCAAAATGCTGAAGAAGATTGGCTGTCCTCCGCAGTTGCTCAGCATCACAACCTCCTTCCATGAAAATATGCAGTGCACCGTTAACTTCAATGGCACATCATCGGAACTATTCACCACAAAGAATGGGGTGACACAGGGTTGTACTCTGGCTCCAACATTATTTGGAATATTCTTTTCACAAATGCTCAAGTTGGCATTCAGTCATTCTGAAGAAGGCGTCTATCTTCATACTAGGAGCGATGGAAAGTTGTTCAACCTATCTCGCCTAAAGAGTAAATCCAAGGTTCGCACCTTTTTAGTACGGGAACTGTTGTTTGCAGACAATGCAGCCTTAGTCGCACACACAGAGAGTGATCTTCAACAATTGATGGACAGTTTTACTAATGCTTGTAAAGCATTTGGATTGTCGATGAACATCACCAAGACCAAAGTCTTGGGTCAGAACGTACAGGTACCACCGTCAATCAGTGTCGAAAACAATCAGCTTGAAGTTGTGGATGAATATGTCTGCCTGGGCTCAACAGTCGCCAGCAATTTGTCACTGGATGCTGAAATCTCAAAGGGCATAGGCAAAGCCTCAGCCGTTGTGGCTAAGCTTCACAAGCGAGTATGGGGTAACCAAAAACTCACAGTGAATACCAAGCTCAAAGTGTACCAGGCTTGCGTCCTCGGAACATTGTTTTACGGTAGTGAGTCATGGACCACCTATGCTCGCCAAGAGGACCGACTGGAAAAGTTTCACATCCGGTGTCTACGTCGGATTCTGGATATCACTTGACAAGAGCGCGTCACGAACACTTCGGTGCTGGAAAAGGCTGGTTCCCTCAGTATGCAACGTCGAATGATATGGTTTGGACATGTGCGGCGCATGAATGATGGAAGGATCCCAAAAGATTTACTCTACGCTCAGCTCGCTTCAGAACATCGCCCGAGGGGTCGTCCAATGCGCATGGATGCGTGTAAAAGAGACATGGTCCTTACAGGTATCGACACGAAAAATTGGGAACTTCAAGCGATGGATCGTAAGTCTGACGTTGGCTGCACGTTATATCGTGTGCCAATTAGATAGGATGTGATCTGTGTTGCACGATGCACTACACCGTTTCAAATGTGCTTCAGAATTGAAAAAGAGGAAATGCTTCTGGATTCTATGCTGTTAGTTGCTGGCTTCACCAGCTCATTTTGATTTTCCTGTTACTCAGTTATGTGTTTGTTTGCATCTTCCACTAACACTTTGCTTCCACGTGGTCTCTCCCAAATGTTTCATGGAGAAAACCATCAGCGCTATCCAAAGTGCAAATCTCGCTTTAAATACATGGGTGTCTTGTACTTCTACACCTATTGCCAACATGTGCTATCTATTAGTGAGTGAACATGTGATTTAAGTGCTTGCTACTTGGGATCTTAGTAAAAGATCATAGTGGATCACTCGCGAAACACACAAGCCCCCCAACAGCACACATAATCTAATAGAAGATAGTTTACCTTCTGAACCGACCAAATTTCTTCATTTATTTTTTAATATGAAGAAAGACGTATTAGTATGCTTATAGTGTGGTAGTGGCATGCTGGGGACGTTAGCAGCTCTTTTCACTGGCAGAGCAATTGGTAGTTGGGATGAAACTGTTTTTGATAAGTTGCTATTGATTAAATATAGCAAACTTGCTAATGTAATGGTAGTGATGCAGTGCTGTGGAGCCACACCTGGACTTCATTCCTGCACTCACAACAGTTGGGTGGCTGCTGAGCTAAAAACCCGCACTCTCATTTGAGGCTTCCAAGGGGTAAGGTTTGTGTCTCGACAAAAACATCAAGACCTCAAGAACATTCTGAAACGTAAAACAGTGACCAGCCTCTTGCAGAGACCCAATTACATCGTCAATGAGTCCTGTACCACTGTAACCGACATATGTACACTAACGTAAAACAGGAAGTGGTATCGCCTGAAAACGGCCTTCAAAATAAATCACCCTACCTCAAATCAAATCAAAGCACGGATGAATAACATGGAGAATTCTTAACACATGCTGTAAATATGTCTTTAGAACAACTTTTATTATATTTTTTTATAACAAGGTACAAATGTACATACTGTAAATATATTTTTAGAAATCTTATTATAACAATTTTTCAATAACAAGGTACAACACTGTAAATATGTTTTTAGAACTCTTATTATAACAATTTTTTCATGAAAAGGTACAAGCGCAATTGTCTGGGGACTTCTTGCCTTCTGCTGGCGTGTGGGCAAGTTTTGTGCCATAATTCCTCAATTTAGAAGTTTTATTTTGACTTTAAATATTTTTTTTAATTTGGAACAAGGCGGCTCGGTGGGGCACTGGGTAGCACGTCCGCCTCACAGTTAGGAGGGTACGGGTTCGATTCCACCTCCGGCCCTCCCTGTGTGGAGTTTGCATGTTCTCCCCGGGGCCCGCGTGGGTTTTCTCCGGGCACTCCGGTTTCCTCCCACAACCCAAAAACATGCTTGGTAGGCCGATTGAGCACTCCAAATTGTCCCTAGGTGTGAGTGCGAGTGAGTATGGTTGTTTGTCTCTGTGTGCCCTGCGATTGGCTGGCAACCGGTTCAGGGTGTCCCCCGCCTACTGCCCGATGACGGCTGGGATAGGCTCCAGCACGCCCGCGACCCCCGTGGGTCAAATAGACCCAAATAGACACTGTCAACATGTTGCCTACTACTGCATCTGTGATCCAACTGCAAGGTGGTCTCTTGTTAGTTATTTATATCAAGTTTATACAAACTAATATGCTATAATATATGGATATGCTTAATATTCTATTTATTCTAAATAGGTGCATACAATAGAAGCTATACTGCAACAAACTGAGGTTGACTAGGGTTGCGGTATGCATCCACTCGCCAATAACCAACGACCGTAGATTTACTCAAAACATGAACAGAGCAGCCTATTTTGACATGAAATAGCCTCGCGCGTATAGCAGCTATCGTTATAGCATTAGCCATCCGCAAAAACCCATGACCCTCAGCTCGCAATCTCCCATGAGCCTCAGCAAAGTGTAAACAATCGCGTCTCTCAAACGAGCTCCTATAAAATGATCGGAACTGACTAAAGTTCGATCTAACGCATTGGTACTACTTACCTATGTTTCCCTTCCATATTAATCCGTAGATTTACTCGAAACATGAACAGAGCGGCCTATTTTGACATGAAATAGCCTCGCGCGTATAGCAGCTATCGTTATAGCATTAGCCATCCGCAAAAACCCATGACCCTCAGCTCGCAATCTCCCATGAGCCTCAGCAAAGTGTAAACAATCGCGTCTCTCAAACGAGCTCCTATAAAATGATCTGAATTGACTAAAGTTCGATCTAACGCATTGGTACTACTTACCTATGTTTCCCTTCCATATCGATCCGTAGATTTACTCGAAACATTAACGGAGCAGCCTATTTTGAAATGAAATAGCCTCGCGGGTACAACAGCTATTCGGTGACGCCCCCTGACTACAGTTACCGTAATGCTGGGAAGCGATGCGACCTTGTAATTTACTAGTCGTACTAAAACGTACTAAAACATTTTGGCAGAGTACTGTATACAACCAGTATGGATCAACAAATTCATCACTTGATCCATATATAAGGCGCACCGGACTATAAGGCGCACTGTTGACTTTTGATAAAAATTTAGGTTTTTAGGTGCGCCTTTTAGGGCGGAAAGTACGGTAATCCCAATGTACCAATACTTTTTGAGAGCCTTGTAATTGTCGACCTTGGTTGCCACCGCTAACAAGTTATTTGTCAAGATTTTATGGAGGATCATCATAGAAAGTAATTTGTAATCACAAATGTGATCAGTTTTACTTTGCTAGCTTAGTCATAACCCTCTCTGAAAGATCTGCTCATATGCCAAATAATGTTTTTGATTTTTGCTTTTTTGGGAAAATATTAAGTTACTAGCCCAGTCTAGAGGATCCAGAACCATCATTGTGGACATGAAAAGTTGTTTTTTGCTATGTATGAAGTACACCTTATGGCTTTTAGACTGTCCTAAAGTGCTGCTGACCTGCATGTTTTATTTGTCTTACTTCTCCAACGCACCAGATTCAAATCATTAGGATCATTATCAAGTAGGGGTGTAACGATACATCGATACACATCGATTAATCGATATAAAGCTCTATGATTTATTGGCATCGATGCTAAAGGTAAACATCGATTTATATCGCCGTTTTTGACCTCGGACATTAGACGCGACTTTATTTTGAAATCCAGTTCATTGTTGCTTGCTTCCTCTTTCTGGGAGCAGGGAGCAGTGCGCGGCGTTGCTGCACGTGAAAGGGGAGTCGACAACTAGTACGCGGCTCCTGGGCTGGTGCTATGGCTAGTGTCCAAAAAGACGAGGAAATTGGCTCCCCTTTAGGCTTCAAGTCATTCGTTTGGAAGCACTTTGGATTCCAAAGAAAAGATGGCTCAACGGACAAGACACGTACAGTTTGTAAATCCTGCCATGCGGTGATCAAATATTCAGGGAGCACAAATCTCGCCGCACATTTAAAGAAAAAACACGACATCAAAGTTCAGTGTTAAAGTAAGCAATTTGTATACTACAATACTCTTGTAATTTCCTAAATAAAGAGTTTGCAGTACCTTGTTGATTTTGCGTATGAATTGTTATAAATCAGGATATTGTTCTATATTTTTTATTAAAAAATATATATATCGATCGTAGAGCACTATATCGCGATATATCGTGAATGAATCGCAGCAGGCTTTAAGATATCGGCAAATATCGTATCGTAGTTCTTTATATCGATATTATATCGTATTGTGACAAAACCCGCGATTTACACCCCTAGTATAATACGCACCCAAATTTCTTTTTTATTCATTTATTTATTTATTTATTTTTAAGTCCCAATGATCGTCACACACGCATCTTGGGTGTGGTGAAATTTGTCCTCTGCATTTGACCCATCCCCGTGTGATTTTGATCCATCCCCTGCGGGAGAGGGGGGCAGTGAGCAGCAGCGGCGCCGCGCTCGGGAATCATTTGGTGATCTAACCCCCCAATTCCAACCCTTAATGCTGAGTGCCAAGCAGGGAGGCAATGGGTCCAATTTTTATAGTCTTTGGTATGGTCTTAACTTGGCTGGATGTATTTTTTTTGTTGGCATTGATTTCTCCAACTGCCCGTAAAGCAGTGCTTCTCAAATAGTGGGGCGCGCCCCCCTTGGGGGGCGCGGTGCTATTCCTGGGGGGGCGCGTGTGACCCTGGGGAACAGGCTTTTTTTTTGGCAGTACTAGAATAAAGTGTAATTGCGCGTTTACTACAGCAGGGGGCAGTGGCACTCTCATTGTTACTTCTGTCACGTTTGCGACAGTGCAACATTTTACGATTTACAAGACAAGTTAGGATAGTCACGGTGGGGAGGGGGGGCGCGAATAGATTTCTTCTTGCTAGGGGGGGGGCGTAACAGAAAATAATTGAGAAGCACTGCCGTAAAGGCACCACCGCGATCAGTTCGTTTGAAATGAAAAGAAGAAAGTGACGTGCGGACATGTGAAAAAGGCGGCTCTGTATGGGAGAGAAGTTGAAGAGGAATAGAAACACCCTTGAAAACCAAAACTTGCCCCTCATCGTGACTCGGAGCCGCAACAAATGTTTCAGATTTGTGTAGGGTACATTGTGACAGCAAACGAGCAGGTGATCGAGCAAGCGTCTGATACGAGAGCATTGCGTTCGTATGGAGCGTGTTTGAAGTGAACAGCAGAGACAAAAGGAACAAGGCAAAGTGTTGTGAAATAAAATATTACCTACGCATTTTGTTATTTGTTGATTGTATTAAACTATCACATTCATTGTCAGTCAAGAAGAGGACTATTCGCATCGGATCCGTAGCGCGCATGCGCAGTGATACTGCCTCCGTATGACGTCCAGTCCGCGATGGAGATTAAAAAACAAACAATATTTGACAATAACACAGGTTTCTGTTCCGGTCTTTGGTAATGTCACCCTGTCTTTTTGTTCCACGTCTTTGTCGGTCAGTCCTGTTGTTGGTTTTGTTAGAGAGTTATGTTAGTTTACCAAGTCTGTGTTTTGAGTTCCTCCAATAAACCCTGGTCCAAGCTGCACTTGGTCGCCCTGCTCCTTTCCACACGCCATCCGTTACAAGATTTTCTTAAAAAATTGTTGTACCATGATTTGATGTATTTGTTGAAAATGTATAATGCGCACCCCAGATTTTAGGACAATAAATTAGTTAATTTTTGCGCATTATACATAGAAAAAAGGTAATACAATCCTCAAAGTAATGAAAATACAATAACAACGGAGTCAGTCGGCATCCGGGCCGCGCGGTCGGGTTTTCTCCGGTCCTCCCAGCTCATCTCGCGAGGTTCAACCTCCGAATTTTGTTCGACTACCGAAGCAAATAAATCTTGAATTTCTTGTTCGAATCCCGATTTGTTCGAGAACCGGGACGTTTGAAAACCGAGGTTTGACTGTAAAACAAATAGATGCAGCTCACTGACAAGTGCCGCTATTTGAGCTAATTTTAGAACAGTCCTGTGGGCGACTCATGCGGTCCTCACGGGCGACCTGGTGCCCGCGGGCACCGTGTTGGTGACCTCTGGATTAGCATATGATAAGCCTAGGCTTCTTCCTACTCCTTTTCGAACAGTGATATATATTGTTTGTTGTTTGTTTTTTGTTGTTGTTTTTTTTATTGTTTTTATTCTTTAAATCCTTTTCGAAATAAAGATTCATTCATTCATTCATACCAAGGGAGGCACGTGTGACACCAGGGAACATGCTTTTCTTTTGGCTGTACTAGAGTAAAGGGTAATTAGTAGGGGTGTAACGATACATCGATACACATCGATTAATCGATATAATGCTCTACGATTTATTGGTATCGATGCTAAAGGTAAACATCGATTTATATCGCCGTGTTTGACCTCGGACATTAGACGCGACTTTATTTTGAAATCCAGTTCATTGTTGCTTGCTTCCTCTTTCCGGGAGCAGTGCGCGCGTGTTGTGTTGTGAGGAGAGCACGCACGTAAAAGGGGAGGCGACAACTAGTACGCGGCTCCTGGGCTGGTGCTATGGCTAGTGTCCAAAAAGATGAGGAAATTTGCTCCCCTTTAGGCTTCAAGTCATTCGTTTGGAAGCACTTTGGATTCCAAAGAAAAGATGGCTCGACGGACAAGACACGTGCAGTTTGTAAATCCTGCCATGCGGTGATCAAATATTCAGGGAGCACAAATCTCGCCGCACATTTAAAGAAAAAACACGACATCAAAGTTAAGTGTTTAAGTAAGCAATTTGTATACAACAATACTCTTGTAATTTCCTAAATAAAGAGTTTGCAGTACCTTGTTGATTTTGCGTATGAATTGTTATAAATCAGGATATTGTTCTATATTTTTTTATTAAAAAAAAAATATATCGATCGTAGAGCACTATATCGCGATATATCGTGAATGAATCGCAGCAGGCTTTAAGATATCGGCAAATATCGTATCGAAGTTCTTTATATCGATATTATATCGTATCATGACAAAACCCGCGATTTACACCCCTATTATCAAGCTTCTTCAGAGTTTATTGATGACGGATCATTTGAATGTGTGTTGGAGGAGGGAGACATCTAAAACATGCAGCACAACGGGACTCGAGGATCGGAGCTAATCATCACTGCCATATGGTGGCTTTTTGACTTTAGAATGATTTGGGCAGTGTGCAGGGAAATCATGGTGTACTCAAGTGAAATGGACGTACTGCCAAGAGGGTAGACACTTGCACCTGGTGCGTGAACAAGAGAAGTGAAGCATGAGGCTGACAGGTGCTGTGGTGTCACAATTAATGCAGGTATTTGTGCTGTGTTGAAGAAAGTGAAGAGCGGGAGGGCAAAACTCTTAATTTAGCAGGTACCGTTTTTTTCCGTGTATAATGCGCCCCCATGTATAATACGCACCCTAAAAATGGCATGTTGATGCTGGAAAAAAGCCTGGATAATACGCACCCAAATTTATTATCATTATTATTATTATTTTTTTTTTTTTTCTAAGTCCCAATGATCGTCACACACGCAGGGAGGCAATGGGTCCCATTTTTATAGTCTTTGGTATGGTCTTAACTAGGCTGGATGTAATTTTTTTTGTTGGCATTGATTTCTCTGACTGCCCGTAAAGGCACCACCGCGGTCAGTGCGGACATGTGAAAAAGGCGTGCGGACGTGAAAAAGGCGGCTCTGTATGGGAGAGACGTTGAAGAGGAATAAAAACACCCTTGGAAACTAAAACTTGCCCCTCGTCGTGACTCAAAGCCGCAACAAATGTTTCGGATTTGTGTGGGGTACATTGTGACAGCAAACGAGCAGGTGATCGAGCAAGCGTCTGATACGAGAGCATTGCGTTCGTATGGAGCGTGTTTGAAGTGAACAGCAGAGACGAAAGGAACAAGGCAAAGTGTTGTGAAATAAAATATTACCTGTAATACGCATTTTGTTATTTGCTGATTGAAACTGCTAATTAAACTGTGAATTGAAACTAATAGGAAGAAAACAACTCTCGCTCTTTATATAGCTGACGTGTCTTGCGCATCCGTTCTGCGCATCTGTAATGGCGGCCTCCGTATGATATCCGGTTTGCGATGGAGATTAAAAACCAAACAATATTTGACAATAACACACCATCAAGGATTGCACCATTGCATCAAACGATGTGTCGTCAATTATGAATTTTACTGACTAAGTGTGTTGGGCAGGATGGCTGAATGCGATGCGCGATTGACAACAAACAAGAAGAAAGGTGATTTCAAGTTTTATTTCGAGGGAGATTTGTCATGTCTCGTCCCCAGTTTTGCTATGTGTCTAGGTTGCTATAGTTTCTGTTTGCGTCGCCCCTCCCTTCCTGTGTCACCTCAATCAATGTAACGTGTTTTGTATTTAAGTCCTGTCTGCCCCTCGTTCACCGTCGGATCATTGCATGTGTTACTGTCATGATGTCTGTTTGGTTTCTGTTCCTGTCTTTGGTAATGTCACCCTGTCTTTTTGTTCCACGACTTTGTCGGTCAGTCCTGTTGTTGGTTTTGTTGTACCATGATTTTCTTAAAAAAAAAAATAAATAAAATAAAAAATAAAAAAATAAAAAAAATTGTACCCATGTATAATGCGCACCCCAGATTTTAGGGCAATAAATTTGTTAAATTTTGCGCATTATACACGGAAAAGAACGGTATTCCAAATTCCAGAAATGTTCTTAATGTGCATTCCAAATGTGAGAGTTGACTCAAATATAACTGTACTTTTATCAAAAGGCAGTGCTCCTGTCCTTTAATAGGTGCTGATGATGAGCAGGGCCAATAGTCAACGGTCAGTTTTCCCTAAAAATGGAAAGACATCCATTGTTTAATTTCAGTAAGGCACGACTCTAGCACACAGCAATTTCTTCTTTCCAACAGCATGTAAATGAGTATTATTACCACAACAGTGAAAAAAAAAAGTCCTGGAAAATTCTGATGAAAATAAAATGATAATGCTCTGAGTTTTAGTCGACTAAAACTGAAGTATGGACGACTAAAATTAATAAAAACTAAAATGACAGCTAAAAATGAAACTGCCTGCCAAAACAACACATAGATGACAGGGGGAATGACCAACCCCAAGTTAATTGCTGGGTGCGCCACGTCCCCTCCTATTTTTGCCATGTTAGAATGCATAGAAGTATTATTTAGAATATTGTTAAAATCGTATTACCGTATTTTCCGGACTATAAAGCGCACCTAAAAACCTCAAATTTTCTCAAAAGGAACAATGCGCCTTATATTCCGGTGTGTCTTATATATGGACCAAATTCCGGCCCGCGGGCCAAATGCGGCCCGCGTCTAAATTTAAACTGACCCAAAGCATTGTGTCATAAAATCAATCATAAGTGGCGCGCTGAAGACTATGAATCAAGAATCAAAAAGACTATGGATCATTATTTTGTGATTACAAAGTAATTTGTTGCGTCTGAAGTTGAAATAAAAAAGATAAAATGGAGAATGATTTGATTTGGATTAAAAATCTGACATGATGCAACCTGGCCTGTTTACTGCAGTCACAAACACCAATATCACCCTTCTTATTCATACAACAATAACAACAATAAAACAAACTTAATACATCTAATAAAAAATTCATTAAACTGTCAATTTGTTATTCTTTTAATCTTTAACTTTAGCTTTTAAAGTTTACTGATCTATCTGACTGTTTTGTTCTGTACTTATTAAAGTAAGCTTTACATGTTTATTTTGTGTGTTGTGTGATATTAACATTATTGATATATTGTTATAGTTTACACTATTTCAAGTTATGTTGTGATTGCAATAATGGTGCGCCTTATAGTCCGGTGCGTCTTATATATGGACAAAGTTTTAAAATGGGCCATTCATTGAAGGTGCGCCTTATAGTCCGGTGCACCTTATAGTCCGGAAAATACGGTAATACCCATTACTGGTCATTACATATTTGCGCTCCTCCTTAACTTTCGCTTTGACCTCTGACAATCTAAACCCAAAATGTTAGGTGTGTATCCTAGAAGTGTGAGATCTTTCACTGACCTTAAAACACAATATGAAGCAAAGCAGACCTCTCTTATCTCATTGTGTACGTATTTTAGCCCTCAGGACTTTTCAATTTGAGAAATGTCTTTTAAGATTTGTCCATATCACTGATGCAAGCAAACAAAATCAATGACAAGACCAGAGCAGCATAATCCTCTCTATTCCTCAATCTTTCTCTTTGATTTGCAGACAACACAAAGTATCAGTTCTCTCAATCATAAGTATTTGTGACAAACATGCAACCTCTGCAGATCCGTGACTCAGTGGTTTGTCCTGTGTTTATATTTGCGGCATTTAAACATGAAGTAATTCATCTCTACAAAGGCCACTGGCTGCAGGGCTTCACTTTATTTCAGTGACTGGATCACCTAATGATAACTCACAGGCAAGATGACTTAAAGAGAGAAGGAACTAAATTTTCGTATCTGTCAGTTCTGTGGGCTTTCTTGGTTGGCCGTTTGTTTGTTTATCAGTGGAGTAGTTGCAGAGGATCATTCTTCATTTGTTGTCCAATTTTAGCTGGTAAAATGAAAAATATAAAAAGGTTAAAAAAAAGCAGGGTAGCACAGTAAAGAAGAGCACACCCACTTCACAGTTCTGAGGGTGTGGGTTTGAATCCGGGCTCTGGCTATCTATCTGGAGTTTGCATGCTTTCCCTGTGCTTGTCTCACGTTTCTTCGGTTATTTAGACACACTAAAATGTCAGTAGGTGTAAATGTGAGCGTGAATGGTCGTTTGTTGTGTATGCATATGTTGCATGTGATGAGTTAGCAACAAGTTCAGGATGTACCTACCTCTTGCCCAAAGTGACACTAATGTGCCCGCGGTGTGGGGTGGGGGAGCAGGACACTGATCACATCCTCAACATACGTATATATACTTTTGCATATGACTGTGTGTATATATATATATATATATATATATATATATATATATAGTCGTATGCATATGTTTGGGCACCCCTGTTCATTTTCATCATTTTCCTTTATAAATCAATCATTGGTAGTTTGGATCAGCATTTTCAGTGAAATACTATATCATATAGCAGACAAACACAGTGATATTTAAGAAGTGAAATGACGTTTATAGGATTTACAGAAAGTTTGTAATCCTTGAACAAAAGTAGGCATACATTTGGGCACCCCAACAGAAAAATTGCATGACCGTATTTTTCAGACTATAAATCGCGTTTTTTTCTCACAAAGCAGATAGGGGGGTGACTTATACTCAAGAGCGACTTATGTGATTTTTTTCACAAATTTTTACTTGATCATTAACACTTACTTACGAGTATAGTTGATCACTTCAGATGTTATTTTCACTTTAAACCGCATGAGGCCGCACTATGGCTGTGGAATAATTGGAGCCTCACTGACAATGAGTTCCATTCACTGACTTCCGAAGTCGGTAGATTTAATGATTTGGACTGACACAGATTATTTGATAAACTTGTTATTTATGTTATAGTTATTTGACATTTTGAGTAGCAACGTGTATGTTGTTAGACTTCAGTAGTTTCCGATTTTCTAGGGAGGCCTGAAGGCAGCAGGGGAGGGAGCGGAAGAGCGATCTGGGGCGCTTGCGTGTGTTGGCTCACATGTTGAGCTCTTGATTTGTGAAATAAAGAGCCGGTTACCAAACCCACGTCTTGCCTGGTATTTTGGTCACGCTACAATATAGTTATATACGTAGATCTGTGGAATAATTGGAGCTGCCAACTGACAACAAGGCTGACAACGAGGCTGACGTCAGCGGCGCACGTAGGTCCGGAATTGACAGCTGTTTTTTTTTTTGACACAGAGGATGAATATTCCCGTGGATTTAATGATTTAGAGCAGTGTTTCCCAACTTTTTTCATTCACGGCACACCTTTTCATTGGAAAAAATCTCGAGGCACACCACCAACAAAAATCTGTTAAGTGTTATACCAGCTTCTATATTAATATCAGTTATATTACAACGAAAGATGTAAAGTCCTATCCCTATATAAGTGTGAAGAGTCAAATAATTGAATAAAAATAAATACTAAATATTCTTTTAATTGTATTTTTTTTAAATACAAATGATTTTTTTAAAAATGTTTTAGACAGTGTAAGGAATAAACTATTGAAAGTGATTAAATCCAAAAGAATCAACATGACTTTGTTTAATGTTTTAGACTCGCGCTACAAATATTACGACAATAAGAACAGTCACTTCTAAAGACGCTCTGCTGTTATGACAGTATCTGAGTGGCTATCACAGTCGAGGTGTCTCGACTGTATTTTTTGTTGGTGAGAAATTAACAATCGAGGTTCTCTGATTTCCATCGGACCTCAAATGCACCACAACCGTCATAGTGTATGTCACTGTTAGCAAAACCACACAGCAACTCACACATAAACTGGATATGTGCCGATGCAATACAATCAGACCAACACAAAATGAAATCTCAAGATTCTCAGATTCTCCACGCATGCACAATTAGCAAGTGCCTGACCAGGCCTTGCGCGAACTGACCAACGGTTTGGCAATCCTGTTTACAATGCGCTCCGTAATTAATATTGAACAATCCCACGGCACAGCTGAACATCTCTCACGGCACACCAGTGTCCCGCGGCACAGTGGTTGGGAAACACTGATTTAGAGTAACACGGATAGTTCGTTAAAATGGTTATTTATATTACATTTACCGTTTTTTTCCATGTATAATGCGCCCCCATGTATAATACGCACCCTAAAAATGGCATGTCGATGCTGGAAAAAAGCCTGTACCCATGTATAATACGCACCCACATTTTTATTTTTATTTTTTATTTTTTTTAAGTCCCAATGATCGTCACACACGCATCTGGGTGTGGTGAAATTTGTCCTCTGCATTTGACCCATCCCCGTGTGATTTTGATACATCCCCTGGGGGAGAGGGGAGCAGTGAGCAGCAGCGGTGCCGCGCTCGGGAATCATTTGGTGATCTAACCCCCCAATTCCAACCCTTAATGGTGAGTGCCAAGCAGGGAGGCAATGGGTCCAATTTTTATAGTCTTTGGTATGGTCTTAACTAGGCTGGATGTATTTTGTTTTGTTGGCATTGATTTCTCCGACTGCCCGTAAAGGCACCACCGCGATCAGTTAGGTTAAAATGAAAAGAGGAAAGTGACGTGCGGACATGTGAAAAAGGCGGCTCTGTATGGGAGAGAAGTTGAAGAGGAATAAAAACACCCTTGGAAACCAAAACTTGCCCCTCGTCGTAACTCGGAGCCGCAACAAATGTTTCGGATTTGTGTAGGGTACATTGTGACAGCAAACGAGCAGGTGATCGAGCAAGCGTCTGATACAAGAGCATTGCGTTTGTATGGAGCGTGTTTGAAGTGAACAGCAGAGACGAAAGGAACAAGGCAAAGTGTTATGAAATAAAATATTACCTGTAATACACATTTTTTTATTTGCTGATTGTATTAAACTATCACATTCATTGTCAGTCAAGAAGAGAAGAGGACTATTCGCATCGGATCCATAGTGCGGATGCGCATTGATACTGCCTCCGTATGACATCCAGTCCGCGATGGAGATTAAGAAACAAACAATATTTGACAATAACACAGGTTTCTGTTCCTGTCTTTGGTAATGTCACCCTGTCTTTTTGTTCCACGTCTTTGTCGGTCAGTCCTGTTGTTGGTTTTGTTAGAGAGTTATGTTAGTTTACCAAGTCTGTGTTTTGAGTTCCTCCAATGAACCCTGGTCCAAGCTGCACTTGGTCGCCCTGCTCCTTTCCACACTCCATCCGTGACAAGATTTTCTTCAAAAATTGTTGTACCATGATTTTCTTAAAAAAAGAAAAAAAATTAAAAAAATTGTACCCATGTATAATGCGCACCCCAGATTTTAGGACAATAAATTAGTTAAATTCTGCGCATTATACATGGAAAAAACGGTATTTGATATATCTAGTCTGACGTCAGCAGCGCACGTAGTTCCGGTGTCAACAGCTGTGTTATTTTTTTTTTTTAAGTGACACAGAAGACGAAAATTCTGATGAATTTATTGATTTGGAGCGACACAGGTGGTTCCATGAAATTGTTGTTTATATTACATTTATTTGATATATCTAGTCCATAGGTCGGCAACCCATGGCTCCGGAGCCACATGTGGCTCTTTCATCCTTCTGTTGTGGCTCCCTGTGACTTTGGAAAATGAGTATTTTATAAAAATTAAATTTTATTTTAGTTTGTTCATTTTAAAATATAATTCTGAATTTGAAGATTATGGTAAACCTGTAACATTAAAATCAAATGTTTTAATATTTTTACCGTCCAAAATATGCGTCACATCCGCCATTGTGCCACTCGGGCGGCAACTAGGGGCAGAGCGCCGCACTCGGGCGGCGACTAGGGGCAGAGAGCCGCACTGGGGTGGCGACTAGGGGCAGAGAGCCGCACTGGGGCGGCAACTAGGGGCAGAGAGCCGCACTGGGGCGGCAGCTAGGGGCAGAGAGCCGCACTGGGGCGGCGACTAGGGGCAGAGTGCCGCACTGGGGCGGCGACTAGGGGCAGAGAGCCGCACTGGGGCGGCGACTAGGGGCAGAGAGCCGCACTCGGGCGGCGACTAGGGGCAGAGAGCCGCACTGGGGCGGTGACTAGGGGCAAACAGATCCGCACTCGGGCGGCGACTAGGGGCAAACAGATCCGCACTCGGGCGGCGACTAGGGGCAAACAGATCCGCACTCGGGCGGCGACTAGGGGCAAACAGATCCGCACTCGGGCGGAGACTAGGGGCAAACAGATCCGCACTCGGGCGGCAACTAGGGGCAAACAGATCCGCACTCGGGCGGCGACTAGGTGCAAACAGATCCGCACTCGAGCGGCGACTAGGGGCAAACAGATCCGCACTCGGGCGGCGACTAGGGGCAAACAGATCCGCACTCGGGCGGCGACTAGGGGCAAATAGATCCGCACTCGGGCGGCGACTAGGGGCAAACAGATCCGCACTCGGGCGGCGACTAGGGGCAAACAGATCCGCACTCGGGCGGCGACTAGGGGCAAACAGATCCGCGCTCGGGCGGCGACTAGGGGCAAACAGATCCGCACTCGGGCGGGGACTAGGGGCAAACCGATCCGCGCTCGGGCGGCGACTAGGAGCAAACAGATCCGCACTCGGGCGGCGACTAGGGGCAAACAGATCCGCACTCGGGCGGCGACTAGGGGCAAACAGATCGGCACTCGGGCGGCGACTAGGGGCAAACAGATCCGCACTCGGGCGGCGACTAGGGGCAAACAGATCCGCACTCGGGCGGCGACTAGGGGCAAACAGATCCGCACTCGGGCGGCGACTAGGGGCAAACAGATCCGCACTCGGGCGGACCCCCGGGGAAACAGAGCCGCAATCGACGGACACCCGGGGAAACAGAGCCGCAATCGGCGGACACCCGGGGAAACAAAACCGCTATCGGCGGACACCTGGGGAAACAAAACCGCAATCGGCGGACACCCGGGGAAACAAAACCGCAATCGGCGGACACCCGGGGAAACAGAACCGCAATCGGCGGACACCCGGGGAAACAGGACCGACCCCAATCGGCATTCTGGGAGGCGGAGTTGTGCGCAGCAGCAGGAGTCGAGCATGTTGCCTTCCTAGATGTGGGGTCGGGTGATGATCGCAGGTTCGGGCGCTGCTGGCACAAGGACCAACGGCGGCCGTGGGTCCAGCGTCGCTGGAGCAAAGTCCGATGGCAGCCGTCGAGCCGATGGCGCCGGGAGGAACCCTGATGGCGGCCGCGGATCCGGCGTCGCTGGAGCGAAGTCCGACGGCGACCGCGAGTCTGGCGTCCCAGATGGGCGAAGTCCGATTGCAACAGTGGAGCCGGTCGCACCGGGAGGAACTCTGATGGCGGCCGCGAAGCCCATGGCGCTGGAACCTGCTCAAACGACGGGCGTGGATTGCGCGTCGCGGACGGGAGCTGATGCTGGAAGGTCCAAGCGCTGGTCGCTGTGAGGTCGGAGCATTCTGTCACGGTCCGGAGTAGAGAAATGGAGCAGGGCGACCAAGTGCAGCTTGGACCAGGGTTTATTGCAGCAAACTCAAAAGACTCGGCAAACTGACGTGACTAAACAACAAACTAACAAGACTAACAGACCAAAGCGTGAAACAAAAGACAGGAACCAAACAAACCGTGACCGTGAAACATGCATTGTCCACATCTTACGCACAATGCTCCGACGGGGAGTGACCCGCAAACAGAACTTAAATACATCACAGGTAACGAGAGGCAGGTGCGTGTGGTTGCATTAATCAAGGGCACACAGGAAGGGAGGGGCGAGCACACAGACACATAACCAAAACTGGAGACGAGGCATGACAGTCGTATTTGTATTCTTTAATTAAACCCTTGCTTCAGGTCCTTGAGTTTAATCTGCAAAAAAACATGCTCCTCAAAATCACAAAGTTGCTTCTCAAAACGTCATTGATTAGCCAAACCACTCCTCAAAGAAAAACGTAATTTCTAGCCTTGAATATATGAAATGTAATGGATTATTACGAAAGTACCTTCTAAGCAACAGGGTGCATGACCTAATGAGTGATTCATTTGGCCTGTCATCACACACACACAAAAAACAAGCTTGTGTTTGTATAGTTTTCTTTACTCAGCTGGTGTTGATAGGGTGGGTTATACATGATGGATATGTATGTGCTAGGGCCGACACATTACCAGTTTTTAAGATCAATAAACCTATCAAGTGGCAGACATTCAGACAGATTAGTAGATGAGTTGGGAATACTCCATCTTCCTCTATAAAGCAGCCTAGCTTGACAATTCAACCATTTGATACCACATCGTCACATTGAACTTGCTAATCCAATATAGGTTGGCACGGCTCACTGTTGAGGTAAGCGTGTGTTTGGGAAAATAGGGTTCCTCATCTGAATTTTAAATGTCCGACCCACTAGAAACAGTGCTTGGACATTAGCTCTTATTTTTCATGAGAAAAAAAAAAAACATCTGCAAAGTTTCATAGAATGTTATCACAGTTGCTCCATGCTGTGTCAGGCATCATTTATCAGGCATGGGAGGGTTGTTAGGCAATTTCACATCAAGTGTGACAGCGGGAGGAAATTGGTTTCAGCTTGAAAAGCCTTCCAAATGTTTGGCATTTCCATCCATCCATCCATCCATCCATCCATCCATCCATCCATCCATCCATCCATCCATCGCGCTTGATCAGTTCAGTCATTCACCATAATCACCTAAAACGTTATATTGAAACAGTACAGTAAGGGATAGTAAAGTGTGGTATGGGAAGGTGGGTATGGTAAGGTAAGTCATAGCTTTTAGGTCCAATATAATGGATGTATACTGTATGTGGTGACCAGCGATCAGCTGGGCTAGGGTCATCTGCAATGTTGTCAAAGTCAAAGTCTGCTTTATTGTCAATTTCTTCACATGTCAAGACAGACAAAGAGATCGAAATTACGTTCCCACTATCCCACGGTGACAAGACATAGTACACAATATACATACAAGTAAACAACACAAATAGTAAAAACAAGAAGGCACAAACAATGAACAAATAAGTGATGAATAAATCATAAATAAACAAATAACATAATAAATAAGAGGAGCAAAAATGGAGCAAGTTTGCATACAGCAGACAGTCAGAATATAGCGCAAAAGTACAGGACGTTACGCAGAAGGGGGGAGAGAGTTCAGGATCCTACCAGCCTGGAGTATGAAGCTGTTGGTGAGTCTGGTGGTGCGGGAGCGCAGGCTGCTGTACCTCGTCCCAGAGGGCAGAAGATCAAACAAAAGAGTGACTCACATCACTCACAATCGTGGTCGCCTTGCGGATGAGATGGAAGGTGTAAATGTCCTTCAGGGAGGGCAGTGAAGCACCAAAAATCTTACCAGCCGTGTTCACTATGCGCTGCAGGGCCTTCATGTTGTATTCAGTGGTGTACTAAATTGTCTAACAACAAATTTGATTTAAAAAAAATATATTCTGGAGTTTTTTTAGGCATTGAGATGTGACAGTGGTCATGTGCTTATTCTGCTAAGGACTTCTTTAGCCAGGACTCTACAAGGCAACGGTAGGAGGGACGTGTAACTCTGTAACCAAGCCACATCATAAGCAGCCCAATAAATAGCACTAGGTAGCAATATGTGCATTCACATCAGGGTTTGTTCAAGGACGCAAATGTTCATCAGACGTTTGCCAACAGTGATTCTGTTTTCTTGTCGCAAGGAAATCTTGAACATAGTCAGCACTCCCTTACGAAAAGAAAAGTTTTGGAAAATGTCTGTCGACCGCGTGTGACCTTGTACCATCTACAGCGCACCAGTGGAAAGGCAGAGAAAGACAATGGAGAGGTGGAAAGTATCTCCATATGCAGAAGGGCTGATTGGAGCCCAGCAAAAATCTAAGTAGAATCGTTGAATGTTAGGCCACGTTGAAAGGCAGGAAAGCTTGAAGCTTAGGAGCAAGCTTCAAATTAGTTGACCGTGATGTGAATGGGAAGAGAAATGTAGTAGGGGTCATCTGAAAGGAAGAGTCAAAGAATTTTCTGGCGGTGAAACTAGTGTCAGATTGAGTTATGAGGTTATAGCTTGAAATTGAGGATGTTATGTTCAATGTTACAACCCACTGTTAGGATTTTAACAAGAAGAGAAAGAGACATTCTGGAAAGTGATAGATGGAGTAGTTAAATGTATCCCAGGCAGAGAGAATGGGGCAGATTTTAGTGGGCATGATGGCGACTGTAACGGGGGCTACAAAGAAGTGATGAGCAGGTTTTGTACCCCAAGACTGGATATAGAAGGACAGATGGAGGTAGAATGCCAATTTGATGATTGAAAATTGCTGAAGTGAATATTGACTTCCAGTAGAGACAGGATGATGACTGAAGCTTGACTCACACAACCTTACCACATCTTGTGTTCAGAATTAACCAGCCAAATTTGAATTCATGTTAAATTAGGGTTTGTGGCACCATTTCAAATGCCTCATATTAGCCTCAAATGAGTCCAGCTGTTCTAGTAGGACATTTAATATTATTACTATTTTATTTATTCATCCATCATTTTCAACACTGCTTATTCTGTTCGGTGTTCAGTGATTTGTTTGTGAAATGGTATCATTTGAAGTAACAACAGGTGTCCACTTGTTATTCATAGTTATAAAATATTGTACTCCATAAAGTTAAAGTTAAAATCCCAATGATCGTCACACACACATATGGGTGTGGTGAAAATTGTCCTCTGCATTTAACCCATCCCCATGTGATTTTGATCCATCCCCTGGGGGAGAGGGGAGCAGTGAGCAGCAGCGGTGCCGCGCTCGGGAATCATTTGGTGATCTAACCCCCCAATTCCAACCCTTAATGCTGAGTGCCAAGCAGGGAGGCAATGGGTCCCATTTTTATAGTCTTTGGTATGACCCGTCCGGGGTTTGAACCCACAACCTTCCAGTCTCAGGGCGGACACTCTACCACTAGGCCACTGAGCTGGTTAATAATAATAATTTATATAATATAATATAATAATAATTTAACACAAGTCACAATTTAACATAACACACAGTACCGGCTGACCCATTGGCTCACATCCGCCTGCTCACAGATGGAGAGAGCAGCCTGATTTGATCATCTGTGACATTTATTCCCTTTATGGCATTGAATTGCTGTCTACATGCGTCGAATTGTGGGGGTATTTTAGCTGTCGCTTAACTTGTAGGCTTTGTCAGAATCCTTTTGCAAGATGCTGAACTCCCAGTTGGTCCTGGTGCTACATCATCAGGGTGTGAATTAGCCGGAATTAAATTATGAAGTAATGACTATGCAATACCTCTAATTAATACAGTGTTGATTGGTGGGTTGGATACTCCGGAGCGATTTATAGTCCGAAAATTACCGTACTACAACTAAAGTTGGGCTACGCGGCACAAAGATTCTGCCATTTATTTACTAATAGAAGTGTGATTTACTAATAGAACAGGTGAGCTTTTTATTCTAGCAGTTAACCCGTTCAGTGGGCAATTGGTGATGCAGAGTTATTTCTACTCATCTGTAATCAGGATGAATCTACCATAATCAAAAAGCCTCCAATTTTATGAGTTAAATCATTTTTTATTTCAAAATCTTATAATGGTGTGTAATTTAGTGACCGAGCAATATGTTAGGTCAAATTGTGCCACATACCGTTTTTTTCCATGTATAATGCGCAAAATGTAATTACCGTTTTTTTTCGTGTATAATAAGCCCCCATGTATAATACGCACCCTAAAAATGGCATGTTGATGCTGGAAAAAAGCTTGTACCCATGTATAATACGCACCCAATTTTTTATTTTTTATTTTTTCTTTAAAGTCCCAATGATTGTCACACACGCGGGGAGGCAATGGGTCCCATTTTTATAGTCTTTGGTATGGTCTTAA
The DNA here is from genome assembly GCF_033458585.1 of Syngnathus typhle. Classification (NCBI taxonomy): domain Eukaryota; kingdom Metazoa; phylum Chordata; class Actinopteri; order Syngnathiformes; family Syngnathidae; genus Syngnathus; species Syngnathus typhle. The sequence continues at coordinate 3,165,002 of NC_083741.1, forward strand.
CTAGGCTGGATGTATTTTTTTTTGTTGGCGTTGATTTCTCCGACTGCCCGTAAAGGCACCACCGCAATCAGTGCGGACATGTGAAAAAGGCGGCTCTGTATGGGAGAGACCTTGAAGAGGAATAAAAACACCCTTGGAAACTAAAACTTGCCCCTCGTCGTGACTCAAAGCCGCAACAAATGTTTCGGATTTGTGTGGGGTACATTGTGACAGCAAACGAGCAGGTGATCGAGCAAGCGTCTGATACGAGAGCATTGCGTTCGTATGGAGCGTGTTTGAAGTGAACGGCAGAGACGAAAGGAACAAGGCAAAGTGTTGTGAAATAAAATATTACCTGTAATACGCATTTTGTTATTTGCTGATTGAAACTGCTAATTAAACTGTGAATTGAAACTAATAGGAAGAAAACAACTCTCGCTCTTTATATAGCTGACGTGTCTTGCGCATCCGTTCTGCGCATCTGTAATGGCAGCCTCCGTATGATATCCGGTTTGCGATGGAGATTAAAAACCAAACAATATTTGACAATAACACACCATCAAGGATTGCACCATTGCATCAAACGATGTGTCGTCAATTATGAATTTTACTGACTAAGTGTGTTGGGCAGGATGGCTGAATGCGATGCGCGATTGACAACAAACAAGAAGAAAGGTGATTTCAAGTACTATTTCGAGGGAGATTTGTCATGTCTCGTCCCCAGTTTTGCTATGTGTCTAGGTTGCCATAGTTTCTGTTCGCGTCGCCCCTCCCTTCCTGTGTCACCTCAATCAATGTAACGTGTTTTGTATTTAAGTCCTGTCTGCCCCTCGTTCACCGTCGGATCATTGCATGTGTTACTGTCATGATGTCTGTTTGGTTTCTGTTCCTGTCTTTGGTAATGTCAGCCTGTCTTTTTGTTCCACGACTTTGTCGGTCAGTCCTGTTGTTGGTTTTGTTGTACCATGATTTTCTTTAAAATAAAAAGAAAAAAATTAAAAAAAAAAAAAATTAAAAAAAGTTTGTACCCATGTATAATGCGCACCCCAGATTTTAGGACAATAAATTAGTTAAATTTTGCGCATTATACACGGAAAAAAACGGTAATTTATTGTCCTAAAATCTGGGGTGCGCATTATACATGGGTACTTTTTTTTTTTTTAATCCGGATATCATACGGAGGCCGCCATTACAGATGCACTTTCTTCTCTGCTGTTCACTTCAAACACGCTCCATACGAACACAATGCTCTCGTATCAGATGCTTGCTCGATCACCTGCTCGTTTGCTGTCACAATGTACCCTACACAAATCCGAAACATTTCTTCGCTATTGAGTTTGCTGGCGCATGCGCAGTGATACTGACCGGCAGAATAACATTCGGTTGTTCGCAAAGATGATCTTTTTTCTGAAATAATTTTACGTTTACGGACTTAAGTAGGAGTCAAAATTTGGGTGCGTATTATACATGGGTACAGGTTTTTTTTCAGCATCAACATGCCATTTCTAGGGTGCGTATTATACATGGGGGCGCATCATACATGGAAAAAACGGTAATTAAAATGTAAGACAAAAGCCAAGTCACATCCCTTGAAATTTTTAGTAAAAGGTTAATCATCATAAATGCTAAAATTCAAAAAATGGTGCTGTTGTGCTGAAACCTCAGGTCAAGCTATGTCTAAATATAGTTTAGATTTTTAAAGATGTGCGTGTCATGTGAAATTCTCTTTGCATATTTTCTTTTTCAGATATTTTTGATTACCACTCCCTGTGAACTCCACTTCATCTGCAGTCCAGTGGGAGGTCCGAAACAACCTTAAGGCCTCTGGCATGAGGTTGCTCAGTGGGAAGCCGAGAGAGATGAAGACATGTTTTGTGCTTGTTGCAGCTCTGCTGTTCCCTACCATCGAAGCATGTGAGTTATTGAATTTTCACTGACCTCAAGTATTTCTAAATAGAATAGGTGAGTTAAGGGTACATAAAAGACTACATAATCAATAGTCAAAGCCATACTTCAGCAATATTCAAACCATTTTTTTTTGTTATGGAGAGAATGTTGTGCTCCTTGATCCATCACCTTTCAGTGGTGACGTACGTATGTGCTCCCCAATGTTCCTTGAAGATAATTTGCACAAAGCCCCTGGTAGGGTTACTCTTTACAAATAGATGAAGAGACCAAACACAGAAAACCCCATATAAATTAAAATAAAATATTTGGAACTCTGCGTCTTCGCCTAGTCACTGGTCACTAGAGCTGAAGGACGTTGAAAGACGCTGCCCATTCATTTGTACGCAGCAAATTTGCCTGTCCAATTTCACCATGGCTTATACGGTCAACAGAGCTTCCAGGGCTGCAAAGAACCCAGCCTTTGCAATGGCCTTTGGAGCCTGTGAATTTGGACACAGCATTTGTGTACAGAACTTGTGATGTGCACAAAATCTCATCACACCACATCCTTGCTGTAGCCCAAATTAGAACAAATTGGTGGAAATGTCTGCATGCGAGAGATTTAGAGCGATCATTTCTCTAATTACATTTCTATAGAGTTTGATGGATGCTATCTCGCCCAGTCTTCAAACACGGACATATACATAAGGGACACTGAAATTCACATTGACGCCCAAGCACTACTCTGTGAGTGGGCATGTGAGTGCATTAATTTCCAAATGTCGCCTGACTGGTGCATCATGGAGTAACAATAGGCCCCTTGTGCCTGAAGCCACAGGGGAGGCATTTTATATTGCCAATGTTACTGACGACATATTTTTTTTTATGAAAACACTGACTGCACAGGTATAGAGATTGGCAACTTAAGATGGGTTCACTCTCCCAATGGCGAGTAAACGGCATTTTTAGTCAATTCTATGTATGTCTATGTGTTCAAACTCTTGCCAGCCCAAATTTGAATGCCTCCCTGGTGAGGAGTTCAGGGCGTCCCAATAGGCGAAGGCCTTGGGTATGACCCGGGCATGCTGGAGAGACTGTCTCTCAGCTGGCTTGAAAACAATTTGGGATACCCCAGGAGGAGCAGCACGAAGCGACTAGGGAGAGGGAAGTTTCAATAAGAGCCATTGTGAAAACATTAAAAAAAAAAAATTCAATAGATAGTTCATGTTTTCAGAAAAACCGACTCTTTATGACACACTCAACCATACACCCCAACATAGCACACACAATATACTCAACATGAGGGTGTGGTGAAACCTGGCAACATCAATTAAGTCTAACTCAAAAGACCTGAACCATGAATACCACAAAACACAAGTTAAGATGGCTTCAAACACCACCAGTTGAGAATTACTGCTTTACACTCTTGAGAGGGGCTGGACCTTCTTCCACTCTGGAGTTGCCCACGGTGAGAGGCGTCGAGCAGGTGTGGGTATACTTATTGCCTCCCGGCTGAGGGCCTGCACATTGGGGTACACCCCGGTGAACGAGAGGGTAGCCTCCCTCCGCCTTCGGGTGGGGGGACGGGTCCTGACTGTTGTTTGTGTCTATGCACCAAACGGCAGCTCAGAGTACCCACCCTTTTTGGAGTACCTGGAGGAAGTGCTGAAGAGCGCTCCTTCTGGGGACTCCATCGTTCTACTGGGTGACTTCAATGCTCACGTGGGCAATGACAGTGAGACCTGGAAGGGCGTGATTGGAAGGAACGCCCCCCCCCCCCCGATCTGAACCCGAGCGGTGTTCTATTATTGGACTTCTGTGCTCGACACGGATTTTCTTTAATGAACACCATGTTCAAACATAAAGGTGTCCATGTGTGCACTTGGCACCAGGACACCCTAGGCCGCAGTTCGACGATTGACTTTGTAGTCGTGTCATCGGATTTGCAACCGCATGTTTGGGACACTCAGGCGAAGAGAGGGGCGGAGCTGTCAACTGATCACCACCTGGTGGTGGGTTGGCTCCGATGATGGGGGAAGATGCCCGTCCGACCTGGCAGACCCAAACGCTCTGTGAGGGTCTGCTGGGAACGTCTGGCAGAATCCCCTGTCAGGAAGATCTTCAACTCCCAGCTCCGGCCGAGCTTTTCCCACGTCCCGGGGGAGGCGTGCGACATTGAGTCCGAGTGGACCTTGTTCCGCGCCTCCATTGTTGAGGCGGCCGACCGAAGCTGTGGCTGTAAGGTCATTGGTGCCTGTCGTGGCGGAAATCCCCGAACCCGCTGGTGGACACCAGGGGTAAGGGATGCCGTCAAGCTGAAGAAGGAATCCTATTGGGCCGTTTTGGCCTGCGGGACTCCGGAGGCAGCTGACAGGTACCGGATGGCCAAGCGGAACGCGGCTTCGGCGGGTGCTGAGTTTGGCGAGGCCATGGAGAATGACTTCTGGACGGCTTCAAGGAAATTCTGGTCCACCATTCGGCGTCTCAAGAGGGGGAAGCAGTCAACACTGTTTACAGTGGGGCTGGCGTGCTGCTGACCTCGACTCGGGACGTCGTGTGTCGGTGGGGAGAATACTTCGAAGACCTCCTCAATTCCACCTACACGCCTTCCATTGTGGAAGCAGGGCCTGGGGACTCTGAGGCGGACTCTCCAATCTCTGGGGTCGAAGTCACTGAGGTAGTTAAAAAATTCCTTGGTGGCAAGGCCCCAGGGGTGGATGAGATCCGCCCGGAGTTCTTAAGGGCTCTGGATGTTGGGGCTGTTATCGCTGACACGCCTCTACAACATTGCGTGGACATCCGGGACAGTGCCTCTGGATTGGGGGTGGTGGTTCCCCTCTTTAAGAAGGGGGACCGGAGGGTGTGTTCACATTACAGGGGAATTACACTCCTCAGACTCCCTGGTAAGGTCTATTCAGGGGTGCTGGAGAGGAGGATCCTTCGGGAGGTCGAACCTCGGATTCGGGAGGAGCAGTGTGGCTTTCGTCCTGGCCGTGGAACAGTGGACCAGCTCTTCACCCTCAGCAAGATCCTCGAGGGTGCATGGGAGTTCGCCCAACCAGTCCACATGTGTTTTGTGGACTTGGAGAAGGCGTTCGACCGTGTCCCTCGGGAGGTTCTGTGGGGGGTGCTTCGGGAGTACGGGGTACAGAGCCAACTGATACGAGCGGTTCGATCCCTGTATCACCGATGCCAGAGTTTGGTCCGCATTTCTAGCAGTAAGTCGGATTCGTTCCCAGTGAGGGTTGGACTCCGCCAAGGCTGCCCTTTGTCACCAATTCTGTTCGGGATGAGGGTCAGCACCTCCAAATCCGAGTCCATGGTCCTCGATCGGAAAAGGGTGGAATGCCCTCTCCGGATCGGGGATGAGATGAGATCCAAGTGGAGGAGTTTAAGTATCTTGGGGTCTTGTTCACGAGTGAGGGGAGGATGGAGCGTGAGATCGACAGGCGGATCGGTGCAGCGTAGGCAGTAACGCGGACTCTGTACCAGTCCGTCGTGGTAAAGAGAGAGCTGAGCCAAAAGACAAAGCTCTCAATTTACCGGTCGATTCACTCTCCTACCCTCACCTATGGTCACGTGCTATGGGTCGTGACCGAAAGATCAATGACGTTTTGAGAAGCAACTTTGTGATTTTGAGGAGCATGTTTTTTTGCAGATTAAACTCAAGGACCTGAAGCAAGGGTTTAATTAAAGAATACAAATACGACAGTATAACTAGGGAGGTGTAGGAATATTTTAATATTCAAGTATCCTCCTGAATAGCTGTTGAATAATTGAATATTCAGATAAAATATATCTTTGCTTGGTTAAAGAGCAATTATGACTACAAATGAGAAAAGGAAAATCACTTAATTGACAAATGATCAAATGGTGTGCTTTGTTTTAAAAAAAAATCAGTTTATTTTTCTCATTAAGATTCGCACTTATTGCATGAGAAACAAATTGTCACAAATGCGTTAACAGCTTTCATGCAACTTGATTTGAATAGCAAGCATTTTAGCACGTGACGTTACAGTAAGTTCATGGTTGTACGTTAAGTAGCTTGAATATAAATGAATAAATAATACCCTAAATATTGGCCGTGACCGAAAGAACGAGATCCCGGATACAAGCGGCCGAAATGAGTTTTCTCCGCAGGATGTCCGGGGTCTCCCTTAGAGATAGGGTGAGAAGCACTGTCATCCGGGAGAGACTCGGAGTAGAGTCGCTACTCCACGTTGAGAGCAGCCAGATGAGGTGGCTCGGGCATCTCATCAGGATGCCTCCTGGACGCCTCCCTGGGGAGGTGTTCCGGGCATGTCCCACCGATAGGAGACCCCGGAGACGACCCAAGACGCGCTGGAGAGACTATGTCTCTCAGCTGGCCTGGGAACGCCTTGGGATCCCCCGGGATGAGCTGGATGAAGTGGCTTGGGAGAGAGAAGTCTGGGAGTCCCTCCTGAAGCTGCTGCCCCCGCGACCCGACCCCGGATAAGCGGTAGAAGATGGATGGATGGACACTCTTTCTTTGTATTATCAAAGTAATTGAAATTTTAATGGGTTCCCTGCAGTTACTCATTTACTCATAGTTCAAACATAATATGTACTTTGCAGAGGTCTCCCTCCCTCCTGTTTCTCTCTGTGAACAATGCAATTTTAGACACAGCTTTTCTTGATGTCTTGATACAATGGTCACGTAAAAATTGTCATCCCACATGCCCTGCAGAGGAAATGCAAGCTAGATTAGTGTTTTCCTATCAGTTCCACAGTGACTTTTTTTTTTAAATTGGACAGCTGGTGTGTCCATGAATCACAGTCTGCCGACTGTACTAAACGACCTCATCTCGCCAATATTCTTAAGTTTACTAAAAGCAGATTTAACAACAACATGCTCACAAAAAGCTGATGACAAAAGCCTGTTGTGATTACAATGATTAAAATCAAATGCATGTAGTTTTCACTATTTGAGCATCCCCTGCATTCCTTTGAATCCTGACATAGTAAACTCTGCCAACTGATGGCCTAATATAGCGGGTAAACATAGTTTTTGACAGCTCAATTGAGTTTTGAAATGTGGTGCCACACATAACGAGGAAACAAAATATCAATTTATTTATACTGCTTTTATAATGTATTGAGTATTCATGATGACCAACACAGCACACACACATACAGTATAACGATGTCCAGCATTGTACCAAGACTGGTTTGTGAGAGGCACAGTGATGCTGCAGGTCATCTAGACTGCCTGGAAAATACAAACAAGAGGCAAGAATTGTCGTAAAAGAAGAACTTGAGGTAGCTAGGCTGACTGTCTGCTAATTATATTGTGGTTGGAAACACCATTTTTATTGTGGTGAATGACATGACAGATATGTTACACAACCTCCTAAACCCCTCCAGCACTCCTCTATTTGTGTTTGGCAACATCTTCAGGTAACTTCCTAATTGGCTACTGTTCTGTTTTCTGTTTACAATAAAATCGGAGAGGAGAAATTTTTAGAAAACGTTCTTTTAGAGACCAGATAATTAGACAGCAACGGATGAAAAATGCTCAAATTTGACCCACGTATGTGTGTTTATGTGTGTGTGTGTGTGTGTGTGTGCATGTGTGTGTATTTACTGTCCTAAAAGATAGAATAATAGAACACTGGCTTCATTGTCACAACTAAACAAGCATTCTTTGCACACAGCAGATAAAAATCCATTTGCACCTTGCTTCTTATCAATACATGGTAACTCCACTGGGAAATCTATTTGACATTGGAAAGCCCAAACCAGTAAATGCCATTTGTGTGTCTATTTGGCGGCAGGGAGATGGGGCAACCACTCACACTGATCACAAAATTGAAACTCAACTGGAGAGACGCAACATTTATACAGTGAGACTCAACAGACACAAATTGTACTGTACTGACTTAAAATTAAATGACATATTTTCCTTAATTTAGTTGAACAGTACTTCATGATTTACTGTTAGCTACTCTTCTGGGCAATATTTAACGGTCGAATCTGGAAGGAATTGTTTAAATATTAATGGACTTTTATAATGTAAGATTATGTGACATTATGCGATATATTTCTTCCTCTTAATTTATTGTATGTTTGGGCTGGAAATCTGAAAATCCAGACTGTGCGCTGTGAGATTTCAGAGCAAAACCTAATAGTACAGCTAATATAGATGAAGAAATGGCGCTATAGTATTATAACTCCTATGGTTCTGTGAATTACGGTAAATATAGCTGTTGTTCCCTCCGTCATACTCTTTCAGTGTGTCCTGACAAAGAACCAGGGCTGAAGCCATGGATGCCGGGACATAGTAAACATCATCGTGTTGTCATCAGTTATGGCAGGAAGGTCCTCCTCACAACTTCCGCTACTGTGCACTCCATTGAAATTCTTAACGGAGGTGAGGCAAACCAATCCATGTTTACCCTTTGTTTTTAATCTGTGGAGTAGCATTGTTTTCGATGCAACAGAAGTACCAAGGGCATTCTTAAATCTGCTTTAAAACAATGATGTCTGCATTGCTGCATCATCACTTTAGTTACCAACTACCGTATTGGCCCGAATATAAGACGACTCTGATTTTAAGACGACCCCCTCTTTTTCAAGACTCAAGTTTGAAAAAATACTTTTTGAACACCAAATTTAATTTTTATACAGAAAATAATTACAGTACATCTGAAACAAATGATTATAACAATATACCGTATTTTTTGGACTATAAGTCGTGTTTCTTTTTCATAGTTTGTGTGGGGGGCCGACTTATACTCAGGTGCGACTTATATGTGAAATTATTCACAAATTTCTACCCGATCATTAACACATTACTTGTATAGTTGATCACTTCACATATTATTTTCACTTTAAACCGCATGAGGGCGCATTATGGCTGTGGAATAATTGGAGCCTCACTGACAATGAGTTCCATTCACTGACTTCCGGATTCAAGGAATTTAATGATTTGGAGTGACACAGATGGTTCAATAAACTTGTTATTTATGTTATAGTTATTTGACATATAGGTTATTTAGAGTAGCAACGTGTATGGTGTTAGACTTCAGTAGTTTCCGATTGTCTAGCGAGGTCGTGAAGGCAGCGGGGGGGGGGGGGGGGGGACACGGGGAGCAGGGCGCTTGCTTGGAGCACACACACATATGTTGAGCTCTTGTTTTCTGAAATAAAGAGCCGGTTACCAAACCCACATCTTGCCTGGTACTTTGGTAACACTACAATATAGTTACATATATACGTAGATCTGTGGAATAATTGGAGCCGCAACTGACAATGAGGCTGACGTCAGCAGCGCACGTAGGTCCAGAGTCAACAGATGTTTTTTTGTTTTTGTTTTATTGACAGAGGATGAATATTACGATACATTTAATGATTTGGAATGACACGGATGGTTCGTTAAAATTGTTGTTTATATTACATTAATAAGATATATCTAGTTTGACCTCAGGGGCGCACGTAGTTCCGGCGTCAACAGCTGTGTTTTTTTTTTTTTTTTTTTTTGACACAAGTGACACAAGACCAAGATTCCGATGTATTTAGTGATTTGGAGTGACACGGATGGTTCAATAAAATTGTTGTTCTTATTATTGTTATTTGATATCTAGTTTATATATTGTTATATGGGCCTGTGGAATAATTTGAACTGCAACTGACATCGGGTCCGATGTCAGCGGCGCGCTGCACACGCGGCGTTGTTTACAGAAAGGATGAGGAATCTGATTGATGGATTTAATGTTTTGGAGTGACACAGATGCTTTGATAAACGTGTTATTTATTTTATAGTTATTTGAATAACTGTTAATGTTATGTCAGGCCCGTTCTCAGCTCCTCGTTTGTGTTTATGTCACGTTAGCATACGGCAGTGCTTCTCAAATAGTGGGGCGCGCCCCCCTATTCCTGGGGGGGCGCGTGTGACCCTGGGGAACAGGCTTTTTTTTGGCAGTACTAGAATAAAGTGTAATTGCGCGTTTACTACAGCAGGGGGCAGTGGCGCTCTCATTGTTACTTCTGTCACGTTTGCGACAGTGCAACATTTTACGACTTACAAGACAAGTTAGGATAGTCATGGTGGAGAGGGGGGGCGCGAATAGTTTTCTTCTTGCTAGGGGGGGCGTTTCAGAAAATAATTGAGAAGCACTGGCATACGGTATCGTTTAGCCTGTTGTTGCTGGTTCATGTCTGTTCTTGGTGCTGGATTTTTTTCAAATAAATTTCCCCCAAAAATCTTATGGGACTTACATATGTTTTTTTCCTCTTTATTGTGCATCTTATGGCTGATGCGACTTGTACTCCAGAGCGACTTTTAGTCCGAAAAATACGATAGTCAAGAAAAAAAGCATGTTATTTTGCCGCATTCAAATCATGCAAAAACTGTCTATCACATCTTAATATCTGAACATTTAAATATGTAAATTAAAGTGCAAACAGATTTGTAAATGAATGGCTTCTGGTTTTTGAAATGTAAATAAACCAATCTATTGTGATAAAACAACTAAATTGCAATAACTGCATTAACCATCAAAGAAAAGTCTAACTGTAACTGTAGTCTTGAAACAAATCTGAATAAGAAAAAACATTGCAATAAAATAATGCAAACTGCTGCCGCTATTTTTGTTCTTCGTGACAGGGGTTCGCTTTGGCCTGGGGAGTTAAGTTCAGCATTCGCTTTGAAGACATCTGGTGCCATCTAGCGTTGTGAATAGGTATAATGTCTAGAACCCGAATGTAAGACAACCCCCACTTTTTCAGTCTTATTTCAATGCAAAAAAGACCGTCTTATATTCGGGCCAATACGGTAATTTTGATTCTATGTGAATGTTAGTTTTCATTTTTGTTGGGACGTGTTGTGAACTGAACAAAATAAATCCTGTTAGAGGAACCTCGGCCAGTTGCCCTCAATTGAATACGACGTGACTAGTCATAACCATGCATGACTGAGAAATGTTGCTTCTTATCGCTGACCCTCTGACTTTTCTCCTATAAATGGCGATTAGTAGGCTCATAAATTTGCACCTCCTGGGATTACCGTTTTTTTCCATGTATAATGCGCAAAATTTAACTAATTTATTGTCCTAAAATCTGGGGTGCGCATTATACATGGGTACAAACAAAATAAAAAGAATTAAAAATGTTGCTTTTTCTTTTTAAGAAAATCATGGTACAACAATTTTTGAAGAAAATCCTGTCACGGATGGTTCCTTACAACGTCACTTTCCTCTCTTTTCATTTTAAACTAACTGATCGCGGTGGTGGGCGGCTCGGTGGGGCACTGGGTAGCACGTCCGCCTCACAGTTAGGAGGGTGCGGGTTCGATTCCACCTCCGGCCCTCCCTGTGTTGAGTTTGCATGTTCTCCCCGGGGCCGCGTGGGTTTTCTCCGGGCACTCCGGTTTCCTCCCACATCCCAAAACCATGCTTGGTAGGCCAATTGAAGACTCCAAATTGTCCCTAGGTGTGAGTGCGAATGGTTGTTTGCCTCCGTGTGCCCTGCGATCGGCTGGCAACCGTTTCAGGGTGTCCCCCGGCTACTGCCCGATGATGGCTGGGATAGGCTCCAGCACTCCCGCGACCCCCGTGGGGACTAAGCGGTTCAGAAAATGGATGGATATATAATAAATAATTGTGATAAATAACTGGAACATCACTCAAATATTGGTGATCCCGTTGGGAGTCCGTCGAGTTTTCTACTGCATGCGCAGTGATACTGAGCGGCAGGTTTTAAGTAACCCGGCCAGGTCATACCAAAGACTATAAAAATGGGGCCGATTGGCTACCTGCTTGGCACTCAGCATTAAGGGTTGGAATTGGGGGGTTAGATCACCAAATGATTCCCGAGCGCGGCGCCGCTGCTCCCCTCTCCCCCAGGGGATGGATCAAAATCACACGGGGATGGGTCAAAAGCAGAGGAAAAATTTCACCACACCCAGATACGTGTGTGACGATCATTGGGACTTAAAATAAATAAATAAATAAAATAAAAAAAAGTCGAAATTTGGGTGCGTATTATACATGGGTACAGGCTTTTTTCCAGCATCGACATGCCATTTTTAGGGTGCGTATTATACATGGGGCGCATTATACATGGAAAAAAACGGTACTTTAAAGAGTTTTGTACCATGGTAAATCGCTTGATTTAAGATTTAAGCAGCTTCCTAATAGGTGCCTCAGAGTCAAATAACTTTAAAGGTAAAACATGCTTTGCTATTATGTAATCCATAAAACGTGTTATAGGCCAAGGTCTTCTCGATGATCAAAGAATCTAATGTAGTAAAAGCAAGAGCTAATTTCATAGAATAGATGCATGTGTGTTCACAGCCTGTACTGATGGTCATAAATGGTGTCTGAGGGCAATAGAGCTGCAAAGAAAATACAAGGTTTAAATACTGTTTTCCCCTCTCCCTCTTGTCTCTTCTTACACTTGTGTCCCTCACATGTTTAGGGAAATTAGTGATTGCTGACACCAACCGGCCCATTCTTCTTCGGACAAAACACATTCTAATTGGAAATAAGGGGGAACTGCACATTGGAAGTCCAGACTGTCCTTACAAGGGCAACCTTACCATTTCTCTGTTTGGAAGGTAGGCTTAAGTCAAGAATTAATTAAATATTTAATTAATTAATCAATCAATCAAGGCATGGTCCATTAAAAGATTAATACAAGATATTACAAGGTAAAAGAACAGAAATATTGAAGTAAAAAAATAAATATTGCAAAAACAATGAAAAATGCAACATAGGGAATGGTATCTTACAGTAATCAAACTAGAATTCATATATATGTATGTATATGCAACATGTTCATAGCCAATAGAAAAGATTGATTGGTGAATGAATGACAAAAATCATTGTCAATTTCACCCATTAACTGATGTTGAGGCTTTTATTTAATTCTTCCAGTTTTGTAAGTCTTCGGAAATAAATGTTTGCAGTAAGATAAAGTTGAAAAACAGAAGCCGACTTTAGGTGTTATGTCATGAATCGGAGTGGAAATGGAGCAGGGCGACCAAGTGCAGCTTGGACGAGGGTTTATTGGCGGAACTCAAAATAAAGACTCGGTAAACTGACAGAACTCACTAACAAAACCAACAACAGGACTGACCGAAAAAGACGTGAAACAAAAAGACAGGGTGAGATTACCATAGACAGGAACCAAAGAGACATCATGACAACAACAATGATTCGACAGGGAGTGGCACACAGACAGGACTTAAATACAAGACAGGTAACAAGAGGCAGGTGAGAATGATCACACTAATCATGGGCACACAGGAGGGGAGGGGCGAGCACACAGACAAAACTATGACAATATGGACATGATCGGGGACGAGTCGTGACATGTTAATTAATTCATCCTAAAATGAATACACAACGTTTCTGACAGTCAATTAGTCATTTAAAGACATTATTTAAGTTTTAGGTTTCTGTAGTCCTCCATAAAAAACGATTGTCCTCCATAAAAACTGATTGTATTTCCGTCCATCCATCCATCCATCCATCCATCCATCCATCCATCCATCCATCCATCCATCCATCCATCCATCCATCCATCCATCCATCCATCCATCCATCCATCCATCCATCCACCCTTTTCATCTATCCATCCATCACATCCATTTGCTTTGGTTTTGCTTTGCTTTACCTGACCTGTTTCGGCGGGTTCTTCCGCCTTCATCAGAGTGTCACTGATGTGGTTATGATGCGTCTTTATCAGCTGATGGATGAAGGCGTGGCTCACCTGTCAAATCTTGACAGGTGAGTCACGCCCTCTGCTGTCAGTTCACCTCTCCAAAATGCTGTTCCAGGTTGTAGAGAGCATGTAGGCTCCCTCGTCCCTGTCGATGGTCCTCGGGCCCCGCTTGCGGATCTCAATGGCCTCCGTGATCCAACGCTGATGGTTTTTTTCTTCAGTGCGGATGACTTTGGCCTTTTCCCAGTCCATGATGTGGTTTTCTCTTTTACAGTGGTTGGTGATGGCTGACTTGTAGTGTTCCTGTTCTGCTTGTAGTTTTATTGCTCTTGTTTGTCTTGTTGCTTGGTTTGATAGGCGTGCTTATGTTGTATTTTTTCATGGTTCTTTTGATGCGTTCTGTAATTCCTCTCACATACGGCAACGTCACCATTCCGCTGGGTTCTTGTTTCCGTGTTTGTTTCTTTCTTTGCTCCTGTGTTTTGTATTTTTTGTTTTTTACCTGTTCTGCACCTTTGGGTATTGCCCATTGTGGATACTGACATTTTTCGAGTGCGTGTTATATGTATTTTTCTTCCTGTGTTATGTCCTCCGGATCCGTGATTATTGTTATGCATTCGTATAGTGTTCTGACTACTGACAAACTGAGCCATGAAAAAATAAAACATAAGCACGCCTATCAAACCACATACAACACTCCGTCCGATACTGGTCCACCCAAAAGACAGAGTCATTCCGGAAAATAAATGCAATTCCATATACGAGATTCCATGCAAATTATGCAATAAATCATATATCGGGGAGACGGGGAGGAACTTCATCACAAGAAAAACGGAACACAAGAAGGAATGTGAGAAGGAGACAGCAACAAGACAAACAATAAGCAATAAAACTACAAGCAGAACAGGAACGCTACAAGTCACCCATCACCGACCACTGTAAAAGAGAAAAGCACATCATGGACTGGGAAAAGGCCAGAGTCATCCGCACCAGGGCTGTGGACTCGGTCGGAATGTAGGTAAGACTTCAATGGCAGGACCCGTGTTTAGTCCACTAAGAGGGTACATCTCTACTACCTTGTGACTTGTGTGCCTCAAAGGCAGGGCTGTGGACTCGGTCGGATTTTTGCACCGAGTCCGGCCTCTTGACCATGAGTCCGAGTCCGGCTGTCCATTTTTTCTGTTAATTCATGTGACTGCTTATTCTTTATTAAAGGCTAATTTAGATCAAAATCTAAATAATTACAACAGTTTTGTGATGGCTTTGTCTTTATTAAACCTATAAACGAATACAATAAACAGATATTTTCAAGTTTTAATCATTAATTACACCATTATAGCTCAGACATTTATCTAAACACAAATAATTAGTGACGACCCCACAACTATCGAAACACATCAATGATATAAACTGGGTGACATAATCGTCCTTGACATTGGTACATAATGTAAACATTAGCCTAAGTGCAACTCAACGTGGCCGCATTGATCGTAACTTACGCTCCGTTCCCCCCCCAAATCTAGAGGCAAAACATTGTTCTCCCGCTGCTCCAGGGTTCTTCCATCTTGGCATTGTGGGTCTTGTACGTGCACGCACGCACGCAGGCAGGCACGGGCGCGCACGCAACAATTAAATTTGTCTTCATAACAAGCAAGCAGGGCTGTGGCAGTATTCCTACGCGCATTCTCAGCAGCATGATGAAAATAAAATTCAATAACGTCACTGAGGCATATTTTAACGAACTCCACTTCATTGTATGGCTTTTTAGCTCAGTTGAAACAATGCAAGTGTGACAGTCTCTGAGTGCTTCGTATTTTTTTTGAAAAACTGTACCTATTTTTCTGCCTGACTTTTCAAAGTCTCCAAACTTGTGCTTGCAAAATTCAGTCCCTTTTGCAAAGTCCTTATCGATATAGGCATGAAGTGAGCTGAAGTGGCGCTGACCATTTGAAGCTTTTAAATGCGCCAATGACGTCCAACATATCAGGCAGAATGGCTTGCCATAGCGTTCAACAAAAAACAACTTTAACTTTAAAAACGTCCTGTGTTCATCGTCATATATTCGTTTAGCTGTGCATTTTTTCCTTGCCATTTTGGCAAGCGCCTTGTTAGCTTTTCTGGACCTAATGGGCCCCCGTAGTCACAGTCGCCATTCATTAAAAAGCCAGCAAAACCAATCGCTCTGTTTGTCCTTCCTCCTTTGCGGGATTTCCCCTCACACGCATGCGCGTTTGACCAAAAACCATATTGAACTCAATCGAAGCAAATACGCACAAAAAATAATCACAAATGTTTATTTTTTTTATTGTCGGACTCGGTGGACTCGGTCAAAATCAGCACCGAGTCCGGCAAAAATGACAGAGTCCGACCAAGTCCGATTCCCCGAGTCCGAGTCCACAGCTCTGATCCGCACTGAAGAAAACAAACATCAGCGTTGGATCAGGGAGGCCATTGAGATCCGCAAGCGGGGCCCGAGTACCATCAACAGGGACGAGGGAGCCTACATGCTCTCTACAACCTGGAACAGCATTTTGGAGAGGTGAACTGACATTAGAGGGCGTGACTCACCTGTCAAATTTGACAGGTGAGCCACGCCTTCATCCATCAGCTGATAAAAACACGTCACAACCACATCAGTGACACTCAGATGAAGGCGGAAGAACCCGTCGAAACAGGTCAGGTAAATAAACCTAAAACAAATTGTTTGATATAGAAGAACCAGTGAAGTAAAAGAAAAAAGCATGTTATTTTGCCTCATTCAAATCATGCAAAAACTGTCGATCACATCTTAATATCTGAACATTTAAGATTCAAGATTCAAGCGTTTTTATCCGCCATGTTTGAGCGTGCCAAACAAGGAATTTGACTTCGGTAAATCACACCCTCTGTTCAACATTTAGGTGACTAACAACACTCAGGACATGTGAAAAATGGCAAATATTCTCAAACATCCCCTGATCTTAAACTCCCAAAAGGGCAAGGAAAAACTCAAAACTCCAGCTAGGGGAAATGAGAAACCTTGAGAAGAGACCACAGATGGGAAGGTCCCTCTTCCAGGATGACCAGGCTGCAATGGATGCAGAGAGGACACATAGTAGTACAAACAGTGTCGACAAATTCAAAAAAAGTGTGGAGAGCAGGATGTTATTGCACAGTAATGACTCTGAGACTCTAAGAGTGGTGTGAGCAACAGCCTGGGGGAAGAAGCTGTCTCTGTGTCTGCTGGTTTTGGCGTACCGAGCTCTGTAACGCTGTCCGGAGGGGAGTAGATCAAACAGACTGCAACCTGGGTGAGAACGGTCTGTATAGATGTTCGTTGCACGTTTCCTGGTCCTGGACAGGTACAAGTCTTGGATAGATGGGAGGTTGATTCCGATGATCTTTTCTGCAGTCCTGATTGTCCGTTGCAGTCTGTGCTTGTCTTGTTTGGAGGCCGATCCAAACCAGACAGTGATGGAGGTGCAGAGCACAGACTGGATGATGGCAGTGTAGAAGGTCTTCAGAAGCTCTCCCGGCAGGTTGAACTTCTTGAGCTGTCTCAGAAAGTACAGCCTCTGCTGGGCCTTCTTCCGGACAGAGTCTATGTGGCCGGTACATCTCAGGTCCTGAGAGATTGTGGTTCCCAGGAACTTGAAGGTGTCTGTGGAGAGAATAGTATTACTGCTGATAGTGAGGGGTAAAAGTGGTGAAGGGTCTCGCCTGAAATCCACTGTCATCTCCACGGTCTTGAGCGGGTTCAGCTCCAGATGGTTTTTGGCTGCACCAGTAGACCAGCCACTCCACCTCCTGTCTGTACGCAGTCTCATCACCGTCCTGGATCAGTCCGATGAGAGTGGTGTCGTCTGCATACTTCAGGAGCTTCACAGGAGAGTCACCTGAGGAGAAATCATTGGTGTAGAGAGAGAAGAGCAGTGGGGAGAGGACGCACCCCTGAGGGGCTCCAGTATTGGTGGTCCGGGTGTCAGATGTGATGCCCCCCCAGCCTCACACGCTGTCTCCTGTTGGTCAGGAAGCTGGTGATCCACTGACAGGTGGAGGCAGGCACCGCAAGCTGGATGATATTCTGTTGGAGGATGTCAGGAGCGATGGTGTTGAACGCCGAGCTGAAGTCCACGAACAGGATCCTGGCCTACGTTCCTGGGGTGTCCAGGTGGTGCAGGATGTAGTGCAGTCCCATGTTGACCGCATCATCGCTGACCTGTTTGCCCGGTAGGCAAACTGGAGGGGATCAAGCAGGGGGCCCGTGACCTCCTTCAGGTGGTTGAGCACTAACCTCTTTCCTCTATCCCACGGTGACGAGACATAGTACACGATAGACATACAAGTAGACGACACAAAATAAAAACAAGAAGGCACAAACAATAAATAATAAATTAATAATATGAGTGATGAATAAATAATAAACAAATAACACAATAAATAAGAGGAGCAAAACTGAGCCAGTGTGCATACAGCAGACAGTAAGCATAGCGCAAAGTACAGGACGCTACGCAGAAAGGGGGAGAGAGTTCAGGATCCTAACAGCCTGGAGTATGAAGCTGTTGGTGAGTCTGGTGGCGCGGGAGCGCAGGCTCCTGTACCTCTTCCCAGAGTGCAGAAGATCAAACAAAGAGTGAGCGGGGTGACTCACATCACTCACAATCGTGGTCGCCTTATGGGTGAGATGGGAGGTGTAAATGTCTTTCAAGGAGGGGAGTGAAGCACCAATAATCTTATCCTCAGAGGACCGTTTGGCACGGTACGCAAACTGGAAGGGGTCTATGGTGTGGGGGAGAACGGATCGGATGTGCTCCATGACAAGCCGCTCAAAGCACTTTATCATGATGGGCGTAAGTGCCACGGGGCGGTAGTCATTGAAGCAGGACGGAGCAGATTTCTTCGGCACAGGTACGATGGTGGCAGCCTTGAAACACGACGGGACGACGGCCTGCTGCAGGGAAATGTTAAAGAGGTCACCCGTCAGCTCCCCAGCGCAGTCCTTCAGCGCTCGACCCGGGATGTTGTCAGGGCCCGCCGCCTTACGGATGTTGATAGCGGCAAGCGCCCTCCTCACGCTGTCGGCAGAGAGGCACAGGGGCAGCTCGTGTGAAGGGGGAGTGGCCTTCAGCGGGCAAGTGCTGTTCTGAGCGTTGAAGCGAGCAAAGAAGCAGTTTAGGTCATTAAACAGACGGATGTCGCCTTCACAGCTCTGCGGCGCGGGCTTGTAGTCCGTGATGGTCTGAATGCCCTGCCAAAGGCTCCTGTTGTCCTTGAAGTGGCCGGTAATTTTGCAAGAGAACGCCCGCTTCGCTTCCTTGATGCCCCAGGACAGGTCGGCCCTCGCAGTCCTCAAGCCAGCCTCATCTCCCGCTCTAAAGGCTTTGTCCCTGGCCCTCAGCAGCCTGAAGACAGCCCCTGTCAGCCATGGCTTCCGGTTAGCCCGAGTGACGATGGATTTTGAGTGAGTCACATCATCAATGCACTTCGTGATGTAGGAGGAAACGGAGTCAGTATACTCCTCTATGTCTGTCCGATCGTCGCAAGTGGCAGCCCTCCTAAACATGTCCCAGTCAGTAGTGCCAAAGCAGTCACAAAGTGCATCAGAGGCACCCTCAGGCCACACCCGTACCCGCTTGCGAACCGGTCTGGATGCTCTCACCATTTGTCTGTATGCGGGCAAAAGCATAACAGTGATATGGTCAGAAAGTCCAAGATGGGGGCGGTTTTGAAGGCTCCTTTATGCGAAGAGTAGACCAGGTCTAGGAAGCTGTCGCCACGTGTCGGAAAATTAACATGCTGGTGAAGCCTCGGAAAAACAGACTTCAGGTTAGCATGATTAAAATCCCCAGCGAAGATGGTGAAACCGTCAGGGTGCGCTGTCTGTTGTTCACTGACAGCCTGGTACAGTTCACTAAGAGCCGCAATCCTGTCGTCTTCGATGTTGGAAGGCGGGATGTAAACCGCGACCAGCAGAATCGCGGTAAATTCCCTTGGCAGGTACAAAGGACGGCACTTAATGATCACAAACTCCGCCAGTGGCGAGCGGTGCTTGCATACCACTACAGAGTCCCGGCACCATTCGTCACGGATGTAGACGCATATCCCACCTCCTCGAGATTTTCCCCCTTGTACAATGGCCCGGTCTGCCCGATAGCACGCTAGCCGCTCCAGATGTACAGCAGAGTCCGGAATGTCGACGGTCAACCAAGTCTCAGTGAACACGAGCACACAGCAGTTACGCACTGTCCGGTTTGAAGATCTCAGCAGGCGAATCTAATCCATTTTGTTGTCCAGCGATCGAACATTCGCCAGGAGAATGGAAGGCACAGCTAGGCGAGCTGGGTTGGCCGCCAGCCTGGCCCGGACGCCCCCGCGCTTGCCCCTCTTCAGCCTCCTCGCACACCGCTTCCTACGCTTCCCAACCGGAGGAGGAATAGCAGACGAGTCCGGCGACGCTTCAGGACGTAGCAGTCCGAGCTCCTTTAATGTCCCCGCGTCAAAGTCCGGAACTCCACAAAACTCGCTTTCGCCGATGTCGAGCAGAACCTGCCTGCTGTACTTGTAGCACGACTCAGTACTACGAGATGAACACTTAAAACTGCCGGACAAACACTCATTAAACGAACAAAACACCGTTCGGGCGGGACAGAGAGAGGTTGCTGCGTATGCATCCGCTGCCATCTTGCTTTATATATGTAAACTAAAGTGCAAACATATTTGTAAATGAATGGCTTCTGGTTTTTGAAATGTAAATAAACCAATCTACTGTGATAAAACAACTAAATTGCAATAACTGCATTAACTATCAAAGTAAAGTCTAACTGTAACTGTCTAACAACAACTTTCCAAATTTTCCGTCAGTAAGTAAAAGTTTAATCTTTTACAAAAATACTCACTGATAGCAGTTATTACGAATAACCTGCAAAATGAACCTGAAAAAGTGTATATCAAACCTTTGTGTTGTAACCCTTCACAATAATCAGTAGCCAATTAGTACAGCAGCTCTGTTTCAAAAGCGTTGGTGAGTACATAATTCCCTCTCCTGGGATATTGCTTTATTATTGTTTATCTGGTTTTGTTTCATCAATAAACATTCCCAAATAAAGAACAACATTCCGTTAATGAGCAGTAATCAGAAAAAATGCAGAATCAGTCTTTATCAGAATATTCTATACAGCAATGGAATCATCGAAAAAAATGTCCATTCTAAAAAATATTAATAGTGACAACCCTGAACCAGGCTGACCCATTTCCCAATACATTATTTGATTTGAATATCTGTATTTCCACTACCACATGGAGGTGTTCAGTCTTACCAACGACAAGCTTTTACGAAACTGTAATGCAGTAGTATTAACTTATGCTCTCCAAGAGCTGTGATATACCTGTCGTATATTTGTTAATTATCAAAATGACTTCTCTGCACTGCTGTTCTTAGGTCAGATGATACTGATCAGGAGCACAGCTATTTTGGCCGCAAATATATTGGCGTAGGTACCGGAGGGACTTTGGAGATCCATGGGGCAAAAAAGCTTTCATGGACTTTCTTGAACAAAACCATCAATCCTGGAGAAAGCCTCCAAAATCACTACCTGTTGGAGAAAAGCTGGGGGAACCGAGGGATTATTGTCCATGTAATTAACCCCAAGAAAGGAGAGGTACTGAGTAATGACAGGTGGGTGGGCACTCAAAGTTGAAGTGTGTGTGCATGTGTGTGCGTGTGTGTGTATGGGCGTACGTGCGTGTGTGTGTGCCGTTACCTGCTGATTAGGACGTGTCTATAGACACCGTTCGTCGCCGGTCAGCCCACGCTGATTCTTCTGCTTTGACACACGCACACCTCCTACCTGATTCTCGTTTGCCTGATTAACAGATTACAAGATTTACCTTACTGTCATTCCCACAGGTTTGACACATATCGCAGTAAGGATGAGAGCAATCGCCTTGCAAAGTATTTGGACGGTGTGGCTACCGGATTTATTGTAGCCATGGTGGTCAATGATGAGGGTTCCAACAACATGGAGGACTCCGCCAAAAAGAGCATCTTCAAGCTTGGCAGTCAGAATATCAACAGTTTGGGATTCAGGTATCTTTTATCTACACACTGTGTTTTGTGTTTCTCAAAGCACATTACTAACGCAACATTACTACACTAATGCATTCACGGTAACTAATAGGGCTGCACGATTTTCAAAATCACAACATTAAAAAAAACTTGGGGAAAACCCCCGATACAATATACTGTGTTTAGTAATAATAATATTTGTAGTAATGTAATAGTTTGTGTTATGGTCTTTGTAGTTCACTGTGTTTGTCTAAAAAGAGTGAAAAGTCTGCTGCTTTAAAATGAAGACAACAATATTCAAGTGTTCAAGATGTCGGCGCGTGCATACGCAGCGACCTCTCTCTGTCCCGCCAAAACAGTGTTTTGTCCGTCTAATGAGTGTTTGTCCGGCAGTTTTTTTTGTTTGTCTCGTCGTACTGAGTCGTGCTACAAGTACGGCAGGCAGGTTCTGCTTGACATCGGCCAAAGCGAGTTTTGTCGAGTTCTGGACTTTGATGCGGGAACATTAAAGGAGCTCGGACTGCTACGTCCTGAAGCGTCGCCGGGCTCATCTGCTATTCCTCCCCTGGTTGGGAAGCGTCGAAAGCGGTGTGCGAGGAGGCTGAAGAGGAGCAAACGCGTGGGCGTCCGGGCCAGGCTGGCGGACAACCCTGCTCGCCCGGCCGTGCCTTCCATTCTTCTGGCGAATGTTCGATCGCTGGACAACAAAATGGATTACATTCGCTTGCTGCGATCTACAAACCGGACAGTGCGGGACTGCTGTGTGCTCGTGTTCACTGAGACTTGGTTGACTGTCAACATTCCGGACTCTGCTGTACATCTGGAGTGGCTAGCGTGCTATCGGGCGGACCGGGCCATTGTACAAGGAGGGAAATCTCGTGGAGGTGGAATATGTGACTACATCCGTGACGAATGGTGCCGGGACTCTGTAGTGGTATGCAAGCACTGCTTGCCACTGGCGGAGTTCGTGATCATTAAGTGCCGTCCTTTTTACCTGCCAAGGGAATTTACCGCGATTCTGCTCGTCGCGGTTTACATCCCACCTTCCAACATCGAAGGCGACAGGATCGCGGCTCTTAGTGAACTGTACCAGGCTGTCAGTGAACAACAGACAGCGCACCCTGACGGTTTCACCATCTTCGCTGGGGATTTTAATCATGCTAACCTGAAGTCTGTTTTTCCGAGGCTTCACCAGCATGTTAATTTTCCTACGCGTGGCGACAGCTTCCTGGACCTGGTCTACTCTTCGCATAAAGGAGCTTTCAAAGCCGCCCCCCTCCCCCATCTTGGACTTTCTGACCATATCACTGTTATGCTTTTGCCCGCATACAGACAAATGGTGAGAGCGTCCAGGCCAGTTCGCAAGCAAGTACGGGTGTGGCCTGAGGGTGCCTCTGATGCACTGCGTGACTGCTTTGGCTCTACTGACTGGGACATGTTTAGGAGGGCTGCCACTTGCGACGATCGGACAGACATTGAGGAGTATACTGACTGTTTCCTTCTACATCAGGAAGTGCATTGATGATGTGACTCACTCAAAATCCATCGTCACTCGGGCTAACCGGAAGCCATGGCTGACGGGGGCTGTCTTCAGGCTGCTGAGGGCCAGGAACAAAGCCTTTAGAGCGGGGGATGAGGCTGGCTTGAGGACTGCGAGGGCTGACCTGTCACGGGGCATCAAAGATGCAAAGAGGGCGTTCTCGTGCAAAATTACAGCCCACTTCAAGGACAGCAGGGACGCACGGAGCCTTTGGCAGGGCATTCAGACCATCATGGACTACAAGCCCGCGCCGCAGAGCTGTGAAGGCGACGTCCGTCTGCTCAATGACCTCAACCGCTTCTTTGCTCGCTTCGACGCTCAGAACAGCACTTGCCCGCTGAAGGCCACTCCCCCTTCACACGACCTGCCCCTGTGCCTCTCCGCCGACAGCGTGAGGAAGGCGCTTGCCGCTATCAACATCCGTAAGGCGGCGGGCCCCGACAACATCCCGGGTCGAGCGCTGAAGGACTGCGCTGGTGAGCTGACGGATGTCTTCACAGACCTCTTTAACACTTCCCTGCAGCAGGCCATCGTCCCGTCGTGTTTCAAAGCTGCCACCATCGTACCTGTGCCGAAGAAACCCGCTCCGTCCTGCTTCAATGACTACCGCCCCGTGGCACTTACGCCCATCATCATGAAGTGCTTTGAGCGGCTTGTCATGGAGCACATCCGATCCGTTCTCCCCCCCACCATTGACCCCTTCCAGTTTGCGTACCGAGCCAAACGGTCCTCTGAGGATGCCATCTGCTCTGCCCTCCACTCGGCCCTCACCCACCTGGAGAGAAGGGACTCGTATGTGAGATTGCTGTTTGTGGACTTCAGTTCTGCCTTCAACACCATTGTGCCACAACGCCTCATCAGCAAACTTGACACGCTGGGCCTCAGTACCTACCTCTGCAACTGGCTACTGGACTCTGTCAGAGGCCACAGGTAGTACGTGTTGGCGACAAAATCTCCGCCAGCATCACGCTGAGCACGGGGGCCCCCCAAGGCTGCGTGCTCAGTCCGCTGCTCTTCACCCTCCTGATGCATGACTGCACTGCAACCTACAGCGACAACCGTATAGTCAAGTTTGCTGACGACACGACTCTGGTGGGTCTCATCACCAAGGGAGACGAGACCCAATACAGGCTGGAGGTTGACCGTCTGACCACGTGGTGCAGGGACAACAACCTCCTGCTGAACGTCGACAAGACCAAGGAGATTGTTGTGGACTTCCGGAAGGGTCACACCCAACACCTGCCGCTGACCATCGACGGTGCTGTGGTGGAGAGAGTGAGCAGCGCCAAGTTCCTGGGGGTGCACATCAGTGAGGATCTCTCCTGGTCCACCAACACCGCATCACTGACAAAGAAAGCCCAGCGCCGCCTGTACTTCCTGCGGAAACTCAGGCGAGCGAGCGCCCCTCCGGCCGTCATGACTACATTTTACCGCGGCACCATTGAGAGCGTCCTCTCCAGCTGTATTGCTGTTTGGGGTGGCGGCTGCACTGACTACAACTTGAAGGCCCTGCAGCGCATAGTGAACACGGCTGGTAAGATTATTGGTGCTTCGCTCCCCTCCTTGAAGGACATTTACACCTCCCATCTCACCCGCAAGGCGACCACGATTGTGGGTGATGTGAGTCACCCCGCTCACTCTTTGTTCGAGCTTCTGCCCTCTGGGAAGAGGTACAGAAGACTGCGCTCCCGCACCACCAGACTCTCAAACAGCTTCATACGCCAGGCTGTCAGGATCCTGAACTCGCTTCCCCGTTCTGCGTAGCGTTCTGTACTTTTACTGTCTGTATGCACACTGGCTCTTATTTGTTGTGTTATCTGTTTATTTATTATTTATTATTACTCTTATTATTTATTGTTTGTGCCTTCTTGTTTTTTATATTGCGTCGTTTACTTGTATGTCTATCGTGTAATATGTCTTGTCACCGTGGGATAGGGAAAACGTAATTTCGATCTCTTTGTGTGTCTCGGCATGTGAAGACGTTGACAATAAAGCAGACTTTGACTTTGACTTTTTGGCAATTTTAAATATTGCTGTGTCGCGATATGCCGCTATTGTTGCATCCTTATTTTGCTGCCCTTGTAACTAACCTGAGGCGTATTCCAGAAAGCGGGTTATGTGAAAACTCTGAGTAAGTTAACCCTTAATGAGGGAAACTCCGAGTTATCCATTCCAGAAAGAGAGGTAACTTAAACTCTGGGTCAGTTACTGCGATAACTTACTCTGTGAACATAACCTGCTCACCGGCAAGTTTACTACAAGAGACCCAGAGTTTCTACCTGTCTCCCCTCACACAAAGAAAGCGGTTAATCATGGATGGGCCGTTCATTCAAAATCCGATCGACATCAAAGCCGTAATAATTAGAAATGCTTTATGTCGCGAGAGAATTTTCTGACCCAGATTAGACGTTTTATCATTTCGAACGCTACCGCTTTTCTTTGAACAGTATAATTTATCTCAATAACCTTCTTCCACCATTGAATGGCTTATGGTACACCCACCTGACTTGTGTGCAGGCACCACAAGTTTGAGTCTCACATATGGCGCTGTGGGCATGTGACTTTTTTTTATTTTTAAAAAAAAAACCTTCTCCGGCCATATATCTCCAACCTCACACACTGCGGACGAGCACTCACATCAGAGCAACTTTAATGCATAGTACTGTTTTTTTTTGCAAATGGCATTTTCTTTATAATATTGGGGAGGCAGAGCATTACTTTTTCCTGTTAGCTGAGAAGAACTCAATGTTTGTTTTAAAATAGTATTTTATTGAGTGTTAGTGTAGGCTACAGTGTCCCATTTTAAATTACTTCAATAGGTATGAAACATAAATGTGTTTGTGTCAAGTTTTAATCCACAAAGTGTAGAATTAACTGAAAGGATATTGGAAAACATTTTATATGTGGGTTTTATTATTTGAAGTAGCCACTAAATTAGTATTTTAGTTTAAATTAACATTGACTTTGTGTAATAGCCCAAGTCCATATAAAATAATTAACTTAAAATCAAAGTGAGGTGCAATCACAGCCTAGCAAAACATGCCTTACCTTCTTGACTAATGTTTTTCATGTGTTTCATATTGAGCTGCTTCCAAGTCCTTTTTTCCTGTTGGATTGCACCTAAATGAAAATCAAATTTCATTCCTATTTAAATTCATAACTATAGGCTACGCTGCGCTCTTATGGTTAAATGGTACATCAACGGAATAGTACATTCAAACCAGTGACGTGCGTTGAGGTTCATGACTGGGGAGGTACTGACGAAGCATCCCGGGATCACTAGCACCCCCTGGCATAAGGCTGGAGAAATTATTTTCGTACCCTCCGTAAGATCTCTTTTCAAAGCCGTTTTGTTCATCTAAAGAAACATGACGTTACAGACAGATATACAAAATTATTGAGATTAAAAGGAAAATGATGGCAGGGGAGGTGTAGCCTCCCTTGCCTCTTCTGACCGCACGTCCCTGGTTCAAACTGACGCATTGACTCGGGCGTCAATTTCCTCCCATGACGTCTCTCTCTTCTTCGCTGCTGCAGCCGTATTAGATTTGCAAAGAAAAATACGTTCGTACTCGCCGTAGGCTTGCATAAGGACCTCCAAAGCCATTATGGTAAAATAAGGTGATCTGTTTTTCCTCAGTTGTCATGGTGACTCATGGTATCGGGGCTCCATTGATAATGGCTTTTTATAGTGGTTGTGCACGCGCGTAACTCCAGGTTAACATACTCGGAGTTGATTGAACTAACAGATCAGCATTTCTGGAACCGAATACTCAGTCTCCCATCTCTGAGTAAGTCAACTCAGAGTTCAGGGATAGTCTCAGAGTATGTTGAAGCTGCTTTCTGGAATACCCCACAGCTCACAAGTGTCTTCTTGTTGACACTTAAGATGCTGGAATTCAAAACAGCAATTTTCATTCCAGTTAGCCAGCAACCCCATCAAGTAATTAGCTAATTCAGATGGTCCAAAATTAGCGATTGTCTTCAGCATCATGTCACTGTTGACAGTTGTGTCCCTCTAATGATTCCCTGCAATTGAATGGGAACCTTATGTCTTTCCATGACATGTAACAAAGATACAATCTAGGCTGTGTTTACACACACACACAAACCAAAAACAAATAAACAAATAAACACTATGAATGCACCACAAAAAAGGTATTAATAAAATATTCACATGTGGAAGAATTTTAGGCTGTCAAGCACAAGCCTATGCAACAAGTGATGGTGAATTAGGGCACATTTCAAACATGTGGATTGATAGTAAAAGAATGTG
Source organism: Syngnathus typhle (assembly GCF_033458585.1). NCBI lineage: Eukaryota > Metazoa > Chordata > Actinopteri > Syngnathiformes > Syngnathidae > Syngnathus > Syngnathus typhle. The sequence goes on from NC_083741.1 coordinate 3,192,413, forward strand.
ACCTTTGCTAATGTAAATTTGGAAAACTTTCCCAACAATTAAGTTTTGTGTGTGGACTTGTAGAGCGTGGACATGATCTAAATCTCTGTCCTCAATAGTGATGAAGGACTGGTGTTTTATTTCAATTGCTATAAACATAAGCACAGTTTTTCTGACAGTAGATTTTAGCAAGGGTAAGACTGCACTTGCACACTTACACTCCCATTGCGTTAAAAAAAAAAGCTTTTTGAATGCAAAAATGCTATTATTATCAGCCAATGTCTCATAAAATACGCTGCTAAATATACAAGGGGAGCATGAAGATGCTTTAAAAAAACAGGAGAATGTTAGAGTTTGAATTTGCATGCCTGGGGAGTCATTAAATAGGAGTGATGGCAAGACAACTGTCACGAATACGGGGTGGAAATGGAGCAGGGTGACCAAGTGCATCTTGGGCCAGGGTCTATTGAAGCAAACTCAAACTAACAGACTCGGTACACTGACATAACTGACTAACAAAACCAACCACAGGAATCAAACAGAGACGTGAGACAAAAGACAGAAACCAAACAAACGTCATGACAGTAAACTTCAACAATGCTCCGACAGGGAGTGACACACAGACAGGACTTAATATACAAGACAGGTAACAAGAGGCAGGTGAGAATGATCGCACTGATCATGGGCACACAAGAGGGGTGGGGCGAGCACACAGACACACTGACAGACTATGGACATGATCACACAGTAGGGGAGGGGCGAGCATCGGGGATGAGTCATGACAGAACCCCCCCACAAGGGACGGCTCCCGACGTCCCAAAAACCCAACCCCCCACGGCGGCACGCGGGGGGGGGGGGGCGGGGGCTAAGCGCACCAGTCCAGACGACCCTACTGGTTTTTGAAATAGCCTGAACCGCGCACGGTGGGGACTGGGAAACAACCGCACTCGGCGGCGACTTGGGGCACAGAACCGCACTCGGGCGGCGACTTGGGGCACAGAACCGCACTCGGCCGGCGACTTGGGGCACAGAACCGCGCTCGGACGGCGACTTGGGGCACAGAATCGCACTCGGGGGGCGACTTGGGGCACAGAACCGCACTCGGGCGACAACTTGGGGCACAGAACCGCACTCAGGCGGCCACTTGGGGAACCAAACCGCACTCGGGCGGCAACTTGGGGAACCGAACCGCACTCGGGCGGCGACTAGGGGAACCGAACCGCACTCGGGCGGCCACTTGGGGAACCGAACCGCACTCGGGCGGCCACTTGGGTAACCGAACCGCATTCGGGCGGCCACTTGGGGAACCAAACCGCACTCGGCCGCCAACTAGGGGAACCGAACCGCACACGGGCGGCCACTTGGGGAACCGAACCGCACTCGGGGGCCACTTGGGGAACCGAACCGCACTCGGGCGGCCACTTGGGGAACTAAACCGCACTTGGGTGGCAACTTGGGGAACCAAACCGCACTCGGGCGGCGACCTGGGGCACAGAACCGCACTCGGGCGGCGACTTGGGGCACAGAACCCCACTCAGGCGACGACTTGGGGCACAGAACCGCACTCGGGCGGCGACTTGGTGCACAGAACCACACTCGGGCGGTGACTTGGGGCACAGAACCGCACTCGGGCGGCGACTTGGGGCACAGAACCGCACTCGGGCGGCAACTTGGAGCACAGAACCGCACTCGGGCGTCGACTTGGGGGACAGAACTGCACTCTGCGGCGTCCAGGGGCCCAGGGCCACACTCGCGGCACACACTGGGGACCTGAACCGCAATCAGCAGCAACTTGGGGGACAGAACTGCACGCAGCAGCGGTCAGGGGCCCAGGGCCACAATCGCGGCACACACTGGGGGCCTGACGCGCAATCGGCAGCAACTTGGGGAACAGAACTGCACTCAGCGGCGTTCAGGGGCCCAGGGCCACACTCGCGGCACAAACTGGAGACCTGAACCGCAATTGGCAGCAACTTGGGGGACAGAACCGCACTCGAGCAGAAACTTGGGGAACAGAACCGCACTCGGGCGGCAACTTGGGAAACAGAACCGCACTCGGGTGGCTAAAAGAAAGTCCTCGCCGCAATCAGCGGCACTCGAGAGTCCGGACCGCGATCAGCAGCATTCGTATGCCAGAGCTGCACGCAGCAGCAGGAGTCAGTGTTTCAGCAGTGGGATCAGGGTCTGTGACGATCGCGGGTCTGGCATTGTTGGCACGAGGCCCAGCAATGCTGCGGGTCTGGTGACGCTGGGGTGGAGCCCGTTGGCGGCCGCGAGTCTGATGGCGCCAGGAGGCACTCCGATGGCGGCCGCGAGTCCTGCAACCCTGAGGTGGAGCCCGATGGCGGCCGCGAGTCTGATGGCGCCAGGAGGCACTCCGATGGCGGCCGCGGGTCCGGCGTCGCGGCAGCTAAATCCGATCGCGGTCGCAAAGCCGCTGGCGCCAGAAGCACTCCGATGCCGGCCGAGGAGCCGGTGTCGCTGGAGCAAGATCCGATGGCGGCCGTGGAGCCGGTGCCGCTGGAGGGAAGTCCGATGGCGGCTGCGAAGCCCATGGCGCTGGAACCTGCTCGGACGACGGACGTCGATCGGGCGTCGCAAACGGGAGCTGATAGTGGAAGGTCCAAGCGCTGGTCACTGTGATGGTCGGAGCATTCTGTCACGAATACGGGGTGGAAACGGAGAAGGGCGACCAAGTGCAGCTTGGGCCAGGGTTTATTGAAGCAAACTCAAACTAACAGACTCGGTACACTGACATAACTGACTAACAAAACCGACCACAGGAATCAGACAGAGACGTGAGACAAAAGACAGGAACCAAACAAACCTCATGACAGTAAACTTCAACAATGCTCCGACAGGGAGTGACACACAGACAGGACTTAATATACAAGACAGGTAACAAGAGGCAGGTGAGAATGATCGCACTGATCATGGGCACACAAGAGGGGTGGGGCGAGCACACAGACACACTGACAAACTATGGACATGATCACACAGGAGGGGAGGGGTGAGCACACAGACATGATTGAGGATGAGTCATGACAACAACACTGGGATGGTTCCTGCCTAATGACTTTTGTCTCCTTTCCTCCTCACACTTCTGCCAAACAGACTGAAACAGGTGCCATCAGGAGATAGGCTGTGCATTTTTTAGCACATCCAGGCACCTTTTAATAACCCTGCATTTATGAGACATCATACAGTTTATTGGCATGTTTACCACTGCTGCCATGGCAGTAAAGACACGTGTTCGTATGAACATTTACATTGGTAAAGAACAAATTTCAATCAAAGATGGTTGATGATTGACCCCACTTCCGGGTTCTCTGCCGGACGCCCTCTTCCTTCTCAGCCCAGACTCCCAATACTTTTCAGGCTTGGACGATTTTGTTTTCTCTAGCGTGGAACTCATCTCCCTAACTCTTGTCAAGTCAAGTCAAGTAGAGTTTATTTGTATAGCCCTAAATCACAAGCAGTCTCAAAGGGCTTCACATAGACAGAAATTGACAATTATTCTCAAAGCATCCCCTGATCTTAAGCTCCCAAAAGGGCAAGGAAAAACTTAAACACCCCTACCGGGGGAAAATGAGAAACCTTGAGAAGGGACCACAGATGGAAGGATCCCCCTTTCAAGATCACCAGGTTGAAATGGATGCAGAGAGGGCACAAATGATACAACATGAAAATCAATGAAATAAAAAGTGAATGTCCATGTCAGAGCAGAGGGCTGCCGAAGGAGCCCTCAATTGTCCTGGCAGTGTCTTCGAGGAGGTTGAGCTGCAGTTCCCCCATCCTGAATTGGCCCACGAGAATCCAGATAGCCGCTGTCAGCATGGGTGCCACCTAACCACCTCCCCGGCCGGGGAGGGGGAAGGGAGGGGGTGGAGAGGGAGAGAAAACAAACCCCAGCCGAATCGGCCACTACAGGTTAGTTAAAGGCCATGTCATAGAAATCTGTCTTTAAACGTGTCTTAAATGTTTCTACTGAGGTAGCAGTCCTAATATCCATTGGTAGGGCATTCCAAAGCTCTGGAGCCCGAATAGAAAATGCTCTAGAGCCTGCAGACATTTTCTTGGCCCTCGGTGTCGCTAAAAGGGTAGCGTTTTGCGAACGAAGGTTACGAGACGGAACATAAGGAACAACTAGGTCGACGAGATATGAAGGCGCTAAGCCATGCAGTGATTTATAGGTTAATAGAAGAACCTTGAAGTCACATCTTAAATGGACCGGGAGCCAATGTGAGTTGGCTAGTATTGGGGTAATGCAGTGCTTCTCAATTATTTTCTGTTACGCCCCCCCTTAGCAAGAAGAAAACAATTCGCGCCCCCCCCTCCCCACCGTGACTATCCTAACTTGTCTTGTAAGTCGTAAAATGTTGCACTGTCGCAAACGTCACAGAAGTAACAATGAGAGCGCCACTGCCCCCTGCTGGGAAGATGCGCAATTACACTTTATTCTAGTACTGCAAAAAAAAAGCCTGTTCCCCAGGGTCACACGCGCCCCCCCAGGTATAGCACGGCGCCCCCCAAGGGGGGCGCGCCCCACTATTTGAGAAGCACTGGGGTAATGTGATCAAATTTTCTTGACCGAGAGAGCAGCCTTGCAGCAGCATTCTGTACTAACTGTAGACTTTTGATGCAGGATTTAGGAAGACCCGAAAATAGTACATTACAGTAGTCCAGGCGCGATGTGACGAACGCATGTATAATAGTTTCCGCATCACCGGTCGAGAGGATCGGACGAATCTTTGCAATATTACGAAGGTGAAAAAACGCAATTCTGGTTATATTCTTAATGTGCTTTTGAAAGGAGAGAGTTTGGTCAAATATTACCCCGAGATTAGTTACAGTATCGCTCTGAGTGATAGTACGGTTATCTATAGTTATAGCGGTTCCCTTGAATAAGTGTTGACAACGAGTTGCACCAATTATCAACATCTCAGTTTTATGTGGGTTAAGACGAAGGAAGTTGAGAGACATCCATTGCTTGATCTCCGCAAGGCACGCCTCAAGATAACAACAATCCCGCGGATCTGTCATCGATAACGGCATATATAATTGGGTGTCATCCGCATAGCATTGAAAACTAATATTATATTTACGTATTATGTCCCCAAGCGGAATCATATAAATATTAAAAATAATTGGTCCGAGAACCGATCCCTGTGGGACACCACACGTAACATTATAGAGCTCCGAGGATGCATTGCCTTGGACCACTCGGTGCGTCCTGTTTGATAGATAGGAATGGAACCAGCCTAGTGCTGACCCTGAAATACCAACACAACTTTTAAGACGCCCTAATAAAATATCGAAGTCTACAGTGTCGAAGGCAGCACTAAGATCGAGTAGTAACAGTACAGACGAAGTGTTTGAATCCATAGCTATGAGGAGATCGTTAGTCACTTTAGCAAGTGCTGACTCAGTGGAATGATTAGCTCTAAAACCAGACTGAAAAGTGTCATATCTTATATTATTGGCGACCATGTAATCGATAAGCTGCTGCGCTACTACTTTTTCAAGAAGTTTTGCTATGAATGGGAGGTTTGAAACTGGCCTATAATTACTGAGACAGTCCGGGTCAAGATTTGGTCGCTTAACCAGCTCAGTGGCCTAGTGGTTAGAGTGTCCGCCCTGAGACTGGAAGGTTGTGGGTTCAAACCGCGGCCGGGTCATACCAAAGACTGTAAAAATGGGACCCATTGCCTCCCAGCTTGGCACTCAGCATTAAGGGTTGGAATTGGGGGTTAGAAGGAGTGTAGCTCTTTACAAGCCCTAGGCTTCGTCTCCCTCCTTGCACAGTTATTGATATAATAATATGTGCTAAACAATAAACTAAACTAAACTAAGTAACGGTTTAATGATAGCGGTTTTAAAGGCTGTTGGCACTATCCCAGAGGAGACAGACAGATTGATTATATTTAAGACGGACGGTCCTAAAATTTGAGATAATTCTTTAAGTAGTTTGGCTGGAAGAGGGTCGAGTAAACATGTTTGTTTAGCCCCACTAACCAATTGTGTAAGCCTTTCAAGAGACACGCTTTTAAAAGTTGAGAGGGTTGTTGCATGATCATCAGCGTTGGTAAACGGCGGGCTCGACCGAGCGATTGGAATGGTATTCTTGATCTCATCCCTAATGGATTCAATCTTTTGAGCAAAAAATGTCATGAACTCGTCAGCTGAGTGGAAGGAACTATCGGGGGTCGGCTGGCGCAGAGTCAGCTTTGCCTCTGTATCAAATAGGTGTTTCGGATTGTCTTTATTGAGATTAATAATTTGTGAAAAAAATAATACCGAGTTTTTGCTAAGATAAGCGCATCTTTATTATCAGGAGGCTATCCTGCCATGCCTGATGGAAAACCCCAAGTTTGGTTAGACGCCATCTGCGCACATGCTTTCTACATAATTGCTTAAGCGTACGCGTTTAATCTGTGAACCACGGAGTAAGCACTCTACGGCGAGTTTTCAGACGTAACGGCGCCACAGAGTCAATGGCATTTAACAATGTCGCACTGAATTCATTTGTAAGATTATCAATAGAGCCGGCGTATGTGAGAAATATAGCGGTTGCCGGCGACAGTATCTCAGATAGCGCAGTTGAAGTCATGGAGTTGAGATGACGGCTCCTATAATGCTGATTGCTCTCTTGTCTTTGACAAGGAACTAGAATTTCAAACTTTATTAAGTAATGATCAGACAAAACAGTAGTGTATGGCAGTACTGCTATATTTGAGGTTGCAAGTCCTCGGGATAATACCAGATCTATGGTATTTCCATTCTTATGCGTTGCTGCCTGTACGGCTTGCGTAAAACCAAACGTATCAGTTAAAGTCTGAAACGCCGAAGTAAGTGGCTCTGACGGTAAATTCATGTGGATGTTGAAATCGCCCATGATAATTATATCATCCGCATTGGTTACTAGATCAGCCACAAATTCTGAAAATTCATCCAGGAAGCCAGAGTAAGCCCCGGGTGGACGGTAAATAACAGCAAGATAAAATGACGGTAAAGCGGTGGATCGGAAAGTGAGAACCTCAAATGTTTTAAATACGTTGATCGAACGAGGCCTAAAACTAAGCTCGGAATTCAAGATGAGGGTGACACCCCCACCCTTTTTTTGAGGACGCGCCACATGCGAGCTCACAAAATTTGGAGGCGAGGCCTCATTAAGCGGCATCAGTTCATTAGGTTTTAACCAGGTCTCGCAGAGACCAAAAACGTTTAGATTATGTTCTGTGATCAGATCATTAACGAGAATGGCTTTCGTATGAAGCGATCTAATATTCATAAAACCAAGTTTAAGTGTAATTGGTCGATCCGGGTGCGTATCTATCGAAGGATATTCATACGAGATGCGAGTAAGAATTGTGTTCTCTAGGCCTGACATCACCTCTCAAATGTTTGTTAGCGCGGTGGGATGATACGACCGTGGGAATCTGATCGTAAATATTTGTTACACGTGTAGAATTATCTGAAACCGGCACCGTTTCATCAGCAAAACCGGTCGGGGTGGAGTGATTGGATTTGTCTACTACCCCAGTAGAAAGTGCGTTTAAGTGTACTGTAGCACTATTCAAACTATTACGCTCTAGTCTACACAAGGAGCTATGTGCATGCTGGGAGTCTAGCCTAGCGCTTGTCAAACGTGCACTTTTCAATAAAGTGCCTCCGGCTCCCCAGTAACGGGTTCGATAAGCCGGGGCGAAGGGACTCGTCCGCAGCTGACCACCCGAGTTAAATTAATTCTCTTGGAATCAACCCAACTTCTCTCGACGTCATTCCCGCTTAAGTCATCCGACGCGCAAGCCCAGTAACTCAATTCGAGGCAAATCACCGGTATGACCGCGCCGTATTGATGGCTCCCTTCAATGGTTTGATGCTGGTATTTCGTTACGGATGTTTTTAGATGCCTTTGTTAAGGCCTCAGGGATTTGTTAGTCTATAGCGCCCCGTAGCGCTGCTCTCGCCGAAGTAACTTTTAATAAGGCCCCGCTCTGGCCGGTTTGGGGAAGTAAAGAGATTACTTCCCTTTTTTCGGTGGAAAGTCAGCTTGACTAAAGTATGACAATGATAGGATTGAAAAGAGAACTTTAATACATTAATCACTAATTCCAACGATCTATATATAAACACTTAACCGTAAAAGCGCTCCCTCGCACTCAATTGTTTCCAACAAAATAATATTTTACTTAATACAGGTTCAAGTGATTTAATCGAATTATTATTATCCTGTAATAAATTCTGAGGGCAAATTAATCCCTCAAAATCATCCAAATTGGCTTTGACGCGGCCCGAGTAAATTAAATACTTTGGCTCAGGGCCCGTTCCGCTTTTGATAAAGCCGCAAGCCTACTTCCCTTTTTCCGGGAGCAAGTCAGAATAGCAGAAGTAGGACAATGACAGTGTTTAAGAATAAGTTTAATACATTATTTACTAATTCTAACGGTATAGTATATATATATAAACACTTACTCTAAAAGTGCTTTCTCAACTTCGATTGTTTCCAACAGAATAATATTTTACTTTAATACTGGTTAAGATGAATTAATCGAATTACTATTATCCTGTAATTAATTCTGAAGGCAAATTAATCCCTCAAAATCATTCAAAGTAGCTTTGACGTGGCCCGATTAAATTAAATGCTTTTGATCTGGCCCCGTTCCGCTTTTGATAAAGCCGCAAGCCTACTTCTCTTTTTTCGGAAGTAAATCAAATTAGCAGAAGTATGGCAAAGACAGAGTTTGGAAATAAATCTAATGCCTTAGTCCCCAATTCTAAAATCTCCCGTTAATAAATCGTCTTATCAACCCATCCACAAGCAATCGACTGCATAAATCATACAAATTAGCGCACAACGAATTAAATGAGTATATACAACTCTTTTATTGAAGAAACATGAAATAAAATTACAAATCACAATCCTCCAAAAACTGAACAATTCCACTCACTGATGCCCTTGCAAATACAATCATTCAATCCTGGAGTAATTTTGATTGCAAAAATTAAATCAGAAAAGAGGAAAAGGAGGGTGCCAATTGGGGGTTATTTTTTGGTGGAAATAAAGTCGAGTGATCAATTCGATTCTATCTCTAAAAATCCAATTTAGAAACTAGTTTTGGTGACGGGAGGACCCACTACCCAATACGGTCTCCCTCCCCGCACGGAAATACAGAAAGAGTCGGTCTTCTCACCTAGTTTCTCAAGCAAAGTTGTCCAGTCCAATTCTTTTGAGTAAATCCAAGTTAATCGGTGCCAGCAATCTTGCGTCTTACACAAAAATCTCGAAGGCTTTGGAAAAAGGTCTTGAAACTCCTACCGGCTTCTGTTCGTTATGACCGCGGTCCAGGAGAGAGCCCCGTAGATGTCCAAGGTGACCTTTTTATAGACTTCTCTGGCCCTTCCCTTTTCCGCTGGCCTCTATACTGTCCAGTTTCCCACGCCTACGGCTTCTATACTGTCCAGCTTCCCACGCTCATCCCCTGCGGTTTTTCCGGGCAGCTCATTTCCGTTTCACTCTTTCCACCGAAATTCTGTGGAAACCCCCCTGGCAAGCACCCTATTTCCTCTTTTCTTTACTTCCCTTTTTATAAAACCAATACTTCAAAGTCAGACTTTGGTCAACCATTAAATCAAAATAATTCAAAGCCTTTGAATTGATTTCTTTTCTTTTTTCAACACACCCGCATTCTCATAAGGGTGGGCAGCTTAGTCTAATTCTGTGATAATATTGCTTTAAGCGGTTACAGAATACATTCCAGCCAAGCAATTAAAATAAAATACAATTTAAAGAAAATAAAATAAAATTAAAAGAAAACAAGAACTCATCTGTTCTTACCCTTTTTAACACACCCCTATTCTCATAAGGGTGGGCAGCTTAGTCTAATTCTGTGATAATATTGCTTTAAGCGGTTACAGAATATATTTCAGCCAAGCAAGTAAAATAAAATACAATTAAAATAAAATAAAAACCACCTTTGTGCCCTCGTGTGTGTTCCATTGATCAGACCACGTTCAATTTTGGTTTCTGGCAACGATTTGGCCCCATCTTTTGGAAGGTTTTGGAATTTCAGCTTTGCCAATTCACTCACTAATACCTAACTCAGATTTTGCACCATCTGCTGTTAAAATTTGGAATGTCGGCCCCGCTAATTTATTCCTGGGAGCAATCCATACTCACTTTTTTGCACCATTTGTTCCTTCCCCACACTCCATGTTACATGACACGCTAGTTAACTTTATCTTAATAGACTCCAAACTCATCCTGACAGGTGGTCTAATCACCTGTGACCCGGCCTGCTCTAAACTGACCTGTCATGTGTGGCTCAAACAGTAATCTATATTCCTAGAAAGAGTGAAGGCGCCTTCACGGTTAGGGTGAAGGCCGTCCTTCCTCAGCAGGTCGGGGCGGCCCCAGAAGTAAGGCCATTTATCTATAAAATACAGGTAACTTTAGAGCAGGCCGGGGCACAGGTGATTAGACCACCTGTCAGGATGGGTTTGGAGTCTGTTAAGGTAAAGTTAACTAGCGCTAGGCTAGACTTCCAGGATGCACATAGCTCCTTGTGTAGACTAGAGCGTGACAGTTTGAATAGTGCTTAACACACAAACACACTTTCTACTGGGGTAGTAGACAAATCCAATCACTCCACCCCGACCGGTTTTGCTGATGTTTTGCTGATAATTTTACATGTGTAACAAATATTTACTATCAGATTCCCACGGTCATATCGTCCCACCACGCTAACAAACATTCGAGAGGTGATGTCAGGCCTAGAGAACACAATCTTACTCGCATCTCGTTTAAATATCCTTCGATAGATACGCACCTTGATCGACCGATTACACTTAAACTCGGTTTTATGAATATTAGATTGCTTCATACGAAAGCAGTTCTCGTTAATGACCTCATCACGGAACATAATCTAAACGTTTTTGGTCTCCGCGAGACCTGGTTAAAACCTAATGAACTGATGCCGCTTAATGAGGCCTCGCCTCCAAATTTTGTGAGCTCGCATCCACATGAATTTACCATCAGAGCCACTTACTTCGGCGTTTCAGACTTTAACTGATACGTATGGTTTTACGCAAGCCGTACAGGCAGCAACGCATAAGAATGGAAATACCATAGATGTGGTATTATCCCGAGGACTTGCAACCTTAAATATAGCAGTACTGTCATCACTACTGTTCGGTCTGATCATTACTTAATAAAATTTGAAATTCTAGTTCCTTGTCAAAGACAAGAGAGCAATCAGAATTATAGGAGCCGTAATTTTAACTCCATGACTGCAATTACGCTATCAGAGTTACTGTCGCCGGCAACCGCTATATTTCCCGCATACACCGGCTCTATTGATAATCTTACAAATGAATTCAATGCGACATTGTTAAATGCCATTGACTCTATGGCGCCGTTACGTCTGAAAACTTGCCGTAGATTGCCTACTCCGTGGTTCACAGATGAAACGCGCACGCTTAAGCAATTATGTAGAAAGCATGAGCGCAGATGGCGTCTAACCAAACTTGAGGTTTTCCTGAAATATAAAGATGAGGTTATTTTAGCAAAAACTCTGTATTTTTCGCAAGTTATTAATCTCAATAAAACAATCCGAAACACGTATTTGATACAGTGGCAATGTTGACTCTACGCCAGTCGACCCCCGATAGTTCCTTCCACTCAGCTGAGAAGGAAAGAGAGATCAAGCAATGGATGTCTCTCAACTTCCTTCGTCTTAACCCAGATAAAACTGAGATGTTGATAATTGGTCCAACTCGTTATCAACACTTATTCAAGGAAACCACTATAACGATAGATAACCGTACTATCACTCAGAGCGATACTGTAACTAATCTCGGGGTAATATTTGACCAAACTCTCTCCTTTCAAAAGCACATTAAGAATATAACCAGAATTGTGTTTTTTCACCTTCGTAATATTGCAAAGATTCGTCCGATCCTCTCAACCGGTGATGCGGAAACTATTATACATGCGTTCGTCACGTCGCGCCTGGACTACTGTAATGTACTATTCTGTGGTCTTCCTAAGTCCCGCATCAAAAGTCTACAGTTAGTACAAAATGCTGCTGCAAGGCTGCTCTCACGGGCAAGAAAAATTGATCACATTACCCCAATATTAGCCAACTTACATTGGCTCCCGGTCCATTTAAGATGTGACTTCAAGGTTCTTCTATTAACCTATAAATCACTGCATGGCTTAGCGCCTTCATATCTCGTTGACCTAGTTGTTCCTTATGTTCCGTCTCGTAACCTTCGTTCGCAAAACGCTACCCTTTTAGCGACACCGAGGGCCAAGAAAATGTCTGAAGGGTCTAGAGCATTTTCTATTCGGGCTCCAGAGCTTTGGAATGCCCTACCAATGGATATTAGGACTGCTACCTCAGTAGAAACATTTAAGACACGTTTAAAGACACATTTCTATGACATGGCCTTTAACTAACCTGTAGTGGCCGATTCGGCTGGAGTTTGTTTTCTTTCGCTCTCCCCCCCTCCCCCCTCCCCGGCCGGGGAAGTGGTTAGGTGGCACCCAAGCTGACAGCGGCTATCTGGATTCTCGTGGGCCAATTCAGGATGGGGGAACTGCAGCTCAACCTCCTCGAAGACACTGCCAGGACAATTGAGGGCTCCTCCGGCAGCCCTTCGCTCTGACATGGACATACACTTTTTTTCATTGATTTTCATGTTATGTATCTTTTGTACCCTCTCTGCATCCATTTCAACCTGGTGATCCTGAAAGGGGGATCCTTCCATCTGTGGTCCGTTCTCAAGGTTTCTCATTTTCCCCTGGTAGGGTTTTTTTTAGTTTTTCCTTGCCCTTTTGGGAGCTTAAGATCAGGGGATGCTTTGAGAATAATTGTCAATTTTTGTCTATGTGAAGCCCTTTGAGACTGCTTGTGATTTAGGGCTATACAAATAAACTTGACTTGACTTGATGATTTAAAAAAATATCTTTACTTTTTCTAGCACATCTGTTTTTTTGCGATATTTCTTTTTTTTTTTCACTGGTAAAAGCGTGTCCTGGGTCATCCTCTGGGTCCTGCCGGCGGGACATGCCCGGAACACCTCACCAGGGAGGCGTGCAGGAGGCATCCTAGTCAAATGCCCCAGCCACCTCATCTGGCTCCTCTCAAGGAGGAGAGAGTGGTTCGACTCTGAGCCCCTCTCTGATGACCGAGCTTCTCACAAGTGCCCAGACACCCTGCACTTGTAAATGGGATTGCATTCTTTTGGTCACGACGCACAGCTCATGACCATAGGTTCTACATGCATTTATATTTTCATTTTCTCTAATAAATTATTAGGTTTACAGTAAACCCTTGCTACATTGCGGTTCATTTATAGCGGCTTCAGTCCATGGCATTGTCTGGCTTCGGATGAGGAAATGGAGCAGGGCGACCAAGTGCAGCTTAGACCAGGGTTTATTGGAACAAACTCAAAACACGAACTTGGTAGACTGACATAACTTAACTACCACACTAACAACAGGACTGACCTAACAGGACTTAAATACAAAACACAAAACATGAGGCAGGTGAACGCGGTTACGTTGATTGAGGTGACACAGGAAGAGAGGGGCGACGCGAACAGAAACCATGGCACCCTAGCAAAACTGGGGACAAGACATGACAGAAGCACACATGATCCACAGACATGAGCACACAGACGGACAAAACAATGACAACATGGACGTGACCGGGGACGAATCATGACACAGATTTTTTTTCCAAATTAAACAAAACATCAAAAATTCAAAATAAAACTTCTAAATTGAGGAATTATGGCATGAAAGTTGCCCACACGCTAGCAGAACGCAGGGAGTGCCCACTCAATTGCAGTTCGTACACTTGTACATTTTTATAAAAAAGTTGTTATATAAGAGTTCTAAAAACATATTAACAGTGTTTTACCTTGTTATAAAAAAATTGTTAGAATAATAAAAGAGTTCTAAAAACATATTTACAGTATGTACACTGGTACCTTGTTATAAAAATGTGTTATAATAAGAAGAGTTCTAAAAACATATTTACAGTATGTATACTTTAGCAACATCTACATATGTTACACACACACACACACACGTATCATATTTAGATTTATAATATTTAAACATTATTTTATGTACCGTAATTTTTGGACTATAAATCACGTTTTTTGTCATAGTTTGGGTGGGGGGCGACTTATACTGAGGAGCGACTAATATGTGAATTTGTTCACAAATTTTCAAAATCAAAAAAAAAGTTTAACTGCGATAAATGAACCGCGATGTAGCAAAGGATTACTGTAATTTGAATTTCAAGTGACGTCAGCAGCGCGGCGCGGTGGTTTACATAAAGGACAAAGATTCGATCACGGGATGACGAAGGGCCCCACGTATTACCGGCATCATTAGCGGCTTTGTTTGTAAGTGACACGGAGGACGAAGAGTTTGAAGGTTTTAAGGATTTGAAGTGAAACAGAAGGTTTGAAAAACTATTACCGTTTTTTTCCGTGTATAGTGCGCCCCCATGTATAGTACGCACCCCTAAAAATGGCATGCTGATGCTGAAAAAAAGCTTGTACCCATGTATAATACGCACCCAATTTTTATGAATTTTTTAAAAAAAAAAAATTATTTATTTTTTTTTTTTTTTTTTTTAAGTCCCTATGATCGTCACACACGCAGGGAGGCAATGGGTCCCATTTTTATAGTCTTTGGTATGGTCTTAACTAGGCTGGATGTAATTTTTTTTGTTGGCGTTGATTTCTCCGACTGCCCGTAAACGCACCACCGCGCTCCGTGCGCATGGAGCGTGTTTGAAGTGAACAGCAGAGAAGAAAGGAACAAGGCAAAGTGTTGTGAAATAAAATATTACCTGTAATACGGATTTAGGTAGAGAACTGAACTCTCGCTCTTTATATAGCTGACGTGTCTTGCTCATCCGTTCTGCGCATCTGTAATGGCGGCCTCCGTATGATATCCGGTTTGCGTGTGTGCGAGAGCGAGAGAGAGCGAGAGAGAGAGCGTGCGAGAGAACGCTCAACCGTAGCGCGCCGCCGACCGCCCAACTGCACCGGGCTGGTCGATTATTGTGACAGAGCCGTCGCTGAAATTTAGAAGATATTTTTAAAGTCCTGATGTACTTTCTAAAATTTAAGTGGACCTCAGTGCGCACTGCGCAGGGAGCTTAATTTGGTGCGGTCGCGCAACCGCAGCGCGCCGGGCGCTCACTGTCGCATTGCTTAAAGAGCGCCTTTGTGTTTTAGGATGAACAGCAGAGACCAAAGGAACAAGGCAAAGTGTTGTGAAATAAAATATTACCTGTAATACGCATTTTGTTATTTGTTGATTGAAACTGCTAATTAAACTGTGAATTGAAACTAATAGGAAGAAAACAACTCTCGCTCTTTATATAGCTGACGTGTCTTGCGCATCCGTTCTGTGCATTTTATTTCACAACACTTTGCCTTTCTTCTCTGCTGTTCACTTCAAACACGCTCCATGCGACCGCAATGCTCTCGTATCAGACGCTTGCTCGATCACCTGCTCGTTTGCTGTCCCGTGCGCGCACGAAGCGCGGTGGTGCGTTTACGGGCAGTCGGAGAAATCAACGCCAACAAAAAAAATTACATCCAGCCTAGTTAAGACCATACCAAAGACTATAAAAATGGGACCCATTGCCTCCCTGCGTGTGTGACGATCATCGGGACTTAAAAAAAAAAAAAAATTAAAAAAAAAAAATTCTTTTTTTTTTTTTTTTGTACCCATGTATAATGCGCACCCCAGATTTTAGGACAATAAATTAGTTAAATTTTGCGCACTATACACGGAAAAAAACGGTATGGCTTTTACGCACGCCTGGTCCTACTCTATGGAGCTCTCTTTCACCTTCGTGGATGGAAGTCGGGGGCCGGCACTCGGCCTGGTGGCTGTCCGGGGACGGTGGTTGGGGATCGGACATGGCTTTTACGCACGCCCGGTCCTATTCTATGGAGCTTTTTTCCACCTCCGTGGCTAGAAGTGCCATCTCCGGGGATGGAAGTCCACGCCGGTGCTTGGGGCCGTGTGGTGGTGAACTATTTATGTTAGTTATTTGATATATTTTACCGTTTTTTCCATGTATAATGCGCCCCCATGTATAATACGCACCCTAAAAATGGCATGTTGATGCTGGAAAAAAGCCTGTACCCATGTATAATATGCACCCAAATTTTGACTCCTACTTAAGTCCGTAAACGAGCAGGTGATCGAGCAAGCGTCTGATACGAGAGCATTGTGTTCGTATGCAGCGTGTTTGAAGTGAACAGCAGAGAAGAAAGCGCATCTGTAATGACGGCCTCCGTATCATATCCGGATTAAAAAATATATATATATATTTCTTTTGTGTCCGTATAATCCGCACCCCAGATTTTATGTTAATAAATTAGTTAAATTTTGCGCATTATACATGGAAAAAAACGGTATTTCATATAGCAACTTGTATATGTTTTTATCGTTACAGTTCAGTACTTGTTGGCTCATTGAACTCTTGTTTTGTTAAATAAAAAGACGTCTACCAAACCCATGTCTTTCCTTTTACCGTTTTTTTCCGTGTATAGTGCGCAAAATTTAACGAATTTATTGTCCTAAAATCTGGGGTGCGCATTATACATGGGTACAAAATTTTTTTTATTTATTTTTTTTAAATTTTTTTTCTTTTTTTTTAAAGATAGTCATGGTACAACAAAACCAACAACAGGACTGACCGACAAAGTCGTGGAACAAAAATAACAGGGTGACATTACCAAAGACAGGAACAGAAACCACATCATGACAGTAACACATGCAATGATCCGACGGTGAGCGAGGGGCAGACAGGACTTAAATACAAAACACGTTACATCGATTGAGGTGACACAGGAAGAGAGGGGCGACGCGAACAGAAACTATGGCAACCTAGACACATAGCAAAACTGGGGACGAGACATGACAAATCTCCCTCGAAATAAAACTTGAAATCACCTTTCTTCTTGTTTGTTCTCAATCGCGCATCGCATTCAGCCATCCTGCCCAACACAGTCAGTAAAATTCATAATTGACAACACATCGTTTGATGCGATGGTGCAATCCTTGATGGTGTGTTATTGTCAAATATTGTTTGTTTTTTAATCTCCATCGCGGACCGGACGTCATACGGAGGCCGCCATTACAGATGCGCAGAACGGATGCGCAAGACACGTCAGCTATATTAAGAGCGAGAGTTGTTTTCTTCCTATTAGTTTCAATTCACAGTTTAATTAGCAGTTTCAATCAGCAAATAACAAAATGCGTATTACAGGTAATATTTTATTTCACAACACTTTGCCTTGTTCCTTTGGTCTCTGCTGTTCATCCTAAAACACAAAGGCGCTCTTTAAGCAATGCGACAGTGAGCGCCCGGCGGGCTGCGGTTGCGCGACCGCACCAAATTAAGCTCCCTGCGCAGTGCGCACTGAGGTCCACTTAAATTTTAGAAAGTCCATCAGGACTTTAAAAATATCTTATAAATTTCAGCGACGGCTCTGTCACAATAATGCGACCAGCGCGGTGCAGTTGGGCGGTCGGCGGCGCGCTACGGTTGAGCGTTCTCTCTCGCTCTCTCTCGCTCTCGCACACACGCGCACACACGCACACGCGCACACACGCAAACCGGATATCATACGGAGGCCGCCATTACAGATGCGCAGAACGTATGCGCAAGACACGTCAGCTATGTAAAGAGCGAGAGTTCAGTTCTCTACCTAAATCCGTATTACAGGTAATATTTTATTTCACAACACTTTGCCTTGTTCCTTTCTTCTCTGCTGTTCACTTCAAACACGCTCCATGCGACCGCAATGCTCTCGTATCAGACGCTTGCTCGATCACCTGCTCGTTTGCTGTCTGTCACAATGTACCCTACACAAATCCGAAACATTTGTTGCGGCTCCGAGTCACGACGAGGGGCAAGTTTTAGTTTCCAAGGGTGTTTTTATTCCTCTTCAACGTCTCTCCCATACAGAGCCGCCTTTTTCACGTCCGCACGCGTCTTTCCCGTGCGCACACGGAGCGCGGTGGTGCGTTTATGGGCAGTCGGAGAAATCAACGCCAACAAAAAAAAATTACATCCAGAAATGGGACCCATTGCCTCCCTGCGTGTGTGACGATCATTTGGACTTAAAAAAAATAAAAATAAAAAAAATAAATAAAAATTCATAAAAATTGGGTGCGTATTATACATGGGTACAGGCTTTTTCCCAGCATCAGCATGCCATTTTTAGGGTGCGTATTATACATGGGGGTGCACTATACACGGAAAAAAACGGTACTTTGTTAACGCTATAATATAGTTATATACTAGATCTTTGGAATAACGACGAGGCAGACGTCAGGGCCCATGGACGAGGAATTTGATCGATGGATTTAATGATTTGGAGTGACACAGATGGTTTGATAATATTGTTGTTTATATGATAGTTATTTGATATATACTTTATATATCGTTATATGGGTCTGTGGAATATTTAGAATATTTAGACGGCGCATATGCGGCATCGTTTCCATAAAGGACGATCGATGGATTTAATGAATTGGAGTGACACAGATAAACGTGCGTTGGTGCAATCCTTGATGGTGTGTTATTGTCAAATATTGTTTGTTTTTAATCTCCATCGCGGACCGGACGTCATACGGAGGCCGCCATTACAGATGCGCAGAACGTATGCGCAAGACACGTCAGCTATATTAAGAGCAAGATATGTTTTCTTCCTATTAGTTTCAATTCACAGTTTAATTAGCAGTTTCAATCAGCAAATAACAAAATGCGTATTACAGGTAATATTTTATTTCACAACACTTTGCCTTGTTCCTTTCGTCTCTGCTGTTCATTTCAAACACGCTCCATACGACCGCAATGCTCTTGTATCAGACGCTCGCTCGATCACCTGCTAGTTTGCTGTCTATCACAATGTACTCTACACAAATCCGAAACATTTGTTGCGGCTCCGAGTCACGACGAGGGGCAAGTTTTGGTTTCCAAGGGTGTTTTTATTCCTCTTCAACGTCTCTCCCATACAGAGCCGCCTTTTTCACGTCCGCAGCCCATGCGCGCACGGAGCGCGGTGGTGCGTTTAGGGGCAGTCGGAGAAATCAACGCCAACAAAAAAATTACATCCAGCCTAGTTAAGACCATACCAAAGACTATAAAAATGGGACCCATTGCCTCCCTGCGTGTGTGACGATCATTGGGACTTAAAAAAAAAAAAAAAATTTTAAAAAATATTTAAAAAAATTCATAAAAATTGGGTGCATATTATACATGGGTACAAGCTTTTTCCCAGCATCAGCATGCCATTCTTAGGGTGCGTACTATACATGGGGGCGCACTATAAACGGAAAAAAACGGTACTTCAAACTGTATATAACACGAAAGAAAAACAGTTCTGATCAACAACAATCTATGAACCAAACCTACAGTTAACTAAAAGGAATGAAGTTTCTTTCAACCAAATAAGAACATTTCACCTATGCAAATAAGCTCTGCTCATTATTAGTGAAGGCCTCTTACAGGAACAAAAACACACAGATAACATAAGGACAGGAAGGATATATATGGCTGACAGGGATCAAAAGACATCCCTGTCACTAAAGAGAAAGAACCGAGATAAAAGGAATGCCATAATGTCAGGCACAGAGTAGGGAGAGGACTCGAATGCAGAGTTCGAAAGTTCAAGGAGTTTATTTCCTCTGCGGATGACCGCTCCAAAAACAAAAGGCGCCTCGCAAGGAGGGAAAAAGGTGACAACCAAAAGTGCCTCAACACGAGGAAAAAAGGGGATAAACAAAAGCGCCTCTACTCGAGGGAAAAAAGGGCTGAGAACTGCAAACAAAAGGCGCCTCACACGGAGGGAAAAAAAAGGCAAGATCGCACGGGCAAAGCTCGGGAAATAGCTGGGGCTATGGAGTCGCTGGTGGCCATGGCTCGCAAGACGCACTGGCACAAGGTGAGGGGAAGACGCAGACTAAATACAAATACGGAGGGAGGAGGACACAGGTGCGGACAATCAGGGCAAACGACACAGGTGCACGTAGTTATCATAGAAGGTCAAGCGGACGGTCGTGCAGGGAAGGGCCCATACTCTTCGTGAAAACACGAGGGACAGGACAAAACAAAACAATCTACAAAACCCCGACATCATGACATAACCCCCCCCCTCTAGGGCCGGATCCCAGACGGATCAGGAGCATCGGGGTGAGCAGCGTAGAAGGCCTCCAGCAGACCGGGATCCAGGATATAGCTGCGCGGCACCCATTGCCGCTCTTCTGGCCCATAACCCTCCCAGTCTACCAGGTATTGCCAGCCCCTACCCCTCCTGCGTACGTCCAGTAGCTCCTTGACCGCGTACGCAGGCCCACCCCCCACAGTTTGCGGAGGCGGCTCGGGAGCCGGCACCATCCCACTTTCCCTGACCGTCTTGATCTTCTCCACGTGGAAGGTGGGATGCACGGCGAGGGACCGGGGCAGGTGAAGTCGTACAGCGGCTGGGTTCACGACCTTAGAAATGGGGAATGGCCCCACAAAACGGGGGGCCAACTTTCTGGAGCCCACCTGGAGGGGAAGGTCCCGGGCGAACAGCCAGACCCGTTGGCCCCGCTGGTAGGCGGGCGCCGGCTGTCGTCTCCGGTCGGCCATCCTCTTCACTCGGTCTCCCTGGCGGACCAGCATGGCTCGTGCGGCCGCCCAGATGCGGCAACATCTCACCACGGCGCGCGCCGAGGTCACGACACCTCTGGCTCGTTGTCAGGAAAGACCGGGGGCTGATAGCCGAAAACACACATGAACTGTGACATTCCAGTAGCCGTGGTTGGAAGGGAGTTGTGGGCGTATTCTACCCACGTCAAGTTCTTGCTCCACGTGGAGGGGTTCTGGGTCACCAGGCAGCGGAGGCCTGTTTCCAGTTATTGGTTGATGCGTTCGGCCTGGCCGTTTGCCTCCGGGTGGTAGCCTGACGTGAGACTCACGGTGGCCCCTATGAGTTTACAAAACTCCTTCCAGAACCTGGACACGAACTGGGGACCCCTATCTGAGACAACGTCCCGTGGGAACCCGTGTATTCTAAAAACAAGGTCCATGAGGACTTCGGCCGTTCGTTTGGCTGAGGGCAACTTGGGCAAGGCAATGAAGTGGGCCATCTTAGAAAATCGGTCCACTACTGTGAGTATGGTTGTCTTCCCTTTGGACTCAGGAAGTCCCGTGACAAAGTCCCAGGGACGAGAGGGAATGGGGAGAGGTTGCAGCAACCCCACCCGGGCGCCGGGGGTGTTCTTGTTGCGCACACAAACGGAGCAGGCTGCCACGTATTCCCTGACATCGGACTCCATGGAGGGCCACCAGAATCGCTGCTGTACAACGTACAGGGTTCGTCGCACGCCGGGATGGCAGGCGAGCCGGGAGGTGTGTCCCCAGTGGATGACTTGGGGACGCAGCGTGGGCGGCACAAAAAGTCGATTCGTTGGGCAGTTACCCCCTGGTGGTGCGTCGCCGTTGGGCTGCTTCACTTGCTCTTCAATGGGCCAGGTCACGGCCCCCACCACACAGTGAGGGCGAAGAATGGGTTCGGACTCCTTGGCCTCCGGATCTGGGCTGTAGACGCGCGACAGTGCATCGGGTTTGACGTTCTTGGCACCCGGTCTGTAGGACAGGGTGAAATTGAAACGGTTAAAAAAAGCGACCAACGTGCCTGCCGTGAGTTCAGCCATTTTGCATTCTTGAGGTACTGTAGGTTTTTATGATCCGTCCACACTAGGAAGGGTTGTTGGGCTCCCTCCAGCCAGTGTCTCCACTCCTCGAGCGCCTGCTTCACCGCCAACAGCTCTCGATCACCTACGTCGTAGTTTTGTTCGGCGGGGTCATCCGTCGGGACAGGTAGGCGCACGGGTGAAGCTTGTTGTCCTCTGGTGACCTTTGGGACAGGACGGCGCCGATTCCTTGACTGGAGGCGTCTACCTCCACCACGAACCAGGGCTCGAAACTAACGATTGCCCGATTGCCCGGGGCAAGTAGCGATGGCAGACGGGCAAGTAGAATTTTTCCTCACTTGCCCGAACTTGCCCTGCCATAATACCATGTTTTCAAGCTGTAAAAAGACGATTTTGTGCATAATTTCTCGCAACTTCTGCCGCTTCTGGTCCGACATTTTGTTTTCTAGGGAGCGGTTAGTTTCTCGTGTAAGTCTGCAATACATTGATAACGGCAAAGCGCTTCGTAATTAAATGCATGCTCCCTCACCCGTCCCTGGCTCTTCTGCGCCTGCGCACCAGCAAAGCTTGTTTCTGTGTCGGGCAAGTAAAAATCCACTCCAAAAAAATTCGGGCAAGTAAAATTTTGTTTCGGGCAAGTAAAATGTTCTCCAACTTGCCCGAGGGCAACTTGGGCAAAGAATAAGCTTCGAGCCCTGCGAACTGACGAGAGGGGTCGGGTAGTGTGAGGATTGGGGCGGTGCTGAAATCGCCTCTTTAGTTCCTGGAAGGCGGCCTCTGCCTCCGTCGTCCAACAGAAGGGGGTCGTTGGAGAAGTCAGAGCATGCAGCGGGGCCGCTGTGGCGCTGAAGCCTCGGATGAAACGTCTGTAGAAATTAGCAAAGCCTAGAAATTGCTGCACTTTCTTGCGGTTATCGGGTCTGGGCCATTGGGTCACGGCGCTTACTTTTGCTGGGTCCATTTGTACCTTACAGGGTGTTATGATGAAGCCAAGGAAGGATATAGTGTCGACGTGGAACTCGCTCTTCTCCGCCTTCACGTACAGGTGATCGTCCAGGAGGCGTTGCAGGACCGACTTAACATGGTTCTCATGGGTCTCCATATCAGGTGAATAGATTAGAATGTCATCCAGGTAGACATAAACAAAACGATCTATAAAGTCTCCCAGAACATCGTTAATCATTGCTTGAAACACGGCGGGGGCATTGGTGAGACCAAATGGCATCACCAGGTACTCAAAGTGTCCTCGGGGGGTGTTGAACCCTGTCTTCCATTCATCTCCCTCCCTGATGCGCACAAGGTGGTAAGCGTTACGCAAATCTAGTTTGGTGAAAATCCGAGCTTGCTGCAACTGATCGAAGACCGTTGCCATGAGTGGAAGAGGCTATCTATTTTTAATAGTGATCTGGTTGAGGGGGCTATAGTCTATGCAGGGGCGCAGGGTACCGTCCTTTTTGCCCACAAAGAAAAACCCGGCCCCTGCAGGGGAGGACGAGGGTCTGATCAATCCCGCCTTGAGCGATGTGTCTATGTATTCATTCAGAGCTTGTTTTTCGGGTTCTGAAAGGGAATAAAGCCTCCACTTGGGTATAGTAGCCCCAGGCAGGAGCTCTATAGCGCAATCGTATGGACGGTGGGGCGGTAGCGAGCTAGCTTTAGCTTTGCTAAAGACGTCCGCGAGTTGGTAGTAACATGCAGGTACCCCTGTCAGGTCCGGGGTTTCGGGGTCTGGGTCACGAAGAACGGAGTCGGAACTAGGGTCGCGGGTAAGGTTGATCGGGGAATTAGGGGTAAGACACGACCCTTGGCAACGGGATCCCCATTCCCTTATCTCGCCTGACTCCCAGTCCACGACGGGGTTGTGCCGCCATAGCCACGGGTACCCGAGGATGATCGGGTTCATGGGAGAGGTGACCACATGTAGCCTGATTTCTTCATGATGGTTCCCGAAGGACAGAGAGATGGGTTCAGTGACTTGAGATATGTCGAAGAGCGCTTGCCCATTGAGTGCCTTGGCTTTCACAGTCTTGGCTAGTGGTTCGGTTTTTATTCCTAATCGCCGGGCGAAAGCCCAGTCGATCAAGCTCTCGTCTGCCCCGGAGTCAATTAACACCCCTAGTTGGGTGCTTTTCCCGAAACATGTAAGGGTACCGATGGGTAGGCTCCGACACCTCTGCTGGCTACCGGAGAAGGCGCTTACCTTCATTGTCCTTTTCTCGGGGCAGGAGACGACAATATGTCCCAGAGCGCCGCAGTAGTTGCATCGGCCTTCCTGGTGTCGGCGCTGCTTCTCCTCGGCGCTCAACTTGGCTCTGCCGAGTTTCATGGGTTCAGCCCCGGGCGGTAGCAGTGCCGTGTTCGATGATTGACGGTGCGTCTCGAGGTGCGGCGATGCCAACCCGGCCACGGGGGGGAAGACGGTCGCGCTCCGGCTTGTGCGCTGCTTCTTCCGGTCCTGCAGGCGATTGTCTGTGCGGATAGCCAGCGCGATGAGCGCGTCGAGGTCAGCGGGGAGGTCGAGGGGAACGAGTTGGTCCTGGATGGTTCCAGAAAGACCTTTGAGGAAGATATCGTACAGGGCCGTCTGGTTCCACCCGCATTCCGCGGCCAGAGTGCGGAAGCGGATCGCGTAGTCGCTGACTGACTCTCGACCCTGGGACAGCTGGCAGAGCTCGCGCGCCTTTTCACGGTCCGAGGAAACTGGATCGAATACCATGCGCAGAGCCTCAACGAACGCGGAGAGAGAGCGGCACGTGGGGGAATCCCGGGCCCATTCTGCCGTTGCCCACGCCCGGGCTCTTCCTGTCAAGTACGAGAGCATGTAGGCCACCCGGGAGCGTTCGGTGGGGAAATCGCCTGGGGACCGCTCAAATTGCATCTCATACTCTGTGACGAAGGCTTTGCTGCCCCCAGGTTCTCCAGCGTATCGTTCAGGGGGAGCCAGCCTGACCCCCATTGCCATAGGCGCGGGAACCTGCCGATCGATCGGGTAGGGCACTGGAGGACTGGGGGTCGCTGTTGGTCAAGCGGTCAGCAGCGTGACAATGTCCTGCATCTGCTGGCTCAGTGATCCCACCTGGGCGACCACCGCCGCTCTGAAGTCTTCTTGGGTTTTACGGATTTCGTGGACATCCACTCACAGGGCATCGACCTGCTGCTGGGGTTGGGCTAGCGTCGATGCCTGGGAGCGCACCGCGGCGGCCAGCCGTTCTGACTCTGCCGAGTCCATGTCTGGCCAGTGCGTACTGTCAGGCACAGAGCAGGGAGAGGACTCGAATGCAGAGTTCGAAAGTTCAAGGAGTTTATTTCCTCTGCGGATGACCGCTCCAAAAACAAAAGGCGCCTCGCAAGGAGGGAAAAAGGTGACAACCAAAAGTGCCTCAACACGAGGAAAAAAGGGGATAAACAAAAGCGCCTCTACTCGAGGGAAAAAAGGGCTGAGAACTGCAAACAAAAGGCGCCTCACACGGAGGGAAAAACAAAGGCAAGATCGCACGGGCAAAGCTCGGGAAATAGCTGGGGCTATGGAGTCGCTGGTGGTCATGGCTCGCAAGACGCACTGGCACAAGGCGAGGGGAAGACGCAGACTAAATACACATACGGAGGGAGGAGGACACAGGTGCGGACAATCAGGGCAGACGACACAGGTGCACGTAGTTATCATTCCGGGAAGATCAAGCGGACGGTCGTGCAGGTGAAGGGCCCATACTCTGTACAAAATAAAACAGGAAGTGAAAACACGAGGGACAGGACAAAACAAAACAATCTACAAAACCCCGACATCATGACACATAAACTCGTAAAGACAAGGCCTAAAGGTCTGGCAGGCCAAGGCTTCACTTAAATTATTCCAACATTTCCCTTCTGTTTATCACACATTTGCTCAATTTCTAGATTACCAAAAACAACCACTTCTCTCGATTTTCAGTTGTCGGATCACAAGTATGAGCACAAATATGTTTCAACCAAAAAGGATAAATGTCATCATTCGGAAACACACAGATCTGGGAAAAAGTCTGTAAACTCAAGTGCAAAAATTGCATCATCATCATCGTTATCATCAAAGTCAAAGTCTGCTTTATTGTCAACGTTTTCACATGCCGAGACACACAGAGATCGAAATTACGTTTTCTCTATCCCACGGTGACAAGACATATTACACGTAGACATACAAGTAAAGTATGCTGCCGTTCAGACATTAGGCATACCCGGGCCATCTTGTCTTCCATGGGCAATATTGCTGTATGAGACGGTTAAACAGAGCACGGAAACATGGAATACAACAACATCCACACAAGGTGAGTACAGCAGTAATTGAGGACACAAGGGCTTTATACTTCCCAAAAGCAGTCATCCACTTGTTGTGCTCTTTCATCCTCGTATTGAGGGATTGCGAGCTTGCAATCACCTTCGTCAGGCTCCCATCAGGGGCGGTGTCATTCTGGATGAAGGTGCAGCATTGTTCCCTGAACATTGCGCAGACCCTTCCTTTCCCAGACAACAACATAACAAGAGCATTGCGGTTCTGGATTGACATTAGGGAAGGCATGGCTAGCTGTTCGTGCACTGCCTCAAGTCCCGCTTGCCCAATTTCTGCATGTTGTAATGGATGTAATTTATCCTGTCAACGTTCTTGTTCATCGTACACCAGCAGCAAATGGAGGACTCCCATCCCGCTGCAATTTGGTTAATTAATTCTTATTAATCAGGAACTCCTCTGGGGACTCTAATTGCATCAATTTCAGTCAGATCATCGTCGCCTCTCAAATTTAAAGACATTATGTTTTTGTTTTTTCCAGCTTTTTCCCAGATATTGGCATGTACAATTTTGGTTGACTACATTCTCTAAAAGCAATGGTTCTTTTCTTTTCTTTTTTTTTTCAACGGATATTATTTAGAACACTGTCGCACATTTCACAATCAGTAGACGTGACAGATTTCACACAATCTTTTATCAATGGCAACGATACAACATAAAGAATTGGTCGTGAACCCATACACATGACATTCTTTTTTTTTCTGTCTTTGCAGCTTGGTTTGCCTTTAGCAATCAATTGTTTCTTTTACCAGTTACTCTTATAGTCACCTAAAACAAACTATCCACATTCATTTTAGAGATAGTGATTCCATCCTTTAACATCTACAGCAGTTGTTGACAAGGTATTATTTCTTCACATAACGTTTTTACCACTGTTAAGGCATTCAGTGTTTATTTTGAAGCCAATTCAATCCATTTTGAGAATGCATCTATTATGACCAGGCATTATAACCCTGTGGATTGTTTTTAGCACATGTTAAACAAGCTCTAACAATCAAATATATATTTTTTATAAATGTTTTGAATATGAATCAAATTCATATGTTGCATAAAACTGACTGAACTGCCCTTTCATCCCCCCTGTTGAGCCAGGTGTCAACGCCACGTGACAACACCATGGCTCAATACAGCTGCCCATTTGTATCGTTTTTTTTCCTTTCTCAATGTGACAACCCAACCCACCAATCGAAAAAAAAATCAACAAAGTAATAAATAAATGCCGGTAAAGTAATATAATAGTTAATTGTTGTAGTTTCTGAACTTTAACTACCGTTTTTTTCCGTGTATAATGCGCCCTCATGTATAATACGCACCCTAAAAATGGCATGTTGATGTTGGAAAAAAGCCTGTACCCATGTATAATACGCACCCGATTATTATTATTTTTTTTTAAAGTCCCAATGATCGTCACACACGCAGGGAGGCAATGGGTCCCATTTTTATAGTCTTTGGTATGGTCTTAACTAGGCTGGATGTATTTTTTTTTGTTGGCGTTGATTTCTCCGACTGCCCGTAAAGGCACCACCGCGATCAGTGCGAACATGTGAAAAAGGCGTGCGGACATGTGAAAAAGGCGGGTCTGTATTGGAGAGACCTTGAAGAGGAATAAAAACACCCTTGGAAACCAAAACTTGCCCCTCGTCGTGACAAATGTTTCGGATTTGTGTAGGGTACATTGTGACAGCAAACGAGCAGCTGATCGAGCAAGCGTCTGACACGAGAGCATTGCGTTCGTATGGAGCATGTTTGAAGTAAATAGCAGAGAAGAAAGGAACAAGGCAAAGTGTTGTGAAATAAAATATTACCTGTAATAGGCATTTTGTTATTTGCTGATTGAAACTGCTAATTAAACTGTGAATTGAAACTAATGGGAAGAAAACTGATTTCTCACTCTTTATATAGCTGACGTGTCTTGCGCATCCGTTTTGCGCATCTGTAATGTCGGCCTCCGTATGATATCCGGTTTGCGATGGAGATTAAAAACCAAACAATATTTGACAATAACACACCATCAAGGATTGCACCATCGCATCAAACGATGTGTCGTCAATTATGAATTTTACTGACTAAGTGTGTTGGGCAGGATGGCTGAATGCGATGTGCGATTGACAACAAACAAGCAGAAAGGTGATTTCAAGTTTTATTTCGAGGGAGATTTGTCATGTCTCGTCCCCAGTTTTGCGATGTGTCTAGGTTGCCATAGTTTCTGTTCGCGTCACCCCTCCCTTCCTGTGTCACCTCAATCAATGTAACGTGTTTTGTATTTAAGTCCTGTCTGCCCCTCGCTCAACGTCGGATCATTGCATGTGTTTTTGTTCAGTGGCCACCAGCTCAGTGGACTAGTGGTTAGAGTGTCCCCCCTGAGACTGGAAGGTTGTAGGTTCAAACCCCGGCCGTGCCATACCAAAGACTGTAAAAATGGGACCCGTTGCCTCCCTGCTTGGCACTCAGCATTAAGGGTTGGAATTGGGGGTTAGAAGGAGTGGAGCTCTTTACAAGCCCTAGGCTTCGTCTCCCTCCTTGCACAGTTATTAATATAATATGTGCTAAACAATAAACTAACTAAACTAACTGTCATGATGTGTGTTTGGTTTCTGTTCCTGTCTATGGTAATGTCACCCTGTCTTTTTGTTCCACGTCTTTGTCGGTCAGTCCTGTTGTTGGTTTTGTTGTACCATGATTTTCTTAAAAAATAAAAATAAAAAAATAAATAAAAAAAAATAAAAAAAATTGTACCCATGTATAATGCGCACCCCAGATTTTAGGGCAATAAATTTGTTAAATTTTGCGCATTATACACGGAAAAAAACGGTAACTCAATCGCTCTCTTATTCTCAAATTTTAAATTTAGCTTTGAAATGTCGTTTTTTCATAATTGTTCATCATCCATTTCCAGAAAGCAAGTTCTTTCCATCTCTCAAATGTTTCATCAAGGCTAGGCATTAAAGAAGCGTGGACCAGTTTCTGCCCATAAACAAATTGCTCGCCTTTTTTTTTTCTTCCTATCTTTACAAAATCGTTTTTGTTTTGCGGTGCAAATCAGATAGACTACAGACTAATAAATACTTTAGTGCACCTATATTAGCCAATTTCATCCTTTTCACACATAACACTTACAACACACAGACAACACAAAAACAGCAGAGACACAGCTCACAAACAATACCAACAAACAACGCTGCGCAAACGTCATCCTCTATTTTGACGTACTTTTTCTTTTTTTTTTCTTTCCTCAGTGCCTTTTATCCTTCGTGCAACTATTGTCACACCTTCCCTAAGCATCACCCTGCTTCAATATCACTTGCTACCACGCCCTCAGCATACCCCTGGAGTGGGTACGACCCCACTCCGCGCGCAGCCACAGCAAGGGAAGTGAGGGGCGGGGGGCGGTTTCCATACTGATTTATCTCAGCCCCTGGCCAGTACTGGGACGATCAATGCCGTCGTCTCCCGCCCGCGCCAACCCAGCAAATAGCTACCCGCAGAGTCCAGAGCCCCACAGAGTCCAGACATCAGTGTCCCCCACAATCAAATTACAATATCAATCACCCCACTCACCTTCCAACATCCGTGGAGACAATGGAACAGAACGGTCCATGTGGAACACCACAGGACCACCACCGGCTCCTACAGCCTTTTCACAGCACAATACCACACTCCCCCCTCCACAGTTCAGTCTCAGTGGGGACAATGGAAGGCAGAAAGGCACAGGTGAGACACTGGAGGAGGAAGCTCCTGCAGTCCTCCCACTAACCAATTACAACAAACAACAAAAGCCCAAATCACTTTGTCTGTATGTCTGTTTGGGAAGTTTACAACGGCCAAACGTTACAAATGACAACCCACAAGACGCAGGTCTTGGAACCACATCGATGACCGCCAAACGCAAATGCCAGGTCAGGGACTGTTCTTCGTCTGTTCTTTCAAACTTTTGTAGTAAATTTTATTGCCCTTTTGAACTGGGCAGATAGGGGTGTATGCGAGACGAGTTTGAGCACTTCCTAATGATTCCCCCTAACCAAAGACCATTTATGACAGGGGCTATCCCATTTATTGCCTCCTGTTTTAAAGGAGATTCTCTGGTCTTTGTCGGATCTGGGCTGGGGGAATGGATGTTAAGTCCAGTAGCAAATGGTTCCTTTGATCAGTCAAACAAACGTTGATTAGCCAGGGAAGCGCATAAGCTCGAGCTTATTGACTTGCAGTGCGATTCCGCTATGAAGGATACATTTGGGTCTGTGGGATTGGATACGTTTTATCAGTATCTTGTGCCAGGTTACCCCAAATTAACAGCCATGGCTGCAAAGGTTCTCTCCATGTTTGGGACTACTTATCTTTGTGAACAGGTGTTCTCTGTGATGAACAATAATAAAACAAAGCAGCGCTCAAGGTTAACAAATGAACACTTGAATGACATTGTTAAATGTGCTGCTACTCAGGATTTGACACCTGATATCGACGCACTTGTAAAGGCAAAAAGATGCCAAGTTTCAGGAGCCAGCAGCAGCAAGAGTGCAGTGAGAGAGAGAAAAAAGTGTGATGACACGACATTTGTTTGCACTCATGAATACAGATCATTAAAAATAAGATTAATCTGGTTTCATATTAAAGACAATTAATATTGTGCAGTATATTCTCAGCTTCAGTAGGCCCAGCCTAGTAGTTTGAGCTTATTGCCCATGCACTGCTAAACCTTTTATTTTGTATTTTTATTTATTATTATTTCAAAGCAGTATGACAATTAAGGCAATACATTTTTTTTCATAGCTCCCACTTGAGTTTGTTTAGTGTGGTGAGTTGGTTCAGGTGTAAAACTGCATTCACTCAACTGTTAAAATAAACCCGTTGTTGACACATTTAATGCCAAACATGAAAATCATTTTTTTTCTCCATTGTTTGTGAATAAATGTGTTGTGCTTAGAAAAGATCCCTTGTCATCCGTGATTATAATATGTAGGGTAGGCTACAAATGTAGGCTGAATGATAAAGCATAGTACTGCCAAACAAAGCTAAATAGTTGGAGTTGACATTCTTTTACTGATCCGGCCCACCTGAGAACAGAAAGTCTGGATCCGGCCCCAGAGCCAAACTGAGTTTGACACGCCTGATCTAGATGAAATACATCAGAACATTTGCCTTTCTCAATCGTCACAACGCAAGCAGTGTCTGCTTCCACCAAGTGTTTCCTCACCCAGTTGCCTAAGTCAGGGGGGGGAACAGTGAGGAGCGCATTTTTAAGATGTTGCGGATAAGCACTCTCAGCTGCATCATCGAATGATATGCCACTGTGCACCTAGAATTCTTTTCCAAATCTTAATTGAATGGTGGTCTCATCACTTTTTATCTCAACATTTTTTGTCTCTTGAATTTGTTCTCTTCTCTCTTGTGAAGCTTTCAACCACATTCTAGCACAATTCAACTCTCTCTCTTTCCTTTTCTTTTTCAGTCCCTTTGTCGTCCTATCTACACTCTCCTCCAAAACATCAACCACTATCTTCCACACTTCAACTTTGAACTTCCCTTCTACTCCATACTTTTTCTTCCACTTTGGCAGGTATTGCATACAATTAAGACATTTACTCGCCATGAACTTCTCATCTCCTTCAAGAGCTAGGGATTTACCGGTTTTATTTCCCATCCTAATTTGGTATTTAGGTTTATACAATTCTTTTTCTTTTTTCTTTTCTTTGAGGATCCTCAATGCAGGTTTAAATTCACCCTCCACCAAATTCTCTTTGCAGTCAATTTATCCTACCAGTCGCACTCTCAACCACACAGCTTTCATGCAAACAGCTTGGAAAAACGGACAAAAAAAGAATCTACGCCCTTCTTCAATTAGGAAAAAGAAATTCAGTTTTTTCTTAGCCCGTTCCTTCCAATGGGACTAGAATCCCAGCTGTTTCATAGCTTGGAAAAAGCCAAAGCCGTATCTCATAGCCCGGACAAACCAAAGCCGTATCTCATAGCTTGGACAAACCAAAGCCGTATCTCATAGCTCGGACAAACCAAAGCCGTATCTCATAGCTTGGACAAACCAAAGCCGTATCTCATAGCTCGGACAAACCAAAGCCGTATCAGCGCTTTTTCCTATAACTTACTTGTCCACTGGTTTGATGCACTGCCGGTTCCCGTCAATCCACCTCTGTCAGACGAAGGCAGACCTAAGATGCTGGCCCAGCGAAGAAATTCTCTTCCCAGGACTTTCTTTTCCAGATCCTCCTAAAGGACACTGGCTTGTCGACAATGCAGCACGTCCTCCTCCGTCAGCCAGATGGCGGGTATGAGGGATCCGGGTCACGGCACCAAAATGTTGGGGTGGTGCTCACTCTAACTTATTTTGCAAGAACCACACAGGAGACAAGCAAGTCATTTTAAACACTTGCAAGTGGAGAGTCCATTCATAGCTGTGCTTACAGCGATGGTCGAATGGAGGTCTGACTCAGGCCTCATCAGGTGCATATTTATTGAGAGAAAAAGAGTGGGGTTGAAAGTGGGGGTGTGGGAACACAGGATGGGGTGAAGCTGCTTCCCTGCTGATCAAAGCATAGCAGGGGGCCTTTTACGACGTTGTGTAAACAAAGCAACTTTGATTGCTTCCTCTGCAGCTATTCAGTCAGCTGAAAAAATTTTAGCACTTTGGTCTACAACTTTTGTTAAGACAGGACAAGCTAGGTAAATTATTACAGGTTACATTCCAACATAATCATACGATGAAGATATTCTGCAAACCCTAACATATCCCCCCTGTTTTATCATATGATTATGTCAATCCCGATCAATCAAACATAAGTAAGAAAATACAATGACAGCAATAACTTCCAGTGAAGATGAGGTTTTTTCCTCAATACTCCAGCCCAAATCTTGTGTGAGTTAAAAACCTGCGGCTAGATATTATTTTGCAGGAAAAGTCTCACAGGGTCACATTCCAACATAATCATATGATGAAGATACCGTTTTTTTCCATGTATAATGCGCCCCCATGTATAATACGCACCCTAAAAATGGCATGCTGATGCTGGAAAAAAGCCTGTACCCATGTATAATACGTACCCAATTTTTATGAATCTTTTGAATTTTTTTTATTATTTTTTTTAAAGTCCCAATGATCGTCACACACGCAGGGAGGCAATGGGTCCCATTTTTATAGTCTTTGGTATGGTCTTGACTAGGCTGGATGTAATTCTTTTTGTTGGCGTTGATTTCTCCGACTGCCCGTAAACGCACCACCGCGCTCCGTGCGCGCATGTGAAAAAGGCGTGCGGACGTGAAAAAGGCGGCTCTGTATGGGAGAGACGTTGAAGAGTAATAAAAACACCCTTGGAAACCAAAACTTGCCCCTCGTCGTGACTCGGAGCCGCAACAAATGTTTCGGATTTGTGTAGGGTACGTTGTGACAGACAGCAAACGAGCAGGTGATCGAGCAAGCGTCTGATACGAGAGCATTGCGGTCGCATGGAGCGTGTTTGAAGGGAACAGCAGAGAAGAAAGGAACAAGGCAAAGTGTTGTGAAATAAAATATTACCTGTAATACGGATTTAGGTAGAGAACTGAACTCTCGCTCTTTATATAGCTGACGTGTCTTGCGCATCCGTTCTGCGCATCTGTAATGGCGGCCTCCGTATGATATCTGGTTTGCGTGTGTGCGTGTGTGCGCGTTTGTGCGAGAGAGAGCGAGAGAGAGAGTGCGAGAGAGAACGCTCAACCGTAGCGCGCCGCCGACCGCCCAACTGCACCGCGCTGGTCGCATTATTGTGACAGAGCCGTCGCTGAAATTTAGAAGATATTTTTAAAGTCCTGATGTACTTTCTAAAATTTAAGTGGACTTCAGTGCGCACTGCGCAGGGAGCTTAATTTGGTGCGGTCGCGCAACCGCAGCGCGCCGGGCGCTCACTGTCGCATTGCTTAAAGAGCGCCTTTGTGTTTTAGGATGAACAGCAAAGACCAAAGGAACAAGGCAAAGTGTTGTGAAATAAAATGTTACCTGTAATACGCATTTTGTTATTTGCTGATTGAAACTGCTAATTGAACTGTGAATTGAAACTAATAGGAAGAAAACAACTCTCGCTCTTAATATAGCTGACGTGTCTTGCGCATCCGTTCTGCGCATCTGTAATGGCGGCCTCCGTATGACGTCCGGTCCGCGATGGAGATTAAAAAACAAACAATATTTGACAATAACACACCATCAAGGATTGCACCATCGCATCAAACGATGTGTCGTCAATTATGAATTTTACTGACTAAGTGTGTTGGGCAGGATGGCTGAATGCGATGCGCGATTGACAACAAACAAGAAGAAAGGTGATTTCAAGTTTTATTTCGAGGGAGATTTGTCATGTCTCGTCCCCAGTTTTGCTATGTGTCTAGGTTGCCAAAGTTTCTGTTCGCGTCGCCCCTCTCTTCCTGTGTCACCTCAATCGATGTAACGTGTTTTGTATTTAAGTCCTGTCTTCCCCTCGCTCACCGTCGGATCATTGCA
This sequence comes from Syngnathus typhle, assembly GCF_033458585.1. NCBI lineage: Eukaryota > Metazoa > Chordata > Actinopteri > Syngnathiformes > Syngnathidae > Syngnathus > Syngnathus typhle. The sequence goes on from NC_083741.1 coordinate 3,226,943, forward strand.
TGTGTTACTGTCATGATGTGGTTTCTGTTCCCGTCTTTGGTGATGTCACCCTGTCTTTTTGTTCCACGACTTTGTCGGTCAGTCCTGTTGTTGGTTATGTTGTACCATGACTTTCTTTAAAAAAAAATTTAAAAAAAAATAAATTAAAATTTTTTTGTACCCATGTATAATGCGCACCCCAGATTTTAGGACAATAAATTTGTTAGATTTTGCGCACTATACACGGAGAAAAACGGTATTCTGCAAACCCTAACAGTAGGTAGTAAAGCATGGATATTCCAAACAAGTTTTTTGAAAACAAATGCATTTATTAAGATTCAAGAGTTTTTATTCGCCATGTTTGAGCGTGCCAAACAAGGAATTTGACTTCGGCAAAAACACCCCCTCTGTTCAACATTTAGGTGACTAACAACATTCAGGACATGTGAATAATGGCAAAAACAGTGTAGACAAATTCAAAAAGGTGTGAAGAGCAGGATGTTATTGCACAGTAATGTCTCTGAGATTCTATGAGTGGTGTGAGTTCATCAGAGCAACAGCCTGGGGGAAGAAGCTGTCTCTGTGTCTGCTGGTTTTGGCGTACCGAGTTCTATAACGCCGTCCGGAGGGGAGTAGTTCAAACAGACTGCAACCTGGGTGAGAAGGGTCTGTAGAGATGTTCCTTGCCCGATTCCTGGTCCTGGACAGGTACAAGTCTTGGATAGATGGGAGGTTGATTCTAATAATCTTTTCTGCAGTTCTGATTGTCCGTTGTAGTCTGTGCTTGTCTTGTTTGGAGGCCGATCCAAATCAGACAGAAATGGAGGTGCAGAGGACAGACTGGATGATGGCAGTGTAGAAGGTCTTCAGAAGCTCTCGCGGCAGGTTGAACTTCTTGAGCTGTCTCAGGAAGTACAGCCTCTGCTGGGCCTTCTTCTGGACAGAGTCTATGTGGCCGGTCCATTTCAGGTCCCGAGAGATTGTGGTTCCCAGGAACTTGAAAGTGTCTGTGGAGAGAATAGTATTACTGCGGATAGTGAGGGGTAAAAGTGGTGAAGGATCTCGCCTGAAATCCACTGACATCTCCACGGTCTCGAGCGGGTTCAGATGGTTTTTGACTGCACCAGTGGACCAGCCGCTCCACCTCCTGTCTGTACGCAGTCTCATCACCGTCCTGGATCAGTCCGATGAGAGTGGTGTCGTCTGCATACTTCAGGAGCTTCACAGGAGAGTCATCTGAGGAGAGATCATTGGTGTAGAGAGAGAAGAGCAGTGGGGAGAGGACGCACCCCTGAGGGGCTCCAGTGTTGGTGGTCCGGGTGTCAGATGTGATGCCCCCCAGCCTCACACGCTGTCTCCTGTTGGTCAGGAAGCTGGTGATCCACTGACAGGTGGAGGCAGGCACCGCAAGCTGGATGAGCTTCTGTTGGAGGATGTCAGGGGCGATGGTGTTGAACGCCGAGCTGAAGTCCACGAACAGGATCCTGGCGTACGTTCCTGGGGTGTCCAGGTGGTGCAGGATGTAGTGCAGTCCCATGTTGACCGCATCATCCACTGACCTGTTTGCCCGGTAGGCAAACTGGAGGGGGTCAAGCAGGGGGCCCGTGACCTCCTTCAGGTGGTTCAGCACTAACCTTTCGAACAATTTCATGACCACAGATGTCAGTGCGACGGGTCTCTAGTTATTCAAACCTGTGATGTCGGGCTTCTTGGCCACTGGAACGATGGTGGAGCTCTTGAAGCACGAGGGCACCTCACACAGCTCCAGAGAACGGTTGAAGATCCGTGCAAAGGTGGGCGCCAGCTGCTCAGCGCAGACTTTCAAGCAGGAAGGTGACACGCCGTCTGGGCCCGGTGCCTTCCTGGTCTTTTGTCTCCGGAACATCTGGCGCACTTCCTCCTCGCGGACCTGGAGTGCGGGCGCGGCCTCTGCAAGAGAGTGAGTGGGTGACAACGATGATAGAGGTGTGGCGAGAGCAGTTGTGGGGAGAGGTGAGTATGTAGATTGTGCTGCAGGAGGTCCCGTTGTGTGGGAGGACCGATCAAACCTGCAGTAGAACTTGTTTAGCTGGTTAGCAAGCCTTGGGCTCTCTACAGGACGGGGGGTTCGTTTCTTGTAGCCCGTGATGCTCTGCAGACCTTTCCACACCGTTGAGGGATCAGGATTGGCAGGGAGGTGTCTCTTCAGGTTCTCCCCGTAACACCTCCTGGCTTTCTTGACCTCTCGGTTCAGTGTGTTTCTGGTCTGCCTGAACAGCTCGCGGTCGCCGCTCCTGTAGGCCTCCTCCTTGACTTTGCGCAGCCTCCTGAGGTTCGGTGTAAACCAAGGTTTGTCGTTGTTGTACGTGCAGAAGGTCTTAGTCTGCACACACAGATCCTCACAAAAACTGATGTATGATGTGACAGTGTCAGTGAGTTCATGCAAGTCTGAGGTTGCAGCTTCGAAAGCACCCCAATCGGTGCAGTCAAAGCAGGCTTGGAGGTCCTGCCTTGACTCCACTGTCCACTTCCTCACAGTCCTCACCACAGGCTTAGAAGTTTTTAGTTTCTGCCCGTAGGCCGGGATCAGATGAACTAGACAGTGGTCCGAGAGTCCTAAAGCTGCACGAGCCGCAGAGTGGTATGCATCCATGATCACGGTGTAGCAGTGGTCCAGAGTCTGTGCCCCTCTGGTGGGACACGTAACGTGCTGTCTGTATCTGGGTAGTTTGTGTGCGAGGTTCGCCCTGTTAAGATCACCCAGAACAATGATTAGTGAGTTTGGTAGAAGTTTCTCCATGTCTGTTACCTGGTCAGCCAGAATCTGCGTGGCTTCACTCGCACGTGCGTGTGGTGGGATGTAAACAGCCGCCATGACAATCGAGGAGAACTCCCGTGGTGAATAGAACGGCCGGCAGTTAATGAAAAGTGTTTCTAGGAGACTCTTTCAACACCGTGACATCAGTACACCAACGTTCATTAATGTAGAAACAGAGACCACCTCCCTTTGATTTTCCGGAGAGCTCCGCGCTGCGATCTGCTCGCATTAGCCTGAACCCGGCTAGCTCCACGGCGTGGTGGGGGGTTCGTTCGCTAAGCCACGTTTCCACAAAGCACAGCGCGGCGGATCCGCTGAAGTCCGTGTTCCTTGAAGTGAGGAGCAGCAGTTCATCCATCTTGTTCGCCAGGGAGCGGACATTCGCCAGATGAATTGACAGTAGGGCAGAACGGAACCCTTTCTGCCTCAGCCTTACGAGTGCTCCGGCTCGCTTTCCGCGCCGCCGTCGTCGCGCTAGCTTGTACAGCACCGCCGCTCCGGCTAGAATCTCCGACAAACAGTCTGAATCGGAGAGAACAGGAGAGAAAATACCAGAAGAAGTCTGTCCAATGTTTAACAGAGCTTCTCTGGTAAAAGTGATCCGGGATGGACAGCAGAGGACACAGAAAACACACAAAATAAGACAAATAAACAGAGAGCAACTCACCGTGGCTGCCATCCGCGGCGCCATCATATGACGTTAAAAAACAGCATTAAAAAAAAATAAGAAATTCACTAAAAAACTGCTATCAGTGATTCTCATAAAATACGACACTGTTATTATGAATAACAGTCTCCATCACTTCAGTGCCTGCAGGTCAGATTAATGAAAGATGTTTATCTTATGAGATCACATCAAACGGCAAACATTCTGACCAAATATATCATCTTGAAGAATCGGTGAAATCATACACCCAAATAAAGTAATCAAAACGGCAACACGGTGAGGGGTATCTTAAAATCAGAGCAGAGTTTTAACTCTCAAACACCTGGTAACAGAGGTGAGGAAACGGGAAACACTTCCTTAAAGTAAGCCTTAAGAACTTTACAGGTTAAGATTAGTCGCAAACAGGTGGTGCATCAATGTCCTTGAGCATCCTGCATTGTTTGAAAATAAGAATGGTCGCTAGTTTCAATCCCTGCTATGTGTACAAATCATATTCAAAATGCCTCCCCTTCATTTTCAGTGGGAACAGTGTTGTTGGTCTCCCTTTTTTGCTAGTGCCTCATAGTCTGGAGTAAAATTTGTTGTGGCAATTCTTAGGAGAGATCCGAGGTGTTGGTCCGTTTACCTCGATCTGTGATGGGTTGATGTTGACGTTCATGTGGCTGAACGTCACGTCACGTACGTCGAGCCAAATTAGCCACTCTCTTTTAAACACTCGGCACTGTGTCCACCTTGCTTTTCCTTGGGCGACTCATTTTAATGGAAGGATTCCAGGGGAAGGTTTGTGGGTGGCTTTAGCGCAAAACTGCATTTGAAAGCTCAGCGCGCGAATTACAAGAATGCTGTCGTCACAGCCCACACTCTAAAGTTGGGACTGATACAAATAGAGCGCGAGTGCGCCATGTCCGTACTACTGAGTACGTACACGCACTTGTGAGTGTGCACCGAGCTTTCTGACACGGCTTCCGGTAGTAAATGCGCAGGCGAGTGCTTCTCCATCTACTGGGGAAACGCAGTCATTGCAGGCAAAATGACCCAAAAAAAAGTTTAATAATACAATTTGTTCAGGGTTGGCGGGCCGGATTAAACAGTCCCGTGGGCCGGATGTGGCTCGCGGGCCGTAGTTTACCCACCCATGGTTTAGCCCAGGGGTGGGCAAACTACGGCCCGCGGGCCACATCCGGCCCACGGGACCGTTTAATCCGGCCCGCCAACCCTGAACAAATTGTATTATTAAACTTTTTTTTTTGGTCATTTTGCCTGCAATGACTGCGTTTCCCCAGTAGATGGAGAAGCGCTCGCCTGCGCATTTACTACCGGAAGCCGTGTCAGAAAGCTCGGTGCACACTCACAAGTGCGTGTACGGACATGGCGCACTCGCGCTCTATTTGTATCAGTCCCAAATTTAGAGCGTGGGCCGTGACGAAAGCATTCTTGTAATTTGCGCGCTGAGCTTTCAAGATGCAGTTTTGCGCTAAAGCCACCCACAAACCTTCCCCTGGAATCCTTCCATTAAAATGAGTCGCCCAAGGAAAAAAGCAAGGTGGACACAGTGCCAAGTGTTTAAAAGAGAGTGGCCAATTTGGCTCGACGTACGCGACGTGACGTTCAGCCACATGAACGTCAACATCAACCCGTCACAGATCGAGGTAAACGGACCAACACCTCAGATCTCTCCTAAGAATTGCCACAACAAATTTTACTCCAGACTATGACGCACTAGCAAAAAATCACTGATAGCAGTTTTTTAGTGATTTTTTTTTATTTTTTAATGCTGTTAATAAATGCATTTGTTTACAAAAAACTTATTTGGAATATCCATGCTTTACTACCTACTAAAGGCCAAAATCTTTTGTACAATGACCTTTACAGGTCCCTTATATTACTTCACACAAACACTACGTCCATCTGCTCCTGGTTCGGCCCTCCGGTCCAAATTTAGAACCCAGTTCGGCCCGCGAGTCAAAAAGTTTGCCCACCCCTGGTTTAGCCTGTTGTTGCTCGTTCATGTCTGTTCTTGGTGTTGGATTTTGTCGAAGAAATTTCCCCCAAAATGCGACTTGTAGTCCTGAGCGACTTATATCTGGGTTTTTTTCACGTTATTGTGCATTTTACGGCTCATGCGACACTGGCGGAGTTTGTGATCATTAAGTGCCGTCCTTTTTACCTGCCAAGGGAATTTACCGCGATTCTGCTAGTCGCGGTATAGATCCCTTCTTCCAACATCGAAGGCGACAAGATCGCGGCTCTTAGTGATTTGTACCAGGCTGTCAGTGAACAACAGACGGCGTACCCTGACAGTTTCACCATCTTCGCTGGGGATTTTAATCATGCTAACTTGAAGTCTGTTTTTCTGAGGCTTCACCAGCATGTTGATTTTCCAACACGTGGCGACAGCTTCCTGGACCTGGTCTACTCTTCACATAAAAAAGCTTTCAAAGCCGCCCCCTCCCCCATCTTGGACCATATCACTGTTATGCTTTTGACCGCATACAGACAAGTGATGAAAGCCTCCAGGCCGGTTCGCAAGCGGGTTAGAGTGTGGCCTGAGGGTGCCTCTGATGCGCTTCGTGACTGCTTTGGCACTACTGACTGGGACATGTTTAGGCGGGCAGCCACTTGCGACGATCGGACAGACATAGAGGAGTATACTGACTCTGTTTCCTCTTACATCACGAAGTGCATTGATGATGTGACTCACTCGAAACCCATCGTCACGGGCTAACCGGAAGCCATGGCTGACAGGGGCTGTCCTCAGGCTCCTGAGGGCCAGGGACAAAGCCTTTAGAGCGGGGGATGAGGCTGGCTTAAGGACAGCGAGGGCCGACCTGTCCCGGGGCATCAAGGCGTTCTCTTGCAAGATTACCGCCCACTTCAAGGACAGCAGGGACGCACGGAGCCTTTGGCAGGGCATTCAGACTATCACGGACTAGAAGCCCGCGCCGCAGAGCTGTGAAGGCGATGTCCGTCTGCTCAATGATCTTAACCGCTTCTTTGCTGGCTTTGACGATCAGAACAGGACTTGCCCGCTGAAGGTCACTCCCCCTTCACACGAGCAGCCCCTGTGCCTCTCTGCCGACAGCATGAGGAGGGCGCTTGCCGCTATCAACATCCGTGAGGCCCTGACAACATCCCGGGTCGAGCGCTGAAGGACTGCGCTGGGGAGCTGACGGGTGTCTTCACGGACATCTTTAACATTTCCCTGCAGCAGGCCATTGTCCCGTCGTGTTTCAAGGCTGCCACCATCGTACCTGTGCCGAAGAAACCTGCTCCGTCCTGCTTCAATGACTAGCGGCCCGTGGCACTTACGCCCATCATCATAAAGTGCTTTGAACGGCTTGTCATGGAGCACATCCGATCCATTCCCCCCCCCCCCCCCACTATAGACCCCTTCCAGTTTGCGTACCGAGCGAAACGGTCCTCTGAGGATGCCATCTGCTCTGCCCTCCACTCGGCCCTCACCCACCTGGAGAGAAGGGACTCGTATGTAAGATTGCTGTTTGTGGACTTCAGTTCTGCCTTCAACACCATTGTGCCACAACGACTCATCTGCAAACTCGACAAGCTGGGCCTCAGTACCTACCTCTGCAACTGGCTACTGGACTTCCTCTGTCAGAGGCCACAGGTGGTACGTGTTGGCGACAAAATCTCCGCCAGCATCACGCTGAGCACAGGGGCCCCTCAAGGCTGTGTGCTCAGTCCGCTGCTCTTCACCCTGCTGACGCATGACTGCACTGCAACCTACAGCGACAACCGCATAGTGAAGTTTGCTGACGACACGCCTCTGGTGGGTCGTCACCAAGGGTGACAAGACTCAATACAGGTTGGAGGTTGACCTTCTGACCACGTGGTACAGGGACAACAACCTCCTGCTGAACGTCAACAAGACCAAGGAGATTGTTGTTGACTTCTGGAAGGGTCACGCCCAACACCTGCCGCTGACCATCGGCGGTGCTGTGGTGGAGAGAGTGAGCAGCACCAGGTTCCTGGGGGTCCACATCAGTGAGGATCTCTCCTTGTCCACCAACACCGCATCACTGGCGAAGAAGGCCCAGCGCCGCCTGTACTTCCTGCGAAAACTCAGGCGAGCGAGCGCTCCTCCAGCCGTCATGACTACATTTTACCGTGGCACCATTGAGACCGTCCTTTCCAGCTGTATTGCTGTTTGGGGTGGTAGCTGCATTGACTACAACATGAAGGCCCTGCAGTGCATAGTGAACACGGCTGGTCAAATTATTGTTGCTTCACTCCCCTCCTTGAAGGACATTTTACACCTCCCATCTCACCCGCGAGGCGACCACGATTGTGAGTGATGTAAGTCACCCCACTCACTCTGTCTGGTTTAATTCGCTGACTGAATAACTGTTAAGAGAAAAGCATCAACAGACAGACCACGAGTGAGGCAGAATATTGAGTCTTAGCTTGCGCAAGGAGTGCAGTACAGACAGCTTACAATGACCGAACTACACTAATGTCTGTCTGCATCCTTGCTCTTTTTATTTGGATCGGCCCTACCCACAAAGTGCAGCAGAAACCGCTAAGGGAGAGGGGAAGCGCGAAGGTTTCTGCTTGGTAAACGTAAAAAATGGCAGGTGATATACTTATATGGCGATAT